>NC_140965.1:24370850-24510850 GCF_056783735.1 Eptatretus burgeri
TGTTCATTGTTTGGAAATGATGCACACCACACCATCATGTTCATTGTGGGAAATGATACACACCACACCATCATGTTCATTGTTTGGAAATGATGCACACCACACCATCTTGTTCATTGTGTGGAAAGGATGCACACCGCACCATCATGTTCATTGTGGGAAATGATGCACACCACACCATCATGTTCATTGTGGGAAATGATGCACACCACACCATCATGTTCATTGTGGGAAATGATGCACACCGCACCATCATGTTCATTGTGGGAAATGATGCACACCGCACCATCATGTTCATTGTGGGAAAGGATGCACACCACACCATCATGTTCATTGTGGGAAATGATGCACACCACACCATCATGTTCATTGTGGGAAATGATGCACACCGCACCATCATGTTCATTGTGGGAAATGATGCACACCACACCATCATGTTCATTGTGGGAAAGGATGCACACCACACCATCATGTTCGTTGTGGGAAATGATGCACACCACACCATCATGTTCATTGTGGGAAATGATACACACCGCACCATCATGTTCATTGTGGGAAATGATACACACCACACCATCATGTTCATTGTGGGAAATGATACACACCACACCAACATGTTCATTGTGTGGAAAGGATGCACACCGCACCATCATGTTCATTGTGGGAAATGATACACACCACACCATCATGTTCATTGTGGGAAATGATACACACCACACCATCATGTTCATTGTGGGAAATGATACACACCACACCAACATGTTCATTGTGTGGAAAGGATGCACACCGCACCATCATGTTCATTGTGGGAAATGATACACACCACACCATCATGTTCATTGTGTGGAAATGATGCACACCACACCATCATGTTCATTGTGTGGAAATGATACACACCACACCATCATGTTCATTGTGTGGAAATGATACACACCACACCATCATGTTCATTGTGTGGAAATGATGCACACCACACCATCATGTTCATTGTGGGAAATGATACACACCACACCATCATGTTCATTGTGGGAAATGATACACACCACACCATCATGTTCATTGTGGGAAATGATACACACCACACCATCATGTTCATTGTGTGGAAATGATGCACACCACACCATCATGTTCATTGTGGGAAATGATACACACCACACCATCATGTTCATTGTGTGGAAATGATGCACACCACACCATCATGTTCATTGTGTGGAAATGATACACACCACACCATCATGTTCATTGTGGGAAATGATACACACCACACCATCATGTTCATTGTGTGGAAATGATGCACACCACACCATCATGTTCATTGTGTGGAAATGATGCACACCACACCATCATGTTCATTGTGGGAAATGATACACACCACACCATCATGTTCATTGTGGGAAATGATACACACCACACCATCATGTTCATTGTGGGAAATGATACACACCACACCATCATGTTCATTGTGTGGAAATGATGCACACCACACCATCATGTTCATTGTGTGGAAATGATGCACACCACACCATCATGTTCATTGTGTGGAAATGATGCACACCACACCATCATGTTCATTGTGGGAAATGATACACACCACACCATCATGTTCATTGTGTGGAAATGATGCACACCACACCATCATGTTCATTGTGGGAAATGATGCACACCACACCATCATGTTCATTGTGGGAAATGATACACACCACACCATCATGTTCATTGTGGGAAATGATGCACACCACACCATCATGTTCATTGTGGGAAATGATACACACCACACCATCATGTTCATTGTGGGAAATGATACACACCGCACCATCATGTTCATTGTGTGGAAATGATACACACCACACCATCATGTTCATTGTGTGGAAATGATGCACACCACACCATCATGTTCATTGTGGGAAATGATGCACACCACACCATCATGTTCATTGTGTGGAAATGATGCACACCGCACCATCATGTTCATTGTGTGGAAAGGATGCACACCGCACCATCATGTTCATTGTGGGAAATGATGCACACCACACCATCATGTTCATTGTGGGAAATGATGCACACCACACCATCATGTTCATTGTGGGAAATGATACACACCACACCATCATGTTCATTGTGGGAAATGATACACACCGCACCATCATGTTCATTGTGTGGAAATGATACACACCACACCATCATGTTCATTATGTGGAAATGATGCACACCGCCCCATCATGTTCATTGTGGGAAATGATACACACCACACCATCATGTTCATTGTTTGGAAATGATGCACACCACACCATCTTGTTCATTGTGTGGAAAGGATGCACACCGCACCATCATGTTCATTGTGGGAAATGATGCACACCACACCATCATGTTCATTGTGGGAAATGATGCACACCACACCATCATGTTCATTGTTTGGAAATGATGCACACCACACCATCTTGTTCATTGTGTGGAAAGGATGCACACCGCACCATCATGTTCATTGTGGGAAATGATGCACACCACACCATCATGTTCATTGTGGGAAATGATGCACACCACACCATCATGTTCATTGTGGGAAATGATGCACACCACACCATCATGTTCATTGTGGGAAATGATGCACACCACACCATCATGTTCATTGTGTGGAAATGATGCACACCGCACCATCATGTTCATTGTGTGGAAAGGATGCACACCACACCATCATGTTCATTGTGGGAAATGATGCACACCACACCATCATGTTCATTGTGGGAAATGATGCACACCACACCATCATGTTCATTGTGGGAAATGATACACACCGCACCATCATGTTCATTGTGGGAAAGGATGCACACCACACCATCATGTTCATTGTGGGAAATGATGCACACCGCACCATCATGTTCATTGTGGGAAATGATGCACACCACACCATCATGTTCATTGTGGGAAAGGATACACACCACACCATCATGTTCATTGTGTGGAAATGATGCACACCACACCATCATGTTCATTGTGGGAAATGATGCACACCACACCATCATGTTCATTGTGGGAAATGATACACACCACACCATCATGTTCATTGTGGGAAATGATGCACACCACACCATCATGTTCATTGTGGGAAATGATGCACACCACACCATCATGTTCATTGTGGGAAATGATGCACACCACACCATCATGTTCATTGTGGGAAATGATGCACACCACACCATCATGTTCATTGTGGGAAATGATGCACACCACACCATCATGTTCATTGTGGGAAATGATACACACCACACCATCATGTTCATTGTGGGAAATGATACACACCGCACCATCATGTTCATTGTGGAAAATGATGCACACCACACCATCATGTTCATTGTGTGGAAAGGATACACACCGCACCATCATGTTCATTGTGGAAAATGATGCACACCACACCATCATGTTCATTGTGGGAAATGATACACACCGCACCATCATGTTCATTGTGGGAAATGATACACACCGCACCATCATGTTCATTGTGGGAAATGATACACACCACACCATCATGTTCATTGTGTGGAAATGATGCACACCACACCATCATGTTCATTGTGGCAAATGATACACACCGCACCATCATGTTCATTGTGGGAAAGGATGCACACCACACCATCATGTTCATTGTGGGAAATGATGCACACCACACCATCATGTTCATTGTGTGGAAAGGATACACACCGCACCATCATGTTCATTGTGGAAAATGATGCACACCACACCATCATGTTCATTGTGGGAAATGATACACACCGCACCATCATGTTCATTGTGGGAAATGATACACACCGCACCATCATGTTCATTGTGGGAAATGATACACACCACACCATCATGTTCATTGTGTGGAAATGATGCACACCACACCATCATGTTCATTGTGGGAAATGATACACACCGCACCATCATGTTCATTGTGGAAAATGATGCACACCACACCATCATGTTCATTGTGTGGAAAGGATACACACCGCACCATCATGTTCATTGTGGAAAATGATGCACACCACACCATCATGTTCATTGTGGGAAATGATACACACCGCACCATCATGTTCATTGTGGGAAATGATACACACCACACCATCATGTTCATTGTGTGGAAATGATGCACACCACACCATCATGTTCATTGTGGGAAATGATACACACCGCACCATCATGTTCGTTGTGGGAAATGATGCACACCGCACCATCATGTTCATTGTGTGGAATGATACACACCACACCATCATGTTCATTGTGTGGAAATGATGCACACCACACCATCATGTTCATTGTGGGAAATGATGCACACCACACCATCATGTTCATTGTGGGAAATGATACACACCACACCATCATGTTCATTGTGTGGAAATGATGCACACCACACCATCATGTTCATTGTGGGAAATGATACACACCGCACCATCATGTTCATTGTGGGAAATGATGCACACCACACCATCATGTTCATTGTGGGAAATGATGCACACCGCACCATCATGTTCATTGTGGGAAAGGATACACACCACACCATCATGTTCATTGTGGGAAATGATGCACACCACACCATCATGTTCATTGTGGGAAATGATACACACCACACCATCATGTTCATTGTGGGAAATGATACACACCGCACCATCATGTTCATTGTGTGGAAATGATACACACCACACCATCATGTTCATTGTGTGGAAATGATGCACACCGCACCATCATGTTCATTGTGTGGAAAGGATGCACACCGCACCATCATGTTCATTGTGGGAAATGATGCACACCACACCATCATGTTCATTGTGGGAAATGATACACACCACACCATCATGTTCATTGTTTGGAAATGATGCACACCACACCATCATGTTCATTGTGGGAAATGATACACACCACACCATCATGTTCATTGTGTGGAAAGGATGCACACCACACCATCATGTTCATTGTGTGGAAAGGATGCACACCACACCATCATGTTCATTGTGGGAAATGATGCACACCACACCATCATGTTCATTGTGTGGAAATGATGCACACCGCACCATCATGTTCATTGTGGGAAATGATGCACACCACACCATCATGTTCATTGTGGGAAATGATGCACACCGCACCATCATGTTCATGGTGGGAAATGACACACACCACACCATCATGTTCATGGTGGGAAATGATGCACACCGCACCATCATGTTCATTGTGGGAAATGATACACACCACACCATCATGTTCATTGTGTGGAAAGGATGCACACCACACCATCATGTTCATTGTGTGGAAAGGATGCACACCACACCATCATGTTCATTGTGGGAAATGATGCACACCACACCATCATGTTCATTGTGGGAAATGATACACACCACACCATCATGTTCATTGTGGGAAATGATACACACCACACCATCATGTTCATTGTGTGGAAATGATGCAAACCACACCATCATGTTCATTGTGGGAAATGATACACACCACACCATCTTGTTCATTGTGGGAAATGATACACACCACACCATCATGTTCTTTGTGGGAAATGATACACACCACACCATCATGTTCATTGTGGGAAAGGATGCACACCACACCATCATGTTCATTGTGGGAAATGATGCACACCACACCATCATGTTCATTGTGGGAAATGATACACACCGCACCATCATGTTCATTGTGTGGAAAGGATGCACACCGCACCATCATGTTCATTGTGGGAAATGATGCACACCACACCATCATATTCATTGTGGGAAATGATACACACCACACCAACATGTTCATTGTGTGGAAATGATACACACCACACCATCATGTTCATTGTGTGGAAATGATGCACACCACACCATCATGTTCATTGTGGGAAATGATGCACACCGCACCATCATGTTCATTGTGGGAAAGGATGCACACCACACCATCATGTTCATTGTGGGAAATGATACACACCGCACCATCATGTTCATTGTGGGAAATGATGCACACCGCACCATCATGTTCATTGTGGGAAATGATACACACCACACCATCATGTTCATTGTGGGAAATGACACACACCACACCATCATGTTCATTGTGGGAAATGATACACACCACACCATCATGTTCATTGTGTGGAAAGGATGCACACCACACCATCATGTTCATTGTGTGGAAAGGATGCACACCACACCATCATGTTCATTGTGGGAAATGATGCACACCACACCATCATGTTCATTGTGGGAAATGATACACACCACACCATCATGTTCATTGTGTGGAAATGATGCAAACCACACCATCATGTTCATTGTGGGAAATGATACACACCACACCATCTTGTTCATTGTGGGAAATGATACACACCACACCATCATGTTCATTGTGGGAAATGATACACACCACACCATCATGTTCATTGTGGGAAATGATACACACCACACCATCATGTTCATTGTGGGAAATGATACACACCGCACCATCATGTTCATTGTGGGAAATGATACACACCACACCATCATGTTCATTGTGGGAAATGATACACACCACACCATCATGTTCATTGTGTGGAAAGGATGCACACCGCACCATCATGTTCATTGTGGGAAATGATGCACACCACACCATCATATTCATTGTGGGAAATGATACACACCACACCATCATGTTCATTGTGTGGAAATGATGCACACCACACCATCATGTTCATTGTGGGAAATGATGCACACCACACCATCATGTTCATTGTGGGAAAGGATGCACACCACACCAACATGTTCATTGTGGGAAATGATACACACAGCACCATCATGTTCATTGTGGGAAATGATGCACACCACACCATCATGTTCATTGTGGGAAATGATACACACCGCACCATCATGTTCATTGTGGGAAAGGATGCACACCACACCATCATGTTCGTTGTGGGAAATGATGCACACCACACCATCATGTTCATTGTGAGAAATGATGCACACCACACCATCATGTTCATTGTGGGAAATGATACACACCGCACCATCATGTTCATTGTGGGAAATGATGCACACCACACCATCATGTTCATTGTGAGAAATGATGCACACCACACCATCATGTTCATTGTGGGAAAGGATGCACACCACACCATCATGTTCGTTGTGGGAAATGATGCACACCACACCATCATGTTCATTGTGGGAAATGATACACACCGCACCATCATGTTCATTGTGGGAAATGACACACACCACACCATCATGTTCATTGTGGGAAATGATGCACACCGCACCATCATGTTCATTGTGGGAAATGACACACACCACACCATCATGTTCATTGTGGGAAATGATACACACCACACCATCATGTTCATTGTGTGGAAAGGATGCACACCACACCATCATGTTCATTGTGTGGAAAGGATGCACACCACACCATCATGTTCATTGTGGGAAATGATGCACACCACACCATCATGTTCATTGTGGGAAATGATACACACCACACCATCATGTTCATTGTGTGGAAATGATGCAAACCGCACCATCATGTTCATTGTGTGGAAATGATACACACCACACCATCATGTTCATTGTGTGGAAATGATGCAAACCACACCATCATGTTCATTGTGGGAAATGATGCACACCACACCATCATGTTCATTGTGGGAAATGATGCACACCACACCATCATGTTCATTGTGGGAAATGATGCACACCGCACCATCATGTTCATTGTGGGAAAGGATGCACACCACACCATCATGTTCATTGTGGGAAATGATACACACCGCACCATCATGTTCATTGTGGGAAATGATGCACACCACACCATCATGTTCATTGTGGGAAATGATACACACCGCACCATCATGTTCATTGTGGGAAATGATGCACACCACACCATCATGTTCATTGTGGGAAATGACACACACCACACCATCATGTTCATTGTGGGAAATGATGCACACCGCACCATCATGTTCATTGTGGGAAATGACACACACCACACCATCATGTTCATTGTGGGAAATGATGCACACCGCACCATCATGTTCATTGTGTGGAAATGATGCAAACCGCACCATCATGTTCATTGTGTGGAAAGGATGCACACCGCACCATCATGTTCATTGTGGGAAATGATGCACAACACACCATTATGTTCATTGTGGGAAATGATACACACCACACCATCATGTTCATTGTGGGAAATGATACACACCACACCATCATGTTCATTGTGGGAAATGATGCACAACACACCATTATGTTCATTGTGGGAAATGATACACACCACACCATCATGTTCATTGTGGGAAATGATACACACCACACCATCATGTTCATTGTGGGAAAGGATGCACACCACACCATCATATTCATTGTGGGAAATGATACACACCACACCATCATGTTCATTGTGTGGAAATGATGCACACCACACCATCATGTTCATTGTGTGGAAATGATACACACCACACCATCATGTTCATTGTGTGGAAATGATGCAAACCGCACCATCATGTTCATTGTGTGGAAATGATGCAAACCACACCATCATGTTCATTGTGGGAAATGATACACACCACACCATCTTGTTCATTGTGGGAAATGATACACACCACACCATCATGTTCATTGTGGGAAATGATACACACCACACCATCATGTTCATTGTGGGAAAGGATGCACACCACACCATCATATTCATTGTGGGAAATGATACACACCACACCATCATGTTCATTGTGTGGAAATGATGCACACCACACCATCATGTTCATTGTGTGGAAATGATGCACACCACACCATCATGTTCATTGTGGGAAATGATGCACACCGCACCATCATGTTCATTGTGGGAAAGGATGCACACCACACCATCATGTTCATTGTGGGAAATGATGCACACCACACCATCATGTTCATTGTGGGAAATGATACACACCGCACCATCATGTTCATTGTGTGGAAATGATGCACACCGCACCATCATGTTCATTGTGTGGAAAGGATGCACACCACACCATCATGTTCATTGTGGGAAATGATGCACACCACACCATCATGTTCATTGTGGGAAATGATACACACCACACCATCATGTTCATTGTGTGGAAATGATACACACCGCACCATCATGTTCATTGTGTGGAAATGATACACACCGCACCATCATGTTCATTGTGTGGAAATGATGCACACCACACCATCATGTTCATTGTGGGAAATGATACACACCACACCATCATGTTCATTGTGGGAAATGATGCACACCACACCATCATGTTCATTGTGGGAAATGATGCACACCACACCATCATGTTCATTGTGGGAAATGATGCACACCAGACCATCATGTTCATTGTGGGAAATGATGCACACCACACCATCATGTTCATTGTGGGAAATGATGCACACCACACCATCATGTTCATTGTGGGAAATGATACACACCACACCATCATGTTCATTGTGGGAAATGATACACACCGCACCATCATGTTCATTGTGGAAAATGATGCACACCACACCATCATGTACATTGTGTGGAAAGGATGCACACCACACCATCATGTACATTGTGTGGAAAGGATGCACACCGCACCATCATGTTCATTGTGGGAAATGATACACACCGCACCATCATGTTCATTGTGGAAAATGATGCACACCACACCATCATGTACATTGTGTGGAAAGGATGCACACCACACCATCATGTACATTGTGGGAAAT
Organism: Eptatretus burgeri; assembly: GCF_056783735.1. NCBI lineage: Eukaryota > Metazoa > Chordata > Myxini > Myxiniformes > Myxinidae > Eptatretus > Eptatretus burgeri. Next base: position 24,380,558 of record NC_140965.1, read on the forward strand.
GATGCACACCGCACCATCATGTTCATTGTGGGAAATGATACAAACCACACGAACATGTTCATTGTGTGGAAAGGATGCACACCACACCATCATGTACATTGTGGGAAATGATACACACCACACCATCATGTTCATTGTGTGGAAATGATGCACACCACACCATCATGTTCATTGTGGGAAATGATACACACCGCACCATCATGTTCATTGTGGGAAATGATGCACACCACACCATCATGTTCATTGTGGGAAATGATACACACCACACCATCATGTTCATTGTGTGGAAATGATGCACACCACACCATCATGTTCATTGTGGGAAATGATGCACACCGCACCATCATGTTCATTATGGGAAAGGATGCACACCACACCATCATGTTCATTGTGGGAAATGATACACACCGCACCATCATGTTCATTGTGGGAAATGATGCACACCACACCAACATGTTCATTGTGGGAAATGATACACACCACACCATCATGTTCATTGTGGGAAATGATGCACACCACACCATCATGTTCATTGTGGGAAATGATGCACACCACACCATCATGTTCATTGTGGGAAATGATGCACACCACACCATCATGTTCATTGTGGGAAATGATGCACACCACACCATCATGTTCATTGTGGGAAATGATACACACCACACCATCATGTTCATTGTGGGAAATGATGCACACCACACCATCATGTTCATTGTGGGAAATGATGCACACCACACCATCATGTTCATTGTGGGAAATGATGCACACCACACCATCATGTTCATTGTGGGAAATGATACACACCACACCATCATGTTCATTGTGTGGAAATGATGCACACCGCACCATCATGTTCATTGTGGGAAATTATGCACACCGCACCATCATGTTCATTGTGTGGAAATGATGCACACCGCACCATCATGTTCATTGTGGGAAATGATACACACCACACCATCATGTTCATTGTGTGGAAATGATGGACACCGCACCATCATGTTCATTGTGGGAAATGATGCACACCACACCATCATGTTCATTGTGGGAAATGATACACACCGCACCATCATGTTCATTGTGTGGAAATGATGCACACCACACCATCATGTTCATTGTGGGAAATGATACACACCACACCATCATGTTCATTGTGTGGAAATGATGCACACCGCACCATCATGTTCATTGTGGGAAATGATGCACACCACACCATCATGTTCATTGTGGGAAATGATACACACCGCACCAACATGTTCATTGTGTGGAAATGATGCACACCACACCATCATGTTCATTGTGGGAAATGATACACACCACACCATCATGTTCATTGTGTGGAAATGATGCACACCGCACCATCATGTTCATTGTGGGAAATGATGCACACCACACCATCATGTTCATTGTGGGAAATGATGCATACCACACCATCATGTTCATTGTGTGGAAATGATGCACACCGCACCATCATGTTCATTGTGGGAAATGATGCACACCACACCATCATGTTCATTGTGTGGAAAGGATGCACACCGCACCATCATGTTCATTGTGGGAAATGATGCACACCACACCATCATGTTCATTGTGTGGAAAGGATGCACACCACACCATCATGTTCATTGTGGGAAATGATGCACACCACACCATCATGTTCATTGTGGGAAATGATACACACCACACCAACATGTTCATTGTGTGGAAAGGATGCACACCGCACCATCATGTTCATTGTGGGAAATGATGCACACCACACCATCATGTTCATTGTGGGAAATGATGCACACCACACCAACATGTTCATTGTGTGGAAAGGATGCACACCGCACCATCATGTTCATTGTGTGGAAATGATGCACACCACACCAACATGTTCATTGTGTGGAAAGGATGCACACCACACCATCATGTTCATTGTGGGAAATGATAAACACCACACCATCATGTTCATTGTGGGAAATGATGCACACCACACCAACATGTTCATTGTGTGGAAAGGATGCACACCACACCATCATGTTCATTGTGGGAAATGATAAACACCACACCATCATGTTCATTGTGGGAAATGATGCACACCACACCATCATGTTCATTGTGGGAAATGATGCACACCTCACCATCATGTTCATTGTGGGAAATGATACACACCGCACCATCATGTTCATTGTGGGAAATGATGCACACCAAACCAACATGTTCATTGTGGGAAATGATACACACCACACCATCATGTTCATTGTGGGAAATGATGCACACCACACCATCATGTTCATTGTGGGAAATGATGCACACCACACCAACATGTTCATTGTGGGAAATGATACACACCACACCATCATGTTCATTGTGGGAAATGATGCACACCACACCATCATGTTCATTGTGGGAAATGATGCACACCACACCATCATGTTCATTGTGGGAAATGATGCACACCACACCATCATGTTCATTGTGGGAAATGATGCACACCACACCATCATGTTCATTGTGGGAAATGATAGACACCACACTATCATGTTCATTGTGGGAAATGATGCACACCACACCATCATGTTCATTGTGGGAAATGATGCACACCACACCATCATGTTCATTGTGGGAAATGATGCACACCACACCATCATGTTCATTGTGGGAAATGATGCACACCACACCATCATGTTCATTGTGGGAAATGATGCACACCACACCATCATGTTCATTGTGGGAAATGATACACACCACACCATCATGTTCATTGTGTGGAAATGATGCACACCGCACCATCATGTTCATTGTGGGAAATGATGCACACCGCACCATCATGTTCATTGTGTGGAAATGATGCACACCGCACCATCATGTTCATTGTGGGAAATGATACACACCACACCATCATGTTCATTGTGTGGAAATGATGCACACCGCACCATCATGTTCATTGTGGGAAATGATGCACACCACACCATCATGTTCATTGTGGGAAATGATGCACACCACACCATCATGTTCATTGTGTGGAAATGATGCACACCGCACCATCATGTTCATTGTGGGAAATGATACACACCGCACCATCATGTTCATTGTGCGAAATGATGCATACCACACCATCATGTTCATTGTGGGAAATGATGCACACCACACCATCATGTTCATTGTGGGAAATGATGCACACCGCACCATCATGTTCATTGTGTGGAAAGGATGCACACCGCACCATCATGTTCATTGTGTGGAAAGGATGCACACCGCACCATCATGTTCATTGTGTGAAATGATACACACCACACCATCATGTTCATTGTGGGAAATGATACACACCGCAACATCATGTTCATTGTGCGAAATGATGCACACCGCACCATCATGTTCATTGTGGGAAATGATGCACACCACACCATCATGTTCATTGTGTGGAAAGGATGCACATCGCACCATCATGTTCATTGTGGAAAAGGATGCACACCACACCATCATGTTCATTGTGGGAAATGATGCACACCACACCATCATGTTCATTGTGGGAAATGATGCACACCGCACCATCATGTTCATTGTGGGAAATGATGCACACCACACCATCATGTTCATTGTGGGAAATGATGCACACCACACCATTATGTTCATTGTGGGAAATGATGCACACCACACCATCATGTTCATTGTGGGTGATGATGCACACCACACCATCATGTTCATTGTGGGAAATGATACACACCACACCATCATGTTCATTGTGTGGAAATGATGCACACCACACCATCATGTTCATTGTGGGAAATGATACACACCACACCATCATGTTCATTGTGGGAAATGATGCACACCACACCATCATGTTCATTGTGGGAAATGATGCACACCGCACCATCATGTTCATTGTGTGGAAAGGATGCACACCACACCAACATGTTCATTGTGTGGAAAGGATGCACACCGCACCATCATGTTTTTTTTTTTTTTTTTTTTTTTTTTTTTTTTGTATACCTTGGTCGAGGCTCGTATGAGAGCTAACACACAACTCACAGCAAGGAGGCATGAGACAAGAGGGGCGGGAGTGGAAGGGACAAAACATTGGGGAACAGACACAGGTGAACTGTGGAAGGGAGAGGGATGGGGATGGGACGGGGAACATGGCGAGGGGAAGATGGACATTAAAGGGACTTTCAGGAAGGAAAGCAGGAGAATTGAAGGAAGTGGGCTTGGGTGGATTATCGGGGGTAGAAAAGATCGAGGATTTGGATGGGGGAAGATAAGAGGTGGTGGTGAACAGCTGTTTTGAAAGCCTGGAGGGAAGAATGGGAAAGAATAGAGTGAGGAAGTTTATTCCAAAGGCGGGAAAAAAGAGGAATGAAAGAGTGAAGATGAGCAGTGATTCGTGATTTTGGTAGTTTTACCAGAAGGGGGTTGTTGGCGGACCTTGAGCGCCCTGTGGAAATGTGGTTGGGACAAATCACAGAGAGAGCAGGGGGGCAAGGCTGGAGAGGAGTCGGTAGAAGACAGAAAGACCACCGACCAACCTGCGGTGATTGAGTGAGAGGCCCAAAGACTCAGCTTCATTGCGGGAGATGCCAATGATCTTAAAAGCCCTGGTTTCGACAGCGTGAAGTCGAGAAAGGTGGGAGGCAGGAGCACCAGCCCAGAGGGGAGAGCAGTACTCCATCAGGCTACGGACAAAAGCTTTGTAAGTGGTCAGGAGCTCAAGAGGGCCGAGGAAGGACTTTGCACGACGGAGGATTCCCAGTCGGCGACTGGCTTTTGAGGCAAGGTTGGAAATGTGACTTTCCCAGGAAAGGTCATGGCAGATAGTGAGACCCAGAAGCTTGAAAGAAAAGACTTCTTCCAGAGGATTGTTGAGAAAGTGGATGGGGGGGTTTTGTAAACGGTCCTTTCGAAGAGACATAGTGAGAGTGTGAGATTTGTCTGGATTGAAAGACATGTTCCACGTGTTGGACCAGTTTGTGATTTTATCCAGATCTGCAGTGAGCGAAGAAGCTGCAGCTTGCCGGTCTGAGGGATGACAGATGGAACGGCAGAGGGTGGAGTCATCGGCAAAGAGAAATAGAGGATTTTCCAGAGAGTCCGAGAGATCATTGATGAAAACCAGAAAAAGAACAGGGCCCAGAACGCTACCTTGAGGAACTCCAGCCTGGACAGGAAGAGGGGATGAAAGAACTCCATTTAGGGCCACACGTTGACTGCGACAGGAGAGGAAGTCTGCGAGCCATGAGTGGAGATGGCCTTGAATACCATGGGAAGAGAGTTTGGTGAGTAGGGCAGGGTGCCAGACTGTGTCAAAAGCACGTGATATGTCCAGGGATACGGCTCGGATTTCCTGTCTGGCATTGAGGACCTCCATCCATTGATGGGAGAGCAGTAGCAGCATATCTAGGGTAGAGTGACCTGGTCTGAAACCAAATTGATGATTGGAAATCAAGCCATTGGAGAAGAGGAAGGATTTCATGTCTGAAGCGATGATGGATTCCATAACCTTGCTGATGATTGGGAGAAGGCTGATTGGTCTGTAGTTACAGGGATCTGTTTTTGCACCTTTTTATGCAGGGCAGTGATGTTAGCAGATTTCCAAGCAGATGGCAGATGACCTTGGGAAAATGAGAGGGTGAATAGAACAGAGAGAGGGTGAGCAAGAGCAGAAGAGCAGGCTTTGAGGACACGTGGGCTGATGCCGTCTGGACCGGTTGCAGAATCTGACTCGAGGTTTGAAAGCAAGCTCTCCACCTTGTCAGGAGAAAAGGATACAGAGTCCAGGGACAGTTGGGTGCGACTGGGTAAAGTGGGTAGAGATAGTGATGGGTTTGGGACACAAGATTTAGCTGCAAACACCGAGTTTAGACATTCAGCTTTATCACGTGTGGAATCAGCAGTGCGGCCATTTGAGGTAAGGGAGGGGATGGAGGGGGAACATACACCAGAAACAGATTTGATTAAACGCCACCAGGATTTTGAGGAGGGAGAGAGGTTTGAGAGTTCAGACTTGAGATGAGAAAGATGTTGTTTTCTGGCTCTCCTGAGGGTAGCTACACACTTGTTCCGAGCTTTGTGGAAAGAACTGAGATTGCCCTCAGTTGGGTTTGCTTTCCATGAGGCAAAGGCAAGTTGTTTCAGGACAACTGCCTCGCCACAAGCTTCAGTAAACCAAGGGCGGGAGGAAGGGTAAGACAACTGAACACGAGAGGGGATAAATCTGTGCATGAGGGAGAGCAAGTTTCTTTGAAAGAATTCCCAGGATGAGTTGATGTTTGAGAAAGTAGTGATAGGAGACCAGTCTGTAAGTTTAATGGCTGCTCGGAGACGATGCCAGTCGGCTTGAGTGAAATGCCAGACTCGACGGCGGTGAGGTGGTTCTCTGATAACAGCCAGAGAGATGTCCACTTTAACAAGGACGTGGTCAGAAGAACCAATTGGAGCGAAGGAAGAGCAGCAGATATTGTCAGGGAAATTTGTCAAAATCAGATCCAGAAGAGATGGAGTACCATTGGTTGAGATCCGGGTCGGGAAGTTGACCGATTGAGTCAGTCCCAATGAGTCACAGAAAGCTTTTGCTGATGTCCCATGGCAGGTGAGAGAGGTACCCACACCGAGCCAACTGGCGTGATGACAATTGAAGTCGCCACATAAGAGGAAGAGAGAGTTTGGATGAGAAGATAGAAGATGGTCCATGTTTTCGGAGAGTGAGGTGTAGATGGAGTCATCACTGTTCGGTGGACGGTACAGTACACATATAAACATGAGGTGGGAGTGGAGGGGAAGCCGAAGCCAGAGGTATTCCTGGGGGTGTGGGGGAGTGAGAGCAGTGCAGGGAGAGTGAGGAATAGAGTCTTTGATGAAGAGAGCAACACCTCCACCAGGACGAGGATGTTCATTGTGGGAAATGATGCACACCACACCATCATGTTTAATTGTGGGAAATGACACACACCACACCATCATGTTCATTGTGTGGAAATGATACACACCACACCATCATGTTCAGGTCAGGTATGGGAGCATGTGCCAGAACAGCGCGTCGCTGCGTCCACTTTCCGTCGGTACTCCAGGGGCCTCCGTCTGGCCATCCCCCAGGCAGATGCCAGGCCCATCCCCATCTCCTTGAGATGATGGTCAACCTGCTGCAACCATGAGGCACGTGGTTGGCCCACTGGCCTCCTCCACTCATGAGACTCCCTCGCTGAGAGAATCTGGTGAGCAGGATCAGCGTCAGGAAAACGAGCCACATGTCCATACAGCCGCAGCTGACGCTCACGGACTATGCAGGTAACAAATCTCATCCGAGTCTCTCTCAGCAACCGCTCGTTGGACACAAAATCCGACCAGCGATAGCCAAGGATTCTCCGAAGAGACCTGGTACCAAAGGAATTAAGTCTCCGTCTCAGATCCTTGGTCAGAGTCCAAGTCTCGCATCCATAGAGCAAGACTGGAAGTACCAAGGACCTGAAGACTCGGACTTTCGTCCTCCCGCACAGGTACCGGCAGCGCCACACCCCATGATCCAGTGAATCCATGACTCCCCAGGCCCGACCCAGACGTCTATTGACCTCCGGCTCACAACCTGCGGAGACATGAATATCACTGCCAAGGTAAGTGAATCTATCCACGACCTCAACATCCTCACCACAAACAGACACAGACAGGACAGCAGCATCCAAGATGTCACCGAAAGCCTGGATCTTTGTTTTGACCCAAGAAATCCGTAATCCCAACGGCTCCGACTCCTCATTCAGCACCTCGAGGGCCCCCAAGAGGATGTCTAAAGTCTCCGCAAAGATGACTGCATCATCTGCAAAATCAAGGTCCGAGATCTTGACATTGCCAAACGATGCACCGCAACTTGATCTCTCCGACATCCTCCCAAAAATCCAGTCCATACAAGTGCTGAAAAGTGTGGGGGCAAGTACACATCCCTGACAAACTCCAGTAACAACTGGAAATAAGTCAGAGGCGGTACCACCACACTTCACAGCACTCTCAGTACCAGAGTAGAGTTCAGACATCAGATCGATCAGTTTCGGTGGCACCCCACGAAGACCAAGAATCCTCCAGAGGACATCCCGATTCACTGAATCAAACGCTTTACAGAGATCAACATCGGCTGCAAGCAGCCCCTGCCGAAACTCTCGTCTGCGTTCAGTGAGGACACGAAGAGCAAGGATACGGTCAATCGTTGACCTCTTTGGCGTAAAGCCTGACTGCTCTGGACGCTGGTGCTCAAGCAGATGGTGGCGAACCCTATCAAGAATTATCCGAGCAAAGACCTTGCCCGGCACTGAGAGCAGCGTCACCCCTCGGTAGTTGTTGCAGTCTTGGCGATCACCCTTCCCTTTCCAGAGAGGGACAACAAGGCCCCTCTTCCAGTCAGTTGGGATGATGCCTGTGTTCCAGGCAGAGCACAAAACTGCATGCAACGACACGAGTGCAGCATTTCCACCAGCCTTGAGAAGTTCAGCATGGATGCCACAGATCCCTGGAGCTTTGCCCCGTTTCAACTGGTTCACCGCAGCTCGTGTTTCCACAAGCGATGGTGGACCACAGTTGATTCGAGGGTCAGCAACAGGGATTGTAACACCCTTGACGTCCAACTCGACAGCTGGGGGATCAGCCTGGTACAACCGCTCAAAGTAACCGGCCCAGCGGGCCTTCACTTCAGACTCCTCTGTCAAGAGCCTACCACTCTCTGCTCGAACTGCAGTGCTCCGAGGGATGGGCTTGGATGAACGTAATGCGCGAATTCCCCTGTAAGCGGGACGAGAATCACCTGTCCACAGGTGATGCTCTACCCCCTCACAGATTCCTCGCACATAGGCCTCCTTGTCCACCCTCAGTGCATGTACAGTTTTACGCCTCAGCTCCCTGAACAGCTCAGCTCTGCCATTCAGCCTGGCCCTGCGACTCTGGTCAATGGTATCCAGTGTCCCTTGAGAGACAAAATTCTTCTTTGCCCTGCGGTGAACTCCAAGGCATCCACCGGCAACATCAAGGACGGTGGTCTTGAAGGCGCTCCACAACTCTTCAGGACCCCCCAAAGCACCCAGACCCCCCAAGTGTCCACTCAGCCTGTTCGCAAACTCCTCAGCTACTCTCTCATCCCTGAGCTTGGCAACATCCAGCCTAGGCTGGGATGGTACCATTCTCCTGGATTTAAGGTGCAGCTTTAGAGTTGCTACAACAAGCCTGTGGTCAGTATTGAGGAACTGAGCACTCCGGTAGACCCTGCAGTTCTGGATCATCCTCCAACGACCGTCAATGAGGACATGGTCAATCTCCTTTGCCACACCGCCAGCGTTGGAATACCAAGTCCAGCAATGAGCTTGTGGGCGCTAAAACCATGAACCAGCCACCCTAAGTCCATGACTTCTTGCAAAGTCAAGGAACTTAGTGCTATTCTGGTTCATAGTTCCTGACCCATGGGGACCAACACACACCTCATAACCGTCCCTATCAGTTCCAGTCGATGCATTGAAATCCCCCAAGACTAGAAGTGTATCTCGTCTGGGGCACTGATCAACCACAGACTCGCCGACAACCCGACCATGGAACAGGTTAGTACAGGTTTACATGGTACCTGTGGCAGGTCACAGATCGAACCTGACCTGACCTGACATCATGTTCATTGTGTGGAAATGATGCACACCACACCAACATGTTCATTGTGGGAAATGATACACACCACACCAACATGTTCATTGTGTGGAAAGGATGCACACCGCACCATCATGTTCATTGTGTGGAAAGGATGCACACCACACCATCATGTTCATTGTGAGAAATGATGCACACCACACCAACATGTTCATTGTGGGAAAGGATGCACACCGCACCATCATGTTCATTGTGAGAAATGATGCACACCACACCAACATGTTCATTGTGGGAAATGATACACACCGCAGCATCATGTTCATTGTGGGAAATGATGCACACCGCACCATCATGTTCATTGTGGGAAATGATGCACACCACACCATCATGTTCATTGTGGGAAATGATACACACCACACCATCATGTTCATTGTGGGAAATGATGCACACCACACCATCATGTTCATTGTGTGGAAATGATACACACCACACCATCATGTTCATTGTGGGAAATGATGTACACCACACCATCATGTTCATTGTGGGAAATGATACACACCACACCATCATGTTCATTGTGGGAAATGATGCACACCGCACCATCATGTTCATTGTGGGAAAGGATGCACACCACACCATCATGTTCACTGTGGGAAATGATGCACACCGCACCATCATGTTCATTGTGTGGAAAGGATGCACACCACACCATCATGTTCCTTGTGGGAAATGATGCACACCACACCATCATGTTCATTGTGGGAAATGATGCACACCGCACCATCATGTTCATTGTGGGAAATGATGCACACCACACCATCATGTTCATTGTGTGGAAAGGATGCACACCGCACCATCATGTTCATTGTGTGGAAAGGATGCACACCGCACCATCATGTTCATTGTGTGGAAAGGATGCACACCGCACCATCATGTTCATTGTGGGAAATGATGCACACCACACCATCATGTTCATTGTGGGAAATGATACACACCACACCATCATGTTCATTGTGTGGAAATGATGCACACCACACCATCATGTTCATTGTGGGAAATGATGCACACCACACCAACATGTTCATTGTGGGAAATGATACACACCGCACCATCATGTTCATTGTGGGAAATGATGCACACCACACCATCATGTTCATTGTGGGAAATGATACACACCGCACCATCATGTTCATTGTGGGAAATGATGCACACCACACCATCATGTTCATTGTGGGAAATGATGCACACCACACCATCATGTTCATTGTGGGAAATGATACACACCACACCATCATGTTCATTGTGGGAAATGATGCACACCACACCATCATGTTCATTGTGGGAAATGATGCACACCACACCATCATGTTCATTGTGGGAAATGATACACACCGCACCATCATGTTCATTGTGTGGAAAGGATGCACACCACACCATCATGTTCATTGTGGGAAATGATGCACACCACACCATCATGTTCATTGTGGGAAATGATACACACCACACCATCATGTTCATTGTGTGGAAATGATGCACACCACACCATCATGTTCATTGTGGGAAATGATGCACACCACACCATCATGTTCATTGTGGGAAATGATACACACCACACCATCATGTTCATTGTGGGAAATGATGCACACCGCACCATCCTGTTCATTGTGGGAAAGGATGCACACCACACCATCATGTTGATTGTGGGAAATGATGCACACCACACCATCATGTTCATTGTGGGAAATGATGCACACCACACCATCATGTTCATTGTGGGAAATTATGCACACCACACCATCATGTTCATTGTGGGAAAGGATGCACACCACACCATCATGTTCATTGTGGGAAATGATGCACACCACACCATCATGTTCATTGTGGGAAATGATGCACACCACACCATCATGTTCATTGTGGGAAATTATGCACACCACACCATCATGTTCATTGTGGGAAATGATGCACACCACACCATCATGTTCATTGTGGGAAATGATGCACACCACACCATCATGTTCATTGTGGGAATGATACACACCACACCAACATGTTCATTGTGTGGAAAGGATGCACACCGCACCATCATGTTCATTGTGTGGAAATGATGCACACCACACCATCATGTTCACTGTGGGAAATGATACACACCACACCATCATGTTCATTGTGGGAAAGGATGCACACCACACCATCATGTTCACTGTGGGAAATGATACACACCACACCATCATGTTCATTGTGGGAAATGATGCACACCACACCATCATGTTCACTGTGGGAAATGATGCACACCACACCATCATGTTCACTGTGGGAAATGATGCACACCACACCATCATGTTCATTGTGGGAAATGATGCACACCGCACCATCATGTTCATTGTGGGAAAGGATGCACACCACACCATCATGTTCACTGTGGGAAATGATGCACACCGCACCATCATGTTCATTGTGTGGAAATGATGCACACCACACCATCATGTTCATTGTGGGAAAGGATGCACACCACACCATCATGTTCATTGTGGGAAATGATGCACACCACACCATCATGTTCATTGTGGGAAATGATGCACACCACACCATCATGTTCATTGTGTGGAAAGGATGCACACCGCACCATCATGTTCATTGTGGGAAATTATGCACACCACACCATCATGTTCATTGTGGGAAATGATGCACACCGCACCATCATGTTCATTGTGTGGAAAGGATGCACACCGCACCATCATGTTCATTGTGTGGAAATGATGCACACCACACCATCATGTTCATTGTGGGAAATGATGCACACCGCACCATCATGTTCATTGTGTGGAAAGGATGCACACCGCACCATCATGTTCATTGTGGGAAATGATGCACACCGCACCATCACGTTCATTGTGTGGAAATGATGCACACCGCACCATCATGTTCATTGTGGGAAATGATGCACACCACACCATCATGTTCATTGTGGGAAATGATGCACACCACACCATCATGTTCATTGTGTGGAAAGGATGCACACCACACCATCATGTTCATTGTGGGAAAGGATGCACACCACATCATCATGTTCATTGTGGGAAAGGATGCACACCACATCATCATGTTCATTGTGGGAAAGGATGCACACCGCACCATCATGTTCATTGTGGGAAATGATGCACACCACATCATCATGTTCATTGTGGAAAGGATGCACACTACACCATCATGTTCATTGTGGGAAATGATACACACCACACCATCATGCACATTGTGGGATAGGATGCACACCGCACCATAATGTTCATTGTGGAAAATGATGCACACCACACCATCATGTTCATTGTGGGAAATGATACACACCACACCATCATGTTCATTGTGGAAAGGATGCACACCACACCATCATGTTCATTGTGGGAAATGATACACACCACACCATCATGCACATTGTGGGATAGGATGCACACCGCACCATCATGTTCATTGTGGGAAATGATGCACACCACACCATCATATTCATTGTGGGAAATGATGCACACCACACCATCATGTTCATTGTGGGAAATGATGCACACCACACCATCATATTCATTGTGAGAAATGAAACACACCACACCATCATGTTCATTGTGAGAAATGATGCACACCACACCATCATGCTCATTGTGGGAAATGATGCACACCACACCATCATGTTCATTGTGGGAAATGATACACACCACACCATCATGTGCATTGTGGGAAATGATGCACACCACACCATCATGTTCATTGTGAGAAATGATACACACCACACCATCATGCTCATTGTGAGAAATGATGCACACCACACCATCATGCTCATTGTGGGAAATGATGCACACCACACCATCATGTTCATTGTGGGAAATGATGCACAGCACACCATCATGTTCATTGTGGGAAATGATGCACACCACACCATCATGTTCATTGTGGGAAATGATACACACCACACCATCATGTTCATTGTGGGAAATGATGCACACCACACCATCATGTTCATTGTGGGAAATGATACACACCACACCATCATGTTCATTGTGGGAAATGATGCACACCACACCTTCATGTTCATTGTGGGAAATGATACACACCGCACCATCATGTTCATTGTGGGAAATGATACACACCACACCATCATGTGCATTGTGGGAAATGATACACACCACACCATCATGTTCATTGTAGTAAAGGATGCTGTTAGGGTTAGGCAGCCATGTTGGAAAAAAGGAAAATACTTTGGACGTCTTTATCTCCGAAACCACAACATCGAAAAAAATTGAAACTTGGCACACAGTAAGTACTCCTCATGAGGAATAAGTGTGACTTTTTTATGATGTCACAGGTGCCTTCATTATAACGTCATAATTATATATGTAGAATGCCAATCAGTATGAAATATTTTTTCAGGTCATCTTGGGATAAATTGCTCAACAGAAAAAAATTGATGACATCATCATATATATATATATATATATATATATATATATATATATATATATATATATATATATATATATATATATATATATATATATATATATATATATATATATATACATATTGTTGCTGTTTTCGGAACTGCATGCATACAACAGATAGGTGTCTCAAGAGTTATTCCATTAATATACGTGTCGATAGTCCCCTTCCTTTTGTTTAGCAGGACAACAAGGGAGTGCGTTGCGATGATCTAATAGCTCGGCTTCCTTAAATAATTTTTTCCTTCATTTCATCCTTACTCTTCTTCTTTTCTTTTTATGACTGAGGTAAATCAGCCACATGCGCCTTCGCTGTCAGGTGGGGCCTCGTGGAGGCCAGCTCATGCGGCGCCGCGGTGGCGAAACTGCAGCGCCAAGTCATGTGGTGTGCTTGTTGGTGCGGCATTATCAACTCGAGCTTCCGATGATCTGGAGTAGATTGCCGGTTGCATTAAAAAGGCATGCGAATAAATTCCTCATAAGAGGCTGCACGAATGGTGTTTTTCACAGCACGGGAAACACAGCCAGCATGACGCCCACGCTGCATGAAACGCGTACGGAGGCCGATAAAGCCGACTCCACGCCATGTTGGGCAGGATACGAGTGTGCGAGTAGAAGCGGCTTGTTCCTTTTCAACCTCAATATCTGACACATATTGGTGTTCACCCCGCGCACACGCTGGCGGAGTCGTGTGAACGTGACCGCTGGCCACATGCGTAATGGCGGAACAGCGTGCACTGTATGGAATGTGCTCGAAAGCAGACACGTACACCACTCGTGAGACGTGCACGGATTTATCCATGATGATGTACCTTCGGTCCTCACTGGCTGCAGTGGATTCTCTACGGATGGTGAACGTCTTCTCGTCTCTACGGCTAGCGAAGCTGCGATAGATCCAGGGAATGTACAGTGCGGGCCACGTTGGCGCGCGTGGAACGAGCACGTTGATCGACGCCGGTCGAACGCCCGAGCGGGCATGCGGGACCCTCGACTGGTCGCCTGGGTACGGCCCGGGGTTTTTTGCAGGACGATTCGCGTGCCAATTTCGGTGTGGACGATTCACTTCATCTCGTGGGGTCGGAGCGAAGTATGTGCGCTGTTTGAGATGGCCTTGCCGGAAACGAAGTGAGGCAGTTTTCGGCCCAAGCTGGCAGGCCACATGAGGGGTCGGAGGCAATCGGAGAGCTCGATTCACGTGATGACGTTACGATTCGGGGTAGCCCCTCCCCCCGAGCTGCAAATCCTATAAAGGTTGGAGAAGTTCCTCCATCTCTCTCTTGCCTCTTGCTTTTAAGAGTTTCTCCGCCTCTCTCTCACCTCGCCGTCTCGACACAGCCATGACCCGCCTCCTGCTCCTCGTCTCTGCCTCATCGTCTCTGCCTCCTCATCTCTGCCCACACAACGACGACCCCACCCGCCTAACTGGTCCCGCCTACTACTCCACCCTCGCACTCTGGACTCCACCCCTTCTCGACTCAAGCTCCTCCTTCACGGTGCCCAATTCCTGGTTATAAACTCCCTCTTCATCGGGTTTTCTGTGTCTGTGTGTGTGTGCGTGCGTGAGTGTGTCCTGGTGCCTGTCTGCTTAAGTAAGACTGCAGAAGGTCGTTATTATTGTTTTTATTTTCGCGTTAAGTCTGCTCTGTGCACCCTTTTGTAAGTTGCCTGTTTATTGTCGCACCACGCTTCTTTCTATCCCTGCATTACACACAACAATAAAACTATTCACTGTGCCACATATCTTTCCTCGCCTGCTTGTAAGTAAATTATTATTATTATTAGGAATGTTCCCTGCTCGTTTTTGTCTTTTCTTCCATTGATCCAGCATGGTCCGAATCCTGCTTTAGCCGGGACTTTATTCCCAACGATCCGTTCCTTTTAGCCAGTACGTCCTTGGCAGTGTCGCTCGGCTGCATCCGATCCGAAAAAGTGATCCGATCCGGTAGAGTGATCCGGTTCGGACAAGGCATACCGAGGGCGTGTTCCCCGGCAATTAAATCACGTGATTAATTAGGTAACCCGATTAACCCATAGATGGGAGGACCCTAGGTCTCGCAGTTGAGTTATTGGCGTCCACGGTCAGTTAAGCGACCCACTGCATCACGGAATTATCCGTGTGCGATGGCCTACAATTCCGGGGAGTCTGGTGGAAACCGGCATAGCTTCCCCCACCTAGTGGTCTTCTCACCCGACCCCCCGGCCTGCAACAATATATATATATATATATATATATATATATATATATATATATATATATATATATATATATATATATATATATATACATCTATACAGAAAATAAAACCTTTAAAATCCTTCTACAAAATGGCTTAACAAATTGAGGCAAAACTTTACAGGTGTGCCGGCCTATCCATGAGGAATCATACATTCCCACCCGATGATGCCATTGGTCACATGGTTTGGCAGCCATATGCGATTTACCCTCAAACTTTTAAAAACCTTCTTCACCAGAACGGCTGGACAGATCGAGGGGAAACATCACACACATGCTCCCCAAGTCTTGGCGACACCAGGGTGTTTACCAATAATTTATAGGTCACATGGTCTGGCAGCCATATTGGATTGAACAGAAATCTTAAATTATTTCTCTTGAACTGCTTCATCAATCGATGTGAAAGATCACAATTATGATCTAATCGTGATGTGGAATACGAGTATCTATATTAATATTTCGGCATGCCCCTTTTTTTGTTCCACCATCAGATTTTTGTTTCTGCATGAAATGAAACATGATTTGGCACATCTCTTCTTCTTCTTCTTTCGGCTGCTCCCGTTCGGGGTCGCCACAGCGGATCATCCGTATGATCCGCATTCTGATTTGGCACATGTTTTACGCCGGATGCCCTTCCTGACGCAACCCTGGTCGCCTCTTACGACACAGGGATATGGTACACCTATTTTGACCGGGGTATACACAGGCCCAGTACACTGGTACTCATTTCGCCAACCTCAGAAGGATGACAGGCTGAGTCAACCCCCTGGTGTATTAATTCAGTGGCTCAACGGGGCTTGAACTCAGGACCTTTTGGATCGCAAGCCGCTGCCCTAACCACTGCGCCAACACCAGGCTATAAGATTTGGCACATATACTAATGATATTATTGTCTTCCTGAAGAGACCCCTCAAAATTCGTTTTGATGCATTTTCACAGACTCCAACGGATTCCATTCAAATTCGGTACGATTATGGCTTTTGGTCCAACTTAGGTCATTGGCGATAAACTTTTTCAATAACACTTCCGATATTCGAAAAAATCGATAAATCGATATCCCTGATGGGATTTTCCATTCAAATCCACTCAAGTTTAAGGCCTATGGGGGACGCAAATTTTCACTTTGCCCCGGGCGCTGTTTACCTCCGCTACGCCAAGCTGTTAGGGTTAGGGTTAGGGTTTTGGTTAGTGTTAGGGTTAGGGTTAGGGTTAGCTACCCTAACACTAACCCTAACTCTAACCCTAACAGATAACCCTAACCCTAACCTTAACCCTAACCCTAACCCTAACAGCTAACCCTAACCCTAACCGCTAACCTTAACCCTAACCCTAACCCTAACCGCTAACCCTAACCCTAATTGCAACCCGAACCCTAACCGCTAACCCTAACCGCTAACCCTAACCGCTAACCCTAACCGCTAACCCCTAACCGCTAACCCCTAACCGCTAATAGCTATTCAGGAAATTTGCAAGAAAGCCCGGGCAACGCCAGGCTTTATTGCTTGCCCGAGCAACGCCGGGCATTACTATTAGTATGTTATAAATTTCAACCTGATCGGATGCATGGTCTGGCAGCCAGAATTATTTAATATTTTGAATCTGGTTTATTTTTTTTTTGAATAAGGCTCACTTGGCTGTGCCTGGATGGGTTTCAGGGTAGAGGAGAAGCAGCTGAAACATGAATCCTATCCAGGTTCCCCCTGATGATTTCATCTTTCCTTTTTGCTTGTTTGGGTTCCTTCTGATTACTCCGATGCAAGACTGTTCCTATTTGGTCTTTAATTTGATTTGAATGAATTTATTTTCATCCCATTCTAAATTCAATTGAATAAAAAAAAAAAACGTCATGCGTCAGGGTCAGGTGTCCAATCAAAGCGGGGTTTCAGCAAAGCAAGACGTCTTGGTACCTGGTCATCACTGCCAGCAGTTATAAAGTGGTAGTTCTCGTATGTCAACTATTAGTTACTAAACACACCAGTACACAAACACCACAAAAAACAAGTTCTAGTGAAGGTTTGCAATCTCTGATTGCTCTTTTTTCTTGTTTTTTTTTTTTATGTCAAACTACATCTGCCAACTATTTGCCCAATCTATTAAAATTATCTCGACTTTCCTAAATCTGATCAGCACTCTCTCGCCTATCCACCTGACTTTCAAGCTTTGTGATATCAGCAAATTTAGAAAGTAGACTCTTCACCCCACTATCCAAATCGTTGATGTAAATAATCAATATTGATGGTCCTAATACTGATCCCTGAGGTTCCCCACTACTTACGTCTTCCCAGCAAGATATCCTCCCACTCACAACCACTCTCTGCTTCCTATCACTCATCCAGTTTCCAATCCAGTTCTCTACCTGACCAGCCCCTCCACAATTGCTCTCACCTTGGCTAACAACCTCCTATGTGCTACCTTATCAATATCCTTCTTAAAGTGAAGATATACTCTGTCCACCATCTAACTCTTTGTCATCTACCTGACCATCAAACACGGTGGGCATTTACAACAGCGACGTCAGTTCAGCATCCATACAAATCACAAGCCACTGAGAAGCCACTTTTGCCTTTCAGTCCAAACGTCATCGACACTCCCCAGCGAGATACGTCACATGGATCGTGACGTCACCAGGGTGTTCACGCAGAGTTGGTTTTTGTTTTTTTAGATCCTCGTGGAGGATCTCGAAGTCTTACTCACGTTGATGCTCTTCATCTTCTTCTTGTGGACTTTTTTGTTTCACAGCCTCCAGTTTTCATCGAAACTTCCTGAAACTCGGCATATACATGTAAAAATTCCCTGCGCAAACAGTAATCATCTCCAATTTTGAAAATTCCTCCGAGAAAAAAAAGTTATGACGTCAAAACATCTCCGCTAATGGAAATCACCTAAAAAATTATATCCGAAACTAGGCAAGCTTTTTGAATTCTGTTTGCGGGAATCGAACAGGGCATTAGCAGAGATGAATTACCGCACATATGATACATCACGATGACGTCATATCAATTTTTATGACGTCATTCCTAATTTTTGACATTTTTTGTTTCACAACCCAGAGTTTTCATCGGATCTTCATGAAACTTGCCGTGTATATGCAGAAAGCCCACGCGCAGGCAGTAACCATCTCCGATTTTGGAAATTCTTCCTAGAAAAAAAGTTGACGTCATAATATCGCCGCTAATGGAAATTGCCTATACCATCATGTCCGAAACTCGGCAAGCTGTTTGAATTTTGTTTGCGGGAATCAAGCCGGGCATTAGCACAGATAATTTATCGCAAACCTGATACATCACAATGACGTCATATTCGTTTTTATGACGTCATCATTAAGAGGACGAGGATCTTAGCTCATTCGAGCTTGTTTTTAACGCAGAGCGCGATGACGAGATTTGTGTGTCTCAGGCATGATGGGCCGAATGGCCTCCCCCTGCCTCTAATTTCCTTGTTATTCAGACTTAAATGGAGAAATTCTTGGTAAAAAAGTACATATATCACAATAAGATATATGCTTTCAAAAAATACCCGATGCTCCAGGTTAATTATAACCACAAATCGTAATAAATATGTTAACGTGTAAGAATATGACAACAAATTATGCATGCTTCATAATATGAAGCGAGTAAAGGCGAAAATAATTCAATTATCTTGGAAGTCGGAAGTGACGCGTTAACATGAGGGTGTATATCATCAAACATTGTAAGCTCCGTTGGCATTCATAAAAAATAAACTTTCACATTGTTGTTTTCAAAATAAGGGGCAAAAATCGTTTGTTTTTTAAAGTGTCTTCGCACATTTCTTTCCTTAGTTAAAAAAAAAAATACTCAATAGATTATACATGATGTGAAACAAGATGTTGTTGGCATTCGATTAGCCAGCGATAACGCCCTGTGTGATTGGGCAACTTGCTTGATCATAAGGTTCGACTCATTCTCTCAGGGAGTGATGTATAATTAAAAGGACGTCACAAGGGTAAAGTCTTTTGAGCAGATTTACTCATTAATGTGTATCATATTCTTTAAATTCGACCCCAGGGCGTCCACCACGGGGGCATACAGGTATTTCATTTTGTTCGATGCGATTGGAGGGTTTTTTTTTTTCCTTGTTTTATTCATTAATATATTCGTTCGTTTTGTTGTATATTATCGTCCGTTCGTTCGTATATTTCTTGTGTATGTTTCTTGTTCGTCCTCAGGTAAACGGCTTGATCACGGTTATATTACAGAATTGGGATATTGTACATAACTTGACGTATTATGGCCGCACGAGAGAGTACTAGTGGTATGTCTTGAATTGCTTCGAAACTCCGCGACACACTGTGTGTTCATTCAAAATAATCGAGATTGGGAGACCAGGGTGACGTACGTGGGAGTGGGGGTACGCGCGTGCTCGTCTCTGTACGTGGGAGTGGGGGTATGTGGGAGTGGGGGTACGCGCGTGCTCGCCTCTGTACGTGGGAGTGGGGGTACGCGCGTGCTCGCCTCTGTACGTGGGAGTGGGGGAACGCGCGTGCTCGTCTCTGTACGTGGGAGTGGGGGAACGCGCGTGCTCGCCTCTGTACGTGGGAGTGGGGGTACGCGCGTGCTCGTCTCTGTACGTGGGAGTGGGGCTATGTGGGACTGGGGGTACGCGCGCGCTCGCCTCTGTACGTGGGAGTGGGGGAACGCGCGTGCTCGTCTCTGTACGTGGGAGTGGGGGAACGCGCGTGCTCGCCTCTGTACGTGGGAGTGGGGGTACGCGCGTGCTCGTCTCTGTACGTGGGAGTGGGGGTATGTGGGAGTGGGGGTACGCGCGTGCTCGCCTCTGTACGTGGGAGTGGGGGACCGCGCGTGCTCGTCTCTGTACGTGGGAGTGGGGGTACGCGCGTGCTCGTCTCTGTACGTGGGAGTGGGGGTATGTGGGAGTGGGGGTACGCGCGTGCTCGCCTCTGTACGTGGGAGTGGGGGAACGCGCGTGCTCGTCTCTGTGCGTGGGTGTGGGGGTACGCGCGTGCGCGTGGCGGGACGTGGGAGTGGGGGGATGTGGGAGGGGGGGTACGCGCGTGCTCGCCTCTGTACGTGGGAGTGGGGGAACGCGCGTGCTCGTCTCTGTACGTGGGAGTGGGGGTACGCGCGTGCTCGTCTCTGTACGTGGGAGTGGGGGTATGTGGGAGTGGGGGTACGCGCGTGCTCGCCTCTGTACGTGGGAGTGGGGCACGCGCGGGCTCGCGTCTGTACGTGGGAGTGGGGGAACGCGCGTGCTCGTCTCTGTAGGGGGGAGTGGGGGAACGCGCGTGCTCGTCTCTGTAGGTGGGAGTGGGGGTATGTGGGAGTGGGGCACGCGCGTGCTCGCCTCTGTACGTGGGAGTGGGGGAACGCGCGTGCTCGTCTCTGTACGTGGGAGTGGGGGTACGCGCGTGCTCGCCTCTGTATGTGGGAGTGGGGGTACGTGGGAGTGGGGGTACGCACGTGCTCGTCTCTGTGTGCAGGAGTGGGGGTACGTGGGAGTGGGGGTACGCGCGTGCTCGCCTCTGTACGTGGGAGTGGGGGTACGTGGGAGTGGGGGTACGCGCGCTCACCTCTGTGTGCAGGAGTGGGGGTACATGGGAGTGGGGGTACGCGTGTGCTCGCCTCTGCGTGGAGGACTGTGGGTACGCGCGTGCTCGCCTCTGTATGCAGGAGTGGGGGTACGTGCGTGCTCGCCTCTGTATGCAGGAGTGGGGGTACGTGCGTGCTTGCCTCTGCGTGCAGGAGTGGGGGTACGCGCGTGCTCGCCTCTGCGTGGAGGACTGGGGGTACGCGCGTGCTCGCCTCTGTATGCAAGAGTGGGGGTACGTGCGTGCTTGCCTCTGCGTGCAGGAGTGGGGGTACGTGCGTGCTTGCCTCTGCGTGCAGGAGTGGGGGTACGTGCGTGCTTGCCTCTGCGTGCAGGAGTGGGGGTACGCGCGTGCTTGCCTCTGCGTGCAGGAGTGGGGGTACGTGCGTGCTTGCCTCTGCATGCAGGAGTGGGGGTACCATTGTACTGGTTGGTAGTCGAGGGAACTGCATCATTGACACAGCCGCAACCACAGTTTGCACACGATAGCTAGCATGCCTTTAGATTTTATGCGGTGCCCAATTAATGTTCCCAAATTTATCGCAGAGTTAATTTAAATAAATAAATAGGAAAGAACACTTCAGCAAAATTGGTCAGGTTGGTCACGTCAATGGAGATGTGCATGGTCTATCTACACACTTGCTAAGCCGCAAGTTTGAATAAAATGAAATAAATAATAATAACCCCCCCCCCCCCTTAGTTAATAAATGATGCAATTCTTGCAATGACGGATCATAGTTTGATTATTAATAATTGTTCAGCTGAAATGCACGTTCATTTCCTTTGTGTATGAATATGTGACCCCGCCATGCGTGGTGTGGTTCTGTGACCACCTTGTAGTTTTGATAGTGTGCTGAATGGATGTAGCATTTGTCACACTGTGAGCATGTGCAGTGATTCCATGATTATGTTTCTTTGGGAGTTTTTGTCACCTTGTGGGGGTGGACAGGTCTAAAAGGATCTTCTTGGTCACTGCTGATTAATGTGGCTTCAGATTAAAATTAACAACTTTGGGGGTTTCACCTGTCTGACGGACGAACCTTCCTTTCCCGGATAGTCAGATAACCATGAATGTCGAGCCCTGGCATTAAAAGTGTGTGTGTGTGTGTGTGTTCCTTCTCTTCTTTTATGTACCAAACATGAACCATCACTAGTTGTTTGTTGATCATCCCCAGTCAGTTCTGCTCAAACAAACCCGTAGCACGGAGAAAGAGAGCCGATCGATGTCCTGGGAGCGACCCAGAGATCCCTCACATGCAAGATCTTCTGTGCTCTTGCCTTTCTGGAGCCAGGACCACGAAGACTTCCATAATGTGCGTTATTGTGTGTAGGGCGGCCTGGAAGGGGTTGCAGGTGTCGTCGGTGATGTTGGCGAGTCCATGTTTGTATTGTAAAAGCTGTGTGTGGTATCCACAGGGTAGACGTTGAAGGTGAACATGATCGGACCTGGGAAGTGATTTCTCTGATGTCGATGGGTGGGGGTTTAGTGCCCAGGATACTGTTTGGACTCTGGTAATTGTGTAAATGGTGATGTGGGTATGGATGAGTTTTTGTAATTGCGAGATTATTGGAGGGATGTTTTGAAGGATGTCATTGTGGTGTAGTCTTGATGTGTTTTGGGATCTGTGGGTAGTTGATGTGTAGTGGCACGGCTGATTTAGGTTGGCCATTGTAGCTGCAAAGAACTGTGCATCTCTCATGTCCAAGTCTTTGAATTTGTTTTTTGATTTTTAGTTTTTTTTTTAGCTTTGACTCTCTGTGTTGGAGTTCAATGGGTGTTGTTCATGTGCAACTTGTGATGATGTGAAAGGCTTTCTTTTGTATGGTCTATAGGGTGTTGGTGTGTGTTTGATAGGTTGGAGACCCAGGATGAACTGGTGTACTTAATGATGAGCTAATGTACTATCTATATTAGTGTCGTTGTTTCTTTGCGGTGTCCGAAGTCGATGAGTGCCTCAAGTGTGTTGTTCATGGACTGAGTATAATCGTGGAATGACAGATGCAGTCTTTTAAGTGTCTGGTATTTTTATTTTCTGCTTCTCAACTATCGTCTGGTAACGGATTGGTGATGCAGCATTGCAGCTTTAACATTCGTGTGGCCCGTGTTAACTTTTCTGGGTGAGACAGGATGGTTCAAAGGTGGTGCACTTAACCTTTGAGCTATCTCGTCTGGGTTCGTTTCCCAAACAGACTATAAATTGTTGGATTGGAGTTTTTGAGCGCGCACGATGGTGTACAAATTATCCAACCAGCGGTTTCAGATGTGCCCGAGCGATGCTGCCAAGCCGTGCAGTTTGTCTTTCCTTTGCCAAATCGCCGTCTGTTCACTTGGTCAGACAATTTTGCAGGTCATTGTGTAAAATGTCTCGTGTCCTATTCTGACCCCCAATAACACAACAAAGGTTCACCATCATCCTAATTTGTGCACTTGCGGTTAGATCTCCGATTGCCATTCTCAGGACTCAGTAATGGTGAAGTAACTGATGATCTTGCACAAACATCCTGGTAAGAACACTTTAATCAGATATCAATGTTCAAGGTACATTTGATTAACAAATGACATCACCCCCGTTAATGCAGCGTCATCAAGCCATCAAAAGGTCTGGCGTCGGTCATTTTGCATGTTTGAGCATTCAGAAAGGCAGTAATTCACTCGGCTCGATAAAACTGGCATGAGGTTGTATATCGGATCAGAACAGCGTTTAAATTGTAATGTCTGTAGTGTTGTTCCATGTTAACTTATCTTGGTCAAATGCTGCTCTTGTGCTCAGGTTAGTTCTTGCTGCCAATCGTGATGAGATTTACAGCCGCCCCTCCAAACCAGCACATTTATGGCCTATCAATCCTGATGTACTTGCAGGTAATGTTACTTCTTAGGGGAGGTGGGAGGTGGATTGGGGGTAGGGGTGGTAGCTCTTTCTTATTGGAGATGCAATATTGGGACCTCGATTTGAAGCAATTTGTTCCACCACTTCTTGTACAGGTATTGGAGTTTTCACAAAAGTCAGGTTACCTTTGAATATTTATAAACTTTTGACAAATGTGGAACATGTTTATTCTGCAGCACAAAATACTTGTTCGTGTGTTTGTAAAAAAAAAATTATCATCGTGTAATACGTAATTTTCAAGATAATGAATGTCATGCATTTTGCACAAGTTTATAGTCTAGTGCAGGAAAGCTTGCTTCCTTGTTCTGGGTTGATAATCGCATTAACTTTCTAGAGCATCTACAAAGGATCAATGTTGACGCTGCGATAACCTCATCTCACCATCTGCAATAAATCCATTACTCATCTCGGGCTGATAGAGGAATTTGTTTGGGGAAGGAAGGAAAGGGTACACTCTGTTTCTGTCAAATACACTCTGTTTCCATTTTTTGTTAATCGACAGTGATTATTTATTTTCCACCCCTCCTCCAATTATTTTAGCTATTCAGTATTTAATCAGGGCACTGATGTTCCTTTTCTCAACGCTCCCCTCTCTCTCCCCCTTTTGGCCCCACAATATGCAAAACACACACACACACACACACACACACACACACACACACACACACACACACACACACACACACACACACACACACACACACACACACACACACACGAGAAGTGTGTGTGTGTGTGTGTGTGTGTGTGTGTGTGTGTGTGTGTGTGTGTGTGTGTGTGTGTGTGTGTGTGTGTGTGTGTGTGTGTGTGTGTGTGTGTCCGAAAAAGGGTTGGTAAAGCTCACGTATAAAGCCTACAGAGGGGTATCAAAAGAAAACTTGACAATTTTGCATATGTAATAGGTAGATGACCTTTATTGACATTTATTCATCCAGCAAATCTATACTAATTGTCAGTGTGTAATCAGGGCAAATATCCATGACTCCAAAAACATGAAACTTGCATGCATACGAAGGGAACTCCAAGGAAGTTCATGAGTGAAAAATGGGTGTTTTGGCTGATTTAAAACCCCTTTTGAAGATGATTAGCTTTTTTTTTATAACTTTTTTTTTCAACAAGATTTCGATTTTTTTTTTTTTTTTTTTTTTTTTTTTTGCATTTCTACATGTTATAAGTGATTTCCAACAAAAAACATGCCAAAATTATCATTGAGGCTGATTTTGGCACTTCAGGTGGATATACCCACGTAAAATCAATTTATCTCAAGGAATCTCGTTATGACAAATGAATTGAGTATGTAAAAGGGAAAGTTGCAAACTATAACTGTGAGCACTGTTGACGTCAAATTGAATGAATAGGATATCAGGTTCACTTGAGTGACCTAGCAGTATTGGCGGCGGAGGTTTTGTACTCTACCGAGTGCTCCCCCTCTAGTTTCAGTTATGTGTCCCTTTTTGGAATGAGTTTCAGGTAAGAGTCTTGAGCTGTAGACATTTACAATTGCTGTGATCAAGTGTTTGCAACCCCAGTCAGTATTTTGAGTTTTGGACCAAGCAACGGTCACAGTGTATAGGTGTTTGCTTTCCCAATACTCGTCGCTTTAATCAAAAGGCTTACCTTTCAACTTTAATAAGTATAGCCCATCTCGTTTATAAAGTGGAAAATCTTCTCAAGGTCTCAAAACTCTAACCCAACTTTCAGGCACAGATGAGCAGGACAACTCTCGAGGAGGAACGTGGTTAGGGATAACGCGAGGAGGACGACTGGGTGCCCTCACAAACATCGCTGCATCCTTACCTCATCCTGACCTTCGGAGCAGGGGTAGAGTTGAATCTCTGATCTTTATTTGTTCCATGCTGTGAACGCCTCCCAGCTGTCTTCATTTATATGCTGACATATTTAACTGTATGTCTGGTGTTGGCTTAATGGTGAGAGTGGTGGGCTTGGGATCCTAGGGTCCCGAGTTCAAATCTTACTTGGCTGTTGAAATAATACCAGGTGGGGTTGACTCAGCCTGTCATCCTTCTGAGGTCGGCAAAATGAGTACCAGCTTGCTGGTATCCTGCGTCGGAGTGGCGACCCGTCCAGAATTGTGCCCAATATCCCAGGAGACTGCTTCGACATCACCAATGCTCTGCACAGAGTATGGTCCGATGGATGTGGATGTTGGAGAGAATTCTGAGTTCAAATCTCGCTCAGCCATTGAATTAATACCAGGTGGGGTTGACTCAGCCTGTCATCTTTCCAAGGTCGGCAAAATGAGTACCAGCTTGCTGGGATGATTGAGCCATTCAAGTATCCTGCGTCCGAGTGGCGATCCGTCCAGGATTGTGCCCAATAGCCCAGGAGACTGCTTCGGTAGTACCGACGCTTTGTGCAGAGTATGTTCCCAATGGATGGATATTTAACTGTGATATCACTAGTTAACCGGTAGCCAGTGTATGTTTTTTTTTATTATTATTTTTTTTCTATCATGTACTTTACAGTTCATTTGGGTTTGTTTTACCTACCTGATGACCTGCACAGGTGAGCTTGTGACTGGGTTACTGCTCAGCAATGCAACAAGTGACCTGGAATACCTGCATTCTTTGGATAAGGAAGGAGAGAAATACAACCTTTTCAACCTCATCACTGCAAGCTTACCGTGAGAGAGTATACAATGGGCACGAATAGGAGGTGAAGAAGGGAGTGTTTTACCTGAATACAGGTGGTGGAGATTGAGGACAAATAAACAGTGGGGTTGGGGAAAGGGGGGGGGGGTGAGAGGGTGAGAGAGATATAGAGGAAGGAAGGAGAGGTTACTTGGTGATATTAAATGGTTAAAACAAAATTACTATTTGTGAGAAAATAAAAGCAAATAAAAAATGTGAATTGAGCAACAAAAACAGCCTTTGATCATTGTTCAATCTTCATTGATAGAGATATAGGAATTGGCAGATGAAACCTTCCCTTCCACAGTGCAAATGGTGGAGGAAGGATGTTTTACTTCTCAAACAACGGGGGAATGAAGCCAGTGGAGCTACAGGAAGGCATGTTCTCCATCTCACAACATTCACAAACACTCGTATTTTCACTTTGACCTCTTTCAATGGTATTCTTATTGACCCCCCACTATTTACTTAATTTTGATGACAAACCTCTTCTCTTGTTTCCTCACTCCTTAAATTGCATTGCACATCCTTTTAACATTGCCTCCTCTTGACAGTGTTTCCTGCATGGTGTGTTCTTCATTCTGGTTCCGAGGTTGTGTGAGTGTCGTGTGGTGTGGTGTAGATGTTGGGCTAATTGTCCATTATGTACGATTGCTTGCAGGTGTATATGGATTGAGTAACTCTTATTTGGATGTACCATGGGGGAAGGTTTCTAAAGGAAAGCAGCTTTTCTCCTCCATATTAGAAAACCTGTCCACTTTGACATCATCTGCCCTGGTGAAGGAGCTTATGCATCTGCTCAGCAACACCGACATGTGAGTGTGTGCGTGTTCCCAATGCTTTCCTTATGTTCCATGTTTTTGGGATTCAGCTGGATTTTGATAAATTGCTATCACCTTACTGGTGGTTCCTGTGCCTTTCCCAGCAATTATCCTGATCCTTTGATGGAAGAGCAGTGGCATTTGGAACCGCTTAGAAAAGACCAAACAGCCATCTTTGTTCAGGGTCCTCGCTCCGGCACAAGGTACAGGGGCAATTGGCTGAAAGATGCGGAGATTTAATTTCACTTATTTAAACCAAGGTTGTTTAAATTCCTGCCACTTTAATTGTGATGTATATGACCTGGCTCTTGGTATGTATGCTAATGAGACTTAGCAAATCAAGAGAGACACTTTCTGAGATCTCCTAAAACTACACTCCAGATTTTTTTATGCCTTTGCTGATAAAATCGCCAAAGGCATTTTGTTTTCGGGTTGTATGTCCATGCGTCCGTCCGTGATGGGTTTCCGTTAACTGCGATAACTTGAGAACTGAAGAGGTCAAAGTCAAACTTGGTACAAGTATGCATAATGATGCAAAGATTAACTGATTTGATTTTGAGGTCAGAGGTCATGTTGGGTAAAGATTCTGTTACTGTGTTAATTTGTGAACCAGTAATTGGATTTTGACCAAACTTGATACTAGGGTCTGGCGATGTATCGATATACCGGTTTTACCGGTATAATTTTTCATATCGATATTCCAGTGTTGGAATTTTGAATATACTGGTACACTAATAAATAAATAAACCAATGTCACCCGCAGGGTGACCCGTATCTTGCCAAAAGGTGACCACGTATGACTTCTTTAAGGTCACACTGAGGTGAACAGAGCTGCTATCCACCAGGAGCGACTCCTTGAGGAATATCTGCCTACGAGAGATTCCGATGAGAATCGTTCTACAGAGTAACCATGAAAAATATGCTTTTGCCTCATAACGTCATCAAATGACGTCATAATGTCTCAAGCTTGACATATCTAGAAAGCACTCATCGAGGTGTTCAATTTGAGGTACTACACGATATGGTTCCTAAAACTTGAAAATTTGACCTTGGGGTCAAATATGTTTGACCTCAGGCGCTAAC
This sequence comes from Eptatretus burgeri, assembly GCF_056783735.1. Taxonomy (NCBI): domain Eukaryota; kingdom Metazoa; phylum Chordata; class Myxini; order Myxiniformes; family Myxinidae; genus Eptatretus; species Eptatretus burgeri. The sequence continues at coordinate 24,409,868 of NC_140965.1, forward strand.
CATGAAGGTCAAGGCCAATCGCCACCAAAAATTAATCAGCTGGGCGCCAGACCACGAACTATATTCCCATGAAGTTTGAAGATGATCCGATCAAAATTACTCAAAAAAAAGGGTTTCTTCGACTCCCCTGATTTGCGACAAAGTGACCTTGACCTTTGACCTTGACCTTCAAAATTTTATGCACTGAAAGGAACCTCTATAGGCCTCTGATATGCGAAGTTACAAAAATTTCCAATGATAACTGTGTTCTGCAGAATTTTTTTATACGTGATTACAGACAAACAAAAAAATAAATAAATAAATAAAAATAAAACATACAAGCTGACTAACATATCTTGCAAAAACTTCGTTTTGGCAAGATAAAAAATTGGTATATTTCCAACAAATCGAAGAAACACGTTTCCAATCTTTAAATATCGTACATGATTTAAAAAGCTTTGATGCACTCTGCAACACCTGGAACGTATGACGTCAAGACACACCAGGAAGTCGGTACAATTGGTTTTAACTTTTAACCATCAGCACCCAATTGCTTTAGAAACAGCCACGAGGACAAAGGAAAATGTGATCGCTCTTTACGCTGCTGAGTTTAAAAGTTAAAATCTCCACCACCCATCATCATCATCATCATCATCATCATAAGATCCGGGACTAAACTTTTCCACCATGGCGCCCGTAACCAAGCATGCAGGCATGTACACACCTGTGGAGAGTCCCTTTACAGATCCAAATCTACCCATATGTACCATGTCTGTGTGTGCTGTCTACGTTCCTCTATAAAATTATATTTGCTAAACTAAAGTTGTATTTCGATTATATATTTTAGTCCGTGAGGGTAAATCGGGGAAAATTGCATCATATAATGCATGAAATCACTCCATGCTCCTAATTTGAAAAGTATTGCACTTAAATAGCGATGTATGTAGCTGAGGGAGGAAAATTGAAAGAAAAAAAAATATTTTGAGCATTGTCATAAATAAACTGTTGTGGCCTGTTCCAAGTGAAGGCATTGTTGTGTAGGACGAACAAAATGGCAAATGAATACCCAAGCGAGGTGACCAAGGATGCACCTTGATATAAAATATATAATTAAATTAAGCCGTTTAATGATCTTCAAAAGGGGTGTTTTTATTAACCTAAACACAGTTTTTATTCATGCACCTCATGGTTTTGGAGTTATGGAGGAGATTGACTAACTGACGGACGGGCACACACTGACATTTATTAGTATATATTTGGCTCAGTTGTTGCCAGGTAACAGCAGCAACTGTAGTGTTCCAGCGAGGCAGCTGACACTGACATCTCATGAATTTCATTATGATGTCTCACACTTTTCAAATTTAAATATACCTTGAAACCATGTCATTTTCAGAATTTATTGTTTTATTTATTTATTTTTGGACACCACAGGACTGGTCTCCTCTTATTGCCACTGCCACTGATATTAATTCTGCCTGGGAATTCTTCCACAGAAACCTGCTCTCTTAGGCACAGAATCCCATCTTTTCTTCAATTATCTTATCCATCCTCCTGCTCTTGGTACTCCTGTGGTGAGGCAGTTGCTTTTAAAACAACTTTCATTCTCCTCTGGGAGGGCAAATCCAACTGAAGACCATTCCACAAAGCCTGCAACAAATGGTGTCTACTCTCAGGAGAGCCAGAAAATATCTGTTCGATCTCAAGAATGAGCTTTCACACTTGTCTCCCTCCTCTAAAACCTGGTGGCGCCTTGTCAAGTCCGTCTCTGGAGTATGCTCCTCTTCCATCCCTTACCTCACTTCAAATGGCACCACAGCTAACTCTGCTCGTGAGAAGGTCGAATGCCTCAATTCTTTGTTTGCTTCAAAATCTTGTGTCATAACCCCTCCCTCTTTGTACCTATCCTTCCCAGTCAGAGCCAACTGCTCCTGGATTCTGTGTCTTTTACACCTGAAAAGGTGGAAAAGTTTTCTGGCAACCCTCGACTCTGATTGCAACTGGGCAGGACGGCATCGGCTCACATGTCCGAAAATCCCGCTCTGCTGCTTGTGCGCTTCTTCTCTCTGTCTCTTGCACCCTGTCATTTACCATTGGTCATCTTCCATTGGCTTGGAAATTGGCCAATATCACAGCATTACATAAAAGGTGCAAAAAAAAATGGATCCTCTTAATTACAGACGAATCGGCTTTCTTCCAATCAGCAAGGTCATATAATCCATCATTGCAGTTAACATAAAAATCATTCCTTTTCTCCAACAGCTTCATCTCAGTTCAACAATTCAGATTCAGACCTGGTCACTCCACCTTGGACATGCTGCTTCGACTCTCAACAATGGATGGAGATCCTCAATATCAGACATGAGATCAAGGTCGTCTCTCTGGACATATCTTGAGCTTTTGATACAGTCTGGCATCCTGCCTTGCTCTCCAAACTCTGCTTATGGAATCCAAGGCCAACTCCACACATGGCTTTACTGACTTCCTCTACTCTCATAGCCAACGTGTGGCACTCAACGGAACTCTTTCTTCTCCTCTCCCTGTCAAGGCTGGAGCACCTCAAGGCAGTTTTCTAGGCCCAATCGTGTTCCTAATCTTCATCAATGATCTCACTGACTGGAAATCCTCTTTAGCTCTTTGATAATTTCACTCTGCCATGACATCCCTCATCCTTCTGACAGACAGGCAGCAGCCTCTTCCCTCTACTCAGACCTTGACAAAATAACACTAGGAATGTCTTTCAATCCTGATAAATATCTGTCTCTGTCTCTGTCTCTGTCCAAAAGGACCATTCTGTTCCGTGTTGTCCCTTTCTCCTCATCATTACCTGCATCCCTTGTTTGTCCGTCTCCATCCACCTCACTCCACCCTGCTGTTTCCCCTTTCTCCTGGTGTTCCTTTTGTTATGTTGTGTCCCGATTTGTTCTGTCATAGCTCTTCCACGAGCCTAGACCATGTTGGAAAAAAAAAATAAAAAAAACACCATTTTTTGTGGCATTTTTCAGGAACACACCCCCCACAAATGTTGGGGTCTTACTGTATCTTAAGAATAAGCAGGCAACAAAAGTACATTTTTGTTACCGATTGCTGAACTGATATTCTTACATGCAGATCATTTGTATTGTCAGAGATAGCAGTTGGGATGAGGTGATTATGGGCCTGTTATTTGACTATAGATGTAATTTTCCCATAAGTGGAGATTGTATTAATATGTTTTCCATAAACCTACATTTTTGTATACATGTCTCTTTCATGATTGTCGATTTTTGTAGTGTATTAATCTCTTCCATGAGGTGAGATTTTGTACACATCTCGTGCTTCTGTGAACCTAGATTTTTGTGTCAATCGAGCTCCATAAACCCAGATTTTGGATGCATCTTTCTTTCATGAGTGGAGATTTTGTATCCACGTTGTTCCATGAGCCTATATTTTGAAAATATCGCTCTTCAATCAGCCTAGATTTTGTAAATATGTCACTCTTTAATAATCCGAGATTTTGTTAATACATCACTTCAATAAGCCTAGATTTTGTAAATATGTCACTCTTTAATAATCCGAGATTTTGTAAATACATCACTTCAATAAGCCTAGATTTTGTAAATATGTCACTCTTTAATAATCCGAGATTTTGTTAATACATCACTTCAATAAGCCTAGATTTTGTAAATATGTCACTCTTTAATAATTCGAGATTTTGTAAATACATCACTTCAATAAGCCTAGATTTTGTAAATATGTCACTCTTTAATAATCCGAGATTTTGTAAATACATCACTTCAATAAGCCTAGATTTTGTAAATATGTCACTTCAAAAAGCCTCGATTTTGTCACTCTTCACTGTCAATTAGCATTTGTCACTCTGCAATAAGCCTCGATTTTGTAAATTTGCCGCTCTTCAATAAGCCTAGATTTTGTAAATTTGTCGCTCTTCAATAAGCCTAGATTTTGTAAATTTGTCGCCCTTCAATAAGCCTAGATTTTGTAAATATGTCATTGTTTAATAAGCTGAGATTTTATAAATATGTCACTCTTCAAAAAGCCAAGATTTAATAAGCCGAGATTTTGTGTCCTGATTTGTTCTGTTATTGCTCTTCCACTTCAATAAGCCTAGATTTTGTAAATATGTCACTCTTCAATAACCCCCCCCCCCCCTCACAAAAAAGTGTTGGATTCCTGCTAACATGCTGCTCAATTAATGGGGTAGGTTGGTCGGGATTCTTTTTTTTTGGCTGTGTTAAAATGGAAGCAGTTCAGTATTTCAGATTCTTCATGTTTCCAACCAAGTTTGTGTATGTTGATAGTTTAAAAGCTAATAGAATCATGAACTTTAACATGTCCATCGTGAGATACCAAATTAGGGGTAAACCAGTATTGTGTACACAAGTCATAGGATTAAATGACACCAATTTGGTATATCTGCAAGGTCTCCTTTAAACATTGAAGCTGGTCTTAGCAGTGATAAAGACAGCATATCATTAACATGTCTCAACAGGACCTATGAAGGAATTGAAGAACACTAATATTCCATTCATCATCCCTGAAAATCTTGTATTGTCAGATATATTGGACCTTTTCCAGTTGACAAAAATCCGAGAATACACCCTTTGGGGGCATCCACAAAGAATATACTTTTCAAAATACGAAACTTTAACCCGCCCCCACCCCCAACCAATACACTTTAAATTTAATCAGCATAATCCGGCAACATACCAATTGTTATACACTCCCTCCCTCCCCCCCACGCCCCCCCGACTGAGGCGAGTGAACTCACCGTGAAGGATGCATTCTCCGCCACGCTCGAGTTTGTGGTTGATCAGTGCCCCAGACGAGATACACATCTAGTCTTGAGGGATTTCAATGCATTGACTGGAACTGAAAGTGATGGTTATGAGATGTGTGTTGGTCCCCATGGGTCAAGAACTGTGAACCAGAATTGCACCAAGTTCCTTGACTTTGCAAGAAGTCATGGACTTAGGGTGGCCGGTTCATGGTTTCAGCGCCCATAAGCTCATCGCTGGACTTGGTATTCCAACGCTGGTGGTGTGGAAAAGGAGATTGACCATGTCCTCGTTGATGGTCGCTGGAGGATGATCCAGAACTGCAGGGTCTACCGGAGTGCTCAGTTCCTCAATACTGATGAACGGCTTGTTGTAGCAACTCTGAAGTTGCACCTTAAATCCAGGAGAATGGTACCATCCCAGCCTTGGCTGGATGTTGGCAAGCTCAAGGATGAGAGGGTTGCTGAGTAGTTTGCGAACAGGCTGAGTGGAGATTTGAGGAGTCTGGGTGCTTTGGGAGGTCCTGAAGAGTTGTGGAGTGCCTTCAAGACCACCGTCCTTGATGTTGCCGGTGGATGTCTTGGAACTCACCGAAGGGCAAAAAAGAATTTTGTCTCAAGGGACACTGGATGCCATTGACCAGAGTCGCAGGGCCAGGCTGAATGGCAGAGCTGAGCTGTTCAGGGAGCTGAGACGTAAAACTGTACGTGCACTAAGGGTGGACAAGGAGGCCTATGTGTGAGGAATCTGTGAGGGGGTAGAGCATCACCTGTGGTCAAGGGATTCTCGTCCTGCTTACAGGGGACTTCGCGTATTGCGTTCATCCAAGCCCATCCCTCAGTGTACTGCAGTTAGAGCAGAGGGTGGTAGGCTCTTGACAGAGGAGTCCGAAGTGAAGGCCCGCTGGGCCAGTTACTTTGAGCGGTTGTACCAGGCTGATCCACCAACTGTCGAGTTGGACGTCAGGGGTGTTACAATCCCTGTTGCTGACCCTCCAATCAACTCTGGTCCACCTTAGCTTGTGGAAAAAACAGGCTGCGGTGAACTGGTTGAAATGGGGTAAAGCTCCAGGGATCTGTGGCATCCATGCTGAACTTCTCAAGGCTGGTGGAAATGCTGCACTCGTGTCGTTGCATGCAGTTCTGTGCTCTGCTTGGAACACAGGCATCATCCCAACTGACTGGAAGAGGGGCCTTGTTGTCCCTCTCTGGAAGGGGAAGGGTGATCGCCAAGACTGCAACAACTACCGAGGGGTGACGCTGCTCTCAGTGCCGGGCAAGGTCTTTGCTCAGATAATTCTTGATAGGGTTCGCCACCATCTGATTGAGCACCAGCGCCCAGAGCAGTCACGCTTTACACCAGCCGTCAACGATTGACCGTATCCTTTCTCTTCAGGTCCTCACCGAACGCAGATGAGAGTTTCGGCAGGGGCTGCTTGCAGCCTATGTTGATCTCTGTAAAGTGTTCGATTCAGTGAATTCGGATGCCCTCTGGAAGATTATTGGTATTCGTGGGGTGCTACCAAAACTGATCGATCTGATGTCTGAACTCTGCTCTGGTACTGAGTGCTGTGAGATGTGGTGGTACCATCTCTGACTTATTTCCAGTTGTTACTGGAGTTCGTCAGGGGTGTGTACTGGCCCCCACACTTTTCAGCACTTGTATGGACTGGATTCTCCAAAGGATGTCAGAGAGATCAAGCTGCGGTGCATCGTTTTGGAATGTCAAGATCTCTGACCTTGATTTCGCAGATGATGCAGTCATCCTTGCGGAGACTTTAGATATCTTTTTGGGGGCCCGCGAGGTGCTGAATTAGGAGTCTGAGCCGCTGGGATTATGGGTTTCCTGGGTCAAAACTAAGATCCAGGCTTTCAATCACATCTCGGATGCCGCTGTCCTGTCTGTGCCTGTTTGTGGTGAGGATGTTGAGGTCGTGGAGAGATTCCCTTACCTTGGCAGTGATATTCAGGTCTCTGCCAGCTGTGAGTCAGAGGTCAATAGACATCTGGGTCGGGGCTGGGGAGTCATGGATTCGCTGGATAATGGGTTGTGGTGCTGCGGTACCTGTGTGGGAGGCCGAAAGTCTGAGTCTTCAGGTCCTTGGTGCTTCCAGTCTTGCTCTATGGATGCGAGACTTGGACTCTGACCAAGGATCTGAGACGGAGACTTAATTCCTTTGGTACCAGGTCTCTTCAGAGAATCCTTGGCTATCGCTGGTCAGATTTTGTGTCTAACGAGCGGTTGCTGAGAGAGACTCAAATGAGATTTGTTACCTGCAGAGTCAGTGAGCATCAGCTGCAGCTGTATGGACATGTGGCTCGTTTTCCTGACGCTCATCCTGCTCACCAGATTCTCTCAGCGAGGGAGTCTCGTGAGTGGAGGAGGCCAATGGGCCGACCACGTGCCTCGTGGTTGCAGCAGGTTGATCGGCATCTCAAGGAGATGGGGATGGGCCAGGCATCTGCCTGGGGGATGGCCAGACAGAGGCCCCTGGAGTACCTGTGGAAAGTGGACGCATCGATGTGCTGCTCTGGCGCATGCTCCCATACCTGACCTGACCTGACCACCCCACCCCCTCTCTTCTCCCCCCTCCCTCCTCCTCCATTCCTCCCTCCTCCCTCCCTCTCTTCTCCCCCCTCCCTCCTCCCCTTCCCCTCACCTCTCTGCTTCCCCCTCCTCTCCTCCCACCCCCATCCTCCCCTGTATTCCTGTCAGCAAAGCGACAGGTGGTATTTGCTGGTATAAAATAAAATGTTTATACTGTTTGCAACAGGCTCCTCACCCAACAAAGTACAGTACTGCCTCTTAAAGGCACACACAAAACTGAGATAATGATGTGATCTTGCAATTTTTTTCATACTTTGTTACAAAACTGGCTGAAAATAATTTTCAAGAAATTCAGTTATGTATTTAAAAAATTTAATTTCCACTTCGTTTTCGATTTTAGAACTATGTTAACAATAAGCTTCATTATCCCTGTGTCGTAAGAGGCGACCAGGGTTGCGTCAGGAAGGGCATCCGGCGTAAAACATGTGCCAAATCACTATGCGGATCATATGGATGATCCGCTGTGGCGACCCCAAACGGGAGCAGCCGAAAGAAGATGGATGGTTAACAATAAGCTTCATCTTCACAACATGCCTTTTAGTATTTTTGTGGAAGCTGTTTTTTTGCCAGACATAAGTATGTCAAATAGCCTGGTGTTGGCGCAGTGGTTAGGGCAGCGGCTTGGGATCCAAAAGGTCCTGAGTTCAAGCCCCGTTGAGTCACTGAATTAATACACCAGGGGGTTGACTCAGCCTGTCATCCTTCCGAGGTCGGCGAAATGAGTACCAGTATACTGGGTCGGTGTATACCCCGGTTAAAAAAATAGGTGTACCATATCCCTGTGCCATAAGAGGCGACCAGGGTTGCGTCAGGAAGGGCATCCGGTGTAAAAAAACATATGCCAAATCACTATGCGGATCATACGGATGATCCGCTGTGGCGACCCCTAACGGGAGCAGCCGAAAGAAGAAGAAGAAGAAGACATAAGTATGTCAAATGTTTACCTCATGGGTCTGACATCTTGTGTGTTTTGGTGACCACATTGGCACTTTAAGTGAACAAAACAAACACCAAAATGTGGCAATCGCAGCCATGACTTCTGTCAAAGTCGAGAATATCTATCCATTGTCCATTTTCCGACTTTGAACAAAACAACATCGATGTGTTGCAGTTGGGTTGTGCAATGTTTTAAAAATGTTTATAAAACCTTCTGACCCCCTTAACTGAAATAAACAGCTGCTGATTTTCTCTGTTGAGACCACAGAAGTCAACAATGGCACAGATTAATGCCATGCACAGCAGACGTAAAAACAAGTGGACCCTTGAATGAAAAAAAACAAAAAACATTGGGGTAGGTTGGGTTACCGGAGAATCAACTTGGCATCCTAGGATCCCGAGTTCAAATCCCACTCGGCTGTTGAATGAATACCGGATGGGGTTGACTCTGCCTGTCATCCTTCTGAGGTCGGCAAAATGAGTGCCAGCTTGCTGGTTGGTATCCTGTGTTGGAGTTGCAACCCGTCCAAGATTGTGCCCAATAGCCAAGGAGACTGCTGAGGCAGCACCAATGCTCTGCACAGAGTATGGTCCCAATGGATGGATGAATCGAGGGGAATATACAATATAATATGCAATGCACATACGTAATAAATAAATGGCAATTATAACAATCCCCTTGATCCTTAGCGATACTTTTGCCCACGCACCAAACAGGAGCCTTAATTATTTCTGTCTTATGGCCATCAGACACACCATGATAGACACAAAGCAGGTTCAGACAAGACAGAAGATAGTTTGAGCAAAGCCTGCAGGGTGGGTTCCATGCACTCCTGGCAGCTCAAGGGAACGCCCCATGCCGCTGGGAAGTAGTGATAGGAGGGCATGGCTCCAGCCTCGTTGGAGCGTGACTCAGGCACTTTACACGAGCAATCAAGCACAGCCTTTCATGCGCCAGTCAGGGTGGTCACCTATTTCCACCATCACTCTGCTTTTTATTTTCTTGGGCCCGTGCATCACTGGATTATTCGCCACGTCCCTCCCCTCACTCACCATTGGCCTGTTCGTGGGCAGGGCAAACCCTTCCCGGCTTCACTGAACATAGCTGCTGTGGTCTGCGTGTCGTGCGTGGCTTTTTCCTCCTTGCCAGCGCACCTCAAGACCCAGAAAAATGCTAAGACATTTATGACAGATTACAGAGGGTAAAACAGTAAAAATAGGTTCAAAAGGGTTGATGATTCTGGACAGACATTGGGATGGGTGGACATCGTCTAACTCGATATATGAGCGTGTATAAAATAGCAGGAATATCTACGATGTCCTCGTAATATTAATTCACCACAAAGAAAAACTGCAAATTAGTGAATATGTGAAATTGGTTTTCATCAGTTTGTTCCCTGGCTTGAAAGTCTATGAGAGTTCAGAATGGTGTCAAGGAGCAACTTTTAAAAGAATGTGTGAAGATCCAAACTCTGTGAAAAGAAGGGCACACGATGAAGAAAATTGCATTAAAGCTAAAGATTTCCTACTTTGCAACACCTACAATAAACTGGTGTGGTGCAAGACAAGAAAAGGCCAGGAAGACCCAGAAGAACCTCCTCAAGACGAGCACTTGAAGTTTCTTAGCTTGCACGATAGAAGAATATCAAGTCATCATTTGACAAGTGAAATGAGAGCAGGCCTGAACATCAACATCTTGTCCAGCACTGGAGGCAGAAGGCTGATTTCAGCAGATCTCCACGATGGAGATGCAACAAAGATACCACACTGCTGAGACCACAGAAGAAGGTGAAAAGACTTTAAATTTTCAAAGCCACACTAATGGAGAGAATGAACAGTGGAATCTGTTTTGTGTTTCATGTGCAGCCTATGGCTGCTGGTTGCATCATTTTCTGAAAGCCTGGCTGTTCAACTGGTGTACCCGCTGCCTTCTTCTTTTTGCATGTGGCAGCTTGGCTGCTGGGTTGCTATCATTTTGTTGGGGCGCAACTATGTTGCTGATGCTGTGTACCCCTCTTCCAGAGCACTGGTACTCATTTCGCTGACCTCGGAAGGATGATAGGCTGAGTCAACCCCACCTGGTATTAATTCAGTGCCCAATGGGGCTTGAACTCAGGACCCAAAGATCCCAAGCCAGTCACCTGAACTACGAAGCCAACACCAGGCTTCAGCCCCTGCTACCAGTCAGCCAGTACTCATTTTGCTGACCTCGGATGACAGGCTGTCAACCCACCTTGTGTTATTTGATGGCATGACAGGCTCAAACTCAAGACCCTAAGATGTTAAGCAAACACCAGGCTTGTGGAATCTCGTACTCTGGTCTGATGAATTGAAGTATGAACTTTGTTCACTGGGAAGAGGAGAGCTGTTTGGAGATTAGGTTTACCACCAGCCACACAGTTGAAAATGGTACCATATTAACTGGCACAGAACCCAAGCAGTGGAGGGTGAAGAAAAAACTGATTTGGACAAAAACTTTCATTATTTACTTAAGTAAATCCCCAAAGCAAGTGTGTCTTGGTGACACAGCAAATTGCTACTTACTGGCTGTGCGAGGCTCTGTGCACTGTGATTGGTCAGTGGCAAGTTCCGGCAATACACCCTTACTGCACCTATTTCCCTGTTCTTCGAATAATAAATAAATAAATAGAACAAACAATGCAACAAATATGTGATTTGTAGTTTCACACCAATGCATATTGTGAATTTCTTTTTAAGTGTTGAGATCTTTCAGCTGCTGTGATATTGAATCTGTAATTTTGTGAATTTTTAATTGCATGATTGTTCAGGTGAAAAAGCAGCTTTTGCAAAGACCATTAACCCTGACAATGGTAAGGGAGGGAGGAAGCTCAGCCATTTGATACAATCCTAATTCCAAGGCCTACTTGTGCATCTCTAGGGCTCAGACCGTGGTTCTAGTTGATGGGGCTGGCAATGTGATCTTCCAGGAGAGAGTACTCGAGTGGAAAGAAGGCAATGACAAGGTGTGGAAAGAGAAAACATTTGATTTCACCATCAAAGGGTGAAAGTGTTACTTAGTAATGGCTAAATGCTATTTTATAAAGCTTGCAGATTTGATTTAAAAAAAAAAAAGTCGAAAACACAAAAAGGTTGTTGAAAGTTGGTCTGGTTTACGTAACATCACTCAGGATGGGACATTCCTGCTATTTTATCATAACTTATCACTCTTGGTCTGCAGTCATTCATTTTGCTCCAGAAATAAAATAAAAGTGAGCAAATCAGATGAAGGTCAATGTGGAATTGCTATTTTGTTTTGCATCTTGTGGCAAATGATGGATGTGCATGTTAAATGGATTGTAGTGGGGTGTGCTCACATGCTTCACTACCTCAACAGTTATGTCCTTTCCTTTCTTACGATTGTTAATCTTTCAATGATATATGAACCATACTCTTTACAGGGTGTTGGTGCTCCTGAAACAGGTTCTGAGCAAAGGTTATACTGGGTGGTTTTCTATGACCTTCCCAGTACTAGTTTGGGGTGCCAGCGATTACTTGCCCACACCGTAGGATCTAATGGCCACCAATAATGCCTGCAGATGGGATGCTTGTTGAACATCCATCTGAGAGATGGCACACACTGATGAATCGCTCTGTCTGTGAAACACTGGGATGGCAGTTTATAGCTGGGTTGGGATTCTAACCCAGGCTAGACAGCATAAAGGCAAATGTGTGTCCCTTGCAGCAATCCTGCCACTTCTGACCATTCAATACATGGTTGAAATCTTTTATTTCTGTTCTTTCATGAGCTTCAGTATCTGCATTTAAAAATAAAAAAGAAAGATCCTGATTTTGGCATTATAATGGAAGATCTTTGGCCCTGTCGTCATGGAGGTGCTAAGATGGTCAACCAATCATGCGTTTGAGGATGTTGAAAATGGAATGATTGGTTGCTTCTTGTCCAGATTAATCGACCAGTTGAATGAAAAGTTTTTCATTAATTAAAGAAACACTCCACCCATTTGATCAGCAGACTTTGTTCACATAGTGAGATGAACATAATTGTATATACGAAGTGCATCTCCCTCTGGGTGGTTTTGTTCCGGGCGTGCAACACGTTCTTCCGACATCCCTTTTTTCTGGGCGGTGTATGGGTAACAGACCATTGCCTAAATTGCTCCTGAACAAAAAAAAATTAACCTGGGTTTTGTACACGAAGCAAAACGTGTACTGCTCATGTGCATATATAATTAAATACCTTGTTATATAGCTTGAATAATTCCAATTGCTCTGAACTTATAGGCAGACTTTGGGCCATGCCTGAGGCCTTTATGTACTGTAACCTTCATAAGGCCCATATGACGCCTGTCGGCTCCAACCTTTCGATACAGTATTCGATTATTTTAAAAGTCGCTTAGGCTGTTTTACACTGAACAGAAAGGGAGGGCATGGGAACTGTGAATGACACTGCTGACCATAAACAAAATGGTGGTCATTTTATTTTTCAGGTTACAACCAGCTGTCCAACCAATGGCTATATAGCTGACATACTTGAACACTCGTTCATATATATATATATATATATATATATATATATATATATATATATATATATATATATATATATATATATATATATATATATATATATATATATATATATATATATTGTTGCGAATTCGTGCCCGCCGGCGTGCGAGCGGCCACGTAACTCGAATCGCGGCACGTCGCCCACCGGACGGACAATTCCGTCATGACCCTCTCGGACTAACACCGAGAACTAGTCACGGGTGGGCCTTTCGGCCTCACCACGATCGTGCCAATCGGCCCCCCGCGTGGGATAGGGTTGTTCGCCAAATTCGACCTACCTAAGTACCCACACGGAGGGTAGACCGGGCGATCGCACCTCGCCGTAGGTCGACCCTGGACACGGGCCACTTAAGCGACCCGTTCCGTACTATCGGGATAACTGAGCAGTGTTATCGTCAACCTCGACGGTTCCGATTAATTATCGGGCGTATTTAGCCCACGACCAACCCTTTACGTGAAGTAAGATGGAGATTCAATTAAAGAAAAGACGAAGCGAAACGGGAAAAACAGTTCAACATAAGGCACATTTATTCCGTGGCACACGGATAGCACACATATACAATTATGCACCAAAAGCAATTGCAACAAAAGAAACACAATGCAGATCTACTACCGACGACGCGAGCACACGGCAACACTTACACAGTTTTACTTTACAGACGGCGCCGACAACACATATACTCAAAAGCAAAAGAAAAAGGGCCACCCTCAACGACAAGGGGGAAGACGGGCCTGTGGGCCGAGACCGCGTGGAGCCTACCCGTCTTGTGATGAGCCACAAATGTCGCGGCGGTGCCCCGACTCTGCGCTCCTCCGCGGGTTTCGTTGGCACTGCTTGGAATGGGGTGGGAACGGGGCCCCCTTTCCGCACTATCTCAGCGCGGGGGAGGGGGGGGAAAAGGGGGAATTGTTGATGCTCTGGGGAAAGAGGACAGCCGGCTTGCTTGGGTCCCGCGACGAGCGACTCCACTGCAACCTCGACCGCGCTCCCGGCTTCCCCTCTCTGCAGCTCCCCGACAGGCTCCGAACCCCGACAGACTGACTCTCCTCCAGACCCGTCTTGACTGCTGCTGCCACACTCCGCTGCCGCCACACCTCCCCAACTCGCCCGAGCCCAAAACCACGACTGCCTCCAACTGCTTCCGACCCAAAACAAAACTCAACTGACTCAATTCGCCCCGCGCTCGGCGCTTTATAGTACGGCAGGAGAACCCATATGCAAATTTCCGGATCAGGATGAGCTCGGGGGCGGAGCCACGCTCGCCCATTGGACGGAGGAAAAGTGGGCGTGAACCTCCCCTGATCCTCGAATTTGCATATATCGATTCAACTCTGACGCGCCTGGAGGCGGGGCCAAATCGCCCCGCGCCCGCTGATAGGACGGATAAGAAGTGGGCGTGTATCATTCCTGATCCGACTTTTCCTCGGAAAGGCCACTTTTTGCACCCGTGGCTCAGCGCGCGTCCCGCATGAGGCCAGGACAGCCTGACGCTCGGTGCCCACAAGCGGTGCGGGAATGGCGGCAGAAGGAGGAGAGGTGAAGGTGGTGGAGGGTTTATTGTGGCGGTGATGGCCATGGCGATGCTTGGAATGGCGGTGATGCGATGTTTACGGGAGCGAGCCGTGACTGTAAAGGTCGTGGCTGTTGGCGTTGTTGTGAAGCGGCGTTGCGTTCGGTGGTTGTGTGATGGCGGTTGAGACGTGGTTGGTTCAAAATAAAGATAGAACAGAAAAACGGCTATCTTAAAGGGTTGCAGCCCGAATGAATCGCATTTATTCCCTCTAAACAACGGGTTTGGGGCTAACTACACATGTACTTAGAGATATCTCACCTACGGGACCTGAATGGTGGTTTGCGAATTTCCTCAACCACAACACTACCTCCTCCCCTTTTTACAGACTCGTCCCGAGTCGTCAAATTTTCGTGTGCCATCATGTGTAGTTCTCCCCTAATATGTTTTACCTACGGATCCCTGAGTGCGACATTCATGGTATTCGTGTCCCCAAAATAAATAACCTGAGGGCTGAGTAACTAACTAATCAAACCCACTCACACGGACGACTTAAATAAAATTGCCGGCGCTAAGACAGACATGCCGGGGGCGCACTCATATTTACAGTACATCTTAACCTTAACTTACAAATTTTACACTAAACCATGGCCCAGGATCAATGGACTCTGCAAAAAGAAAGCAGTTAGCAGGGAGCCAGGCTGCTCGCATGCAGTCTGTGGCTCAAACAATGCAGGTGACAGGGAACGTGGCCGGCTGCTCACACGCAGTCTAAGGCCTTCCCTTTTTAAAATGAACCCAGTGAACCACAACAGTGCATGGGCTGCACAAACGCAGTCTCCGTGCCAGCTCAAGTGGCACACGCAATGAGCACAACGGATGGATGGATGGATGGATTAATGGATGGACGCAAACACTGTGCACGGGCCGCCACTGCACGCCCGTGTTGTAGCTGCCAACAGGGCAGTTCTTGCAGCTTGCAAACTGTTGCCTTGATCCTGGCGCACATGGAAATGAACAGGGGGGGCAAAGCAAAATTGAACGGGGCTGGTGAACATGGGCAGTGGGCATGGCATGGCAAAGGCAGCAGGCAACCACAGCCTGCAGAACCAGGCCATTGCAGGCAAACCCAGTGGCAGATGAACTGGCCGGCACAGGCCTTGCAGAAAACAGCTGCAGACGATCAGGCCGGCACAGGCCTTGCAGCAAAACACAGCTGCCGATGAAGTTGGCCGGCCTTTGCCTTGCAGTGCAGGTTGGTGGAGGGAGTGCGGTGGTGCTGGCCACTCAGAAGGCGGGCTCAGACCTACCCTACGGTCTCCCTCCCAACCTATCGCCTTTGCCTGTCACCGTCCATACCCACCCCCTTAATTTGTAAAACCCAATTTAGCCCCAACTTAATTTTTGGTTGTTTTTATTTTTACTTCCCCACTATAAATCGTTCCCTAACCCCCTTTATCATCCTTGTTCGGCTAACCTATCGTCTACTAGCCTACTCCCAACCCCTACATTCCCTTCCCGGAGGGGAATAAGGGAGAGCTCACGTCCTGTGTCGAGGCCCAACGAAGCCTCAAGATGGCCTCCCCAGACTTCAGCGATCTATAACACAAAGTGGGTCCAGCGGCCCACAACGAGAGCGAGGGGATGGATGGTGTGGAGGGGTACACTTCCTATCTACCCTAACCATTTAACTGTTAAACTACCCTGGGGCTTTCAACAAGCGCCTCTCGCTTAAACTATTGGTTCTAACAACCCAGATTCCCGTCGCCTGTGTTGGTGTCCTCACAATTTCGGGCCTTGCCCCCCAATTTTCTTTCCGTGCCCTCACACGGTCTCATGGCTGGGATGCGTGGCTCCCTTGGCAGGCACTACCCTCTGCCGATTCCCCTACGATGGCACCCCCGGGCACTACACTGCCTCTGAGCCTACCAGCTCCCTAAACACCGGGGAGTGCCCCCCATGGCACCTCCCCTGAAACGCACACGTGGCAGGCTGGCTTCCCGGGCCCCTTTCCGAGGGTCACCTGTGCCCACAACACTGCCCACGCGGCTAACGGCGCCCCGGGCCCCCGCACCAAGCGGGTGCACCCGTGCCCACTACGCTATCCCGGCCCCCCATGGGCCCTTGTCCTACCACGGCCGACTAGCCTGGTGCCCGGGGTACCCACTCAGCGATACTCACCTTTCGCAGCCACGCTCCCAGCCCGTCAACAGGGCTCCTGCACCCCTCCAAACAGGTTTCGAGCCTACATTCCCACCAACAGCAAAACGACTTCCATTTTGTAAATTTAACTAACCCCCGAACTCACTCTACACTGACCCCGGGGTCCCTTGAGCGGGAGTCACTCCTCCCCCCAATCACTCATCGCACCATGCATTCCCCATTCGCTCCACACACACAGACCCGCTGGCCTCACTCACTCAACATATACTCACTCAACTCACCAAGTCTTCAACACACACACCGCTGAACTCTGCCATTCTTCTAACTACCTCCCCCAAACTAACTCGTGCTCCCACGTCGTCCCTTAAACTATAGCACGTTCCATTTAACACTACGTAGCTAAACTACGTCCCCTCTACACATTCACAAGTCTGTCCATGTCATCAAAGTCAAAAAAAAATCATTTCCCATCCTAAATCTGGCTACAATCCCTCTACCTAGTCCATTCCACGGGCCCCATGAGGACTTACCCCTGCCCCATGGAGCCGGTCTAACTAAGCTAACCCTTCCCCCTAACTAGTTTCATCCTGTGCCCAGGCCAAGGGGGTCTTCCACCCCTTGCCCGGGAATCCTGTTCACCCGAAAGCGAGGCTTGCTGTTTTTTTTTTTTGTTTTTTTTTCATCGCGTAGCACCAGCGCGGAAACTCGCAACCTCCGCACCATTGCGGCAATTCACAGCCGCGCACATGTGGCGTGACATCATGGCAGCTGTTCTCGTCCCTCGTCCCTCTTGGACGGTACCATCCGGCAGAGATAACCCCTCCTGCCGGATTCCAACCCCACGTGCAGCCATGACGTCACCGTGCGCATAAAAAAAAACACAAGCCCCACGTCTCGAGGGGTTCCCCACACGAACACATGTGCCCTGCCCGTTGGAGCTGAACACACCCGCTCGCGTGGAGAACCCGTCCGGTCCAAATCCGAAATCCTGCCTAAACTTTGTCCGTCCGCGGGATCGGCAAATCCACTGCGTGCGTTTCCGGACCGGGACTTCACTCCCGCAAGCGAGCACGTGGGGGCCTCGTGCGTTGCACAGCACGGACCTCGCGCTCGCTGCTGGGTGAACCCGGCGTGGTCCCCGAAACAGCTACAGCCGCTACTCGGCTTTTGTCCCTCTGTCGCCGTCGTCGCCATTCAACCCACGCACACCTGCGTGTTACGACGCTCATACACCATTCCATTACATTCACACCGGGAGACGCGGTGTGAATGTAATGTTGGTTGGTATGCGGCTGCGTGCTCCTGCATACCAACCAACATCTCCCTCACATACCGCTCTCTCACACACACACGTCTCCCTTGCACTCGGCCGTTCTCACCCATGCCACCTCCCTCGCACACGTGGCTCCACTCACACGCGGGGGCACTCGCCCGTGGTGTCTCATCCACACACGGCGTGCTGGGGAGAACGCCCTTCGGCACACTTGCCACCACACCACTCACACACGGGGTCGCTATCACACCTGGGGTCTCATCCACACACGGGGATGCATTCACACCTTGCACCACACACACCGGGACAACCACACTGGGGATTCGTGTCCCCACAAGGGTGTCCGGGGCCTCTATTCCCCCCAAGCTCGGCGTGCACCCGTTCACAGCACTCGTCCCCTCAACCTCGCAAAGCACGACCGAACCCACCTGGTCGTGACTCGCCTCAAGGGGGCATACTCCCTCCCCTCGTTCCTGGAGGAGGCCATCCAACTGCTCGCACTGGGTCTCTACCCAGTCCGCCAGCTCCCCCTCATGGTCCTCCACTACCTCTGTGTGTGTGTGCGCATCTCTAACCCCGTCCAATTCATCCTCTATCTCCCGTGTCTCTATTATTTCCTTCTCTTCCGTTATCTCCCTTGTCTCAACTATTATTTCCGTCTCTTCCCTTGTTATCTCCCTCGTGCACGTCTCCGTCACCCCAATGAATTTTTCCCTCTCGGTCACTGTCACTGTTGCTCTCTCCGTCACCTTCACACTTCTCGCCCAACACGTCCCCCGAATTACTTTGTCACCCGCCTCCACCGCGGGCCTGACAGCCGTTGCACCCCCTCCCAGCTCGTTCGCTCCCACACGTGGAGTCGCCATTTTGAGCTCCCCGGTTACTGCCTTCATGCCCGCCTGCAGGCTTCGGCCCATGTTCTGCGTCGCACCCCGCAGTTCTTTCATTTCTTCCTTCATTTTGAGTGCGTTTGTTTCCATATTCGTTTTTATTTCGTTTGTGTTTGTTTCCATCTTTTCGTTCATGCCTTTTATTTCGTTTGTGTTTGTATCCATTTTCGTTTTCAGTTCGTTCATTTGCTTGTTCATGCCTTTTATTTCGTTTTTCATGTAATCCATTTTCCTCATCAATGCCTCAAACATTTCCATCGTCCGATCTGTGGGCGAATTCGCACGTGGGGGCCGTTCGTCCGCCACCCCAGCCACTGCGCCCATTTCGAACTCTGGGTTCAGTTGGGGGAGTTCGTGTTCCTGCACAACCAACATTTCCTGCTCGGGGATTTCATCCTGTGCCATGGATTCTACACATTCTAAATCCATTTCTAATACCCCCGGCTCTCGCTCGCCTTGAGACTCCATCTTATTTCTCGTAAAGGGTTAATTTGAATCGCTCGTAATTTGGAGGGAATCGGGGGGTCGCTCCTCTCACCCCTGGACCGATTCCCGTGAATTTAGCTGGAGACAGGAGAGCCCGTTTTCCCGCTCTCCGACACCAGTGCCGCGAGGAGGGGGGATGAGTTTGTATCCCACGACCTGACACCAGTGTTGTGAATTCGCGCCCGCCGGCGTGCGAGCGGCCACGTAACTCGAATCGCGGCACGTCGCCCACCGGACGGACAATTCCGTCGTGACCCTCTCGGACTAACGCCGGGAACTAGTCACGGGTGGGCCTTTCGGCCTCACCACGATCGTGCCAATCGGCCCCCCGCGTGGGATAGGGTTGTTCGCCAAATTCGACCGACCTAAGTACCCACACGGAGGGTAGACCGGGCGATCGCACCTCGCCGCAGGTCGACCCCGGACACGGGCCACTTAAGCGACCCGTTCCGTACAATCGGGATAACCGAGCGGCGTTATCGTCAACCTCGACGGTTCCGATTAATTATCGGGCGTATTTAGCCCACTACCAACCCTTTACGTGAAGTAAGATGGAGATTCAATTAAAGAAAAGACGAAGCGAAACGGGAAAAACAGTTCAACATAAGGCACATTTATTCCGTGGCACACGGATAGCACACATATACAATTACAACAATTATGCACCAAAAGCAATTGCAACAAAAGAAACACAATGCAGATCTACTACCGACGACGTGAGCACACGGCAACACTTACACAGTTTTACTTTACAGACGGCGCCGACAACACATATACTCAAAAGCAAAAGAAAAAGGGCCACCCTCAACGACAAGAGGGCAGACGGGCCTGTGGGCCGAGACCGCGTGGAGCCTACCCGTCTTGTGATGAGCCACAAATGTCGCGGCGGTGCCCCGACTCCGCGCTCCTCCGCGGGTTTCGTTGGCACTGCTTGGAATGGGGTGGGAACGGGGCCCCCTTTCCGCACTATCTCAGCGCGGGGGGGGGGGGGGGGAGGGAAGGGGGAATTGTTGATGCTCTGGGGAAAGAGGACAGCCGGCTTGCTTGGGTCCCGCGACGAGCGACTCCACTGCGACCTCGACCGCGCTCCCGGCTTCCCCTCTCTGCAGCTCCGACAGGCTCCGAACCCTGACAGACTGACTCTCCTCCAGACCCGTCTTGACTGCTGCTGCCACATTCCGCCGCCGCCACACCTCCCCAACTCGCCCGAGCCCAAAACTGCGACTGCCTCCAACTGCTTCCGACCCAAAACAAAACTCAACTGACTCAATTCGCCCCGCGCTCGGCGCTTTATAGTACGGCAGGAGAACCCATATGCAAATTTCCGGATCAGGATGAGCTCGGGGGCGGAGCCACGCTCACCCATTGGACGGAGGAAAAGTGGGCGTGAACCTCCCCTGATCCTCGAATTTGCATATATCGATTCTACTCTGACGCGCCTGGAGGCGGGGCCAAATCGCCCCGCGCCCGCTGATAGGACGGATCAGAAGTGGGCGTGTATCATTCCTGATCCGACTTTTCCTCGGAAAGGCCGCTTTTTGCACCCGCGGCTCAGCGCACGTCCCGCACGAGGCCAGGACAGCCTGACGCTCGGTGCCCACAAGCGGTGCGGGAATGGCAGCAGAAGGAGGAGAGGTGAAGGTGGTGGAGGGTTTATTGTGGCGGTGATGGCCATGGCGATGCTTGGAATGGCGGTGATGCGATGTTTACGGGAGCGAGCCGTGACGGTAAAGGTCGTGGCTGTTGGCGTTGTTGTGAAGCGGCGTTGCGGTCGGTGCTTGTTGTGTGATGGCGGTTGAGACGTGGTTGGTTCAAAATAAAGATAGAACAGAAAAACGGCTATCTTAAAGGGTCGCAGCCCGAATGAATCACATTTATTCCCTCTAAACAACGGGTTTGGGGCTAACTACACATGTACTTACAGAGATATCTCACCTACGGGACCTGAATGGTGGTTTGCGAATTTCCTCAACCACAACAATATATATATATATATATATATATATATATATATATACATATATATATATATATATATATATATATATATATATATATATATATATATATATATATATATATATATATATATATATATATATATATATATATATTGTTGCGGATTCGCGCCCGCCGGCGTGCTGACGGCCACGTAACTCGAATCGCGGCACGTCGCCCACCGGACGGACAATCCAGTCGTGACCCTCTCGGACTAACGCCGGGAACCAGTCACGGGTGGACCTTTCGGTCTCACCGCGATCGAGCCAATCGGCCCCCGCGTGGGATAGGGTTGCTCGCCAAATTCGACCTACCTAAGTACCCACACGGAGGGTAGACCGGGCGATCGCACCTGGCCGCAGGTCGACTTCGGACACGGGCCACTTAAGCGACCCGTTCCGTACTATCGGGATAACCGAGTGGTGTTATCGTCGGCCTCGACGGTTCGATTAATTATCGGGCGTATTCAGCCCACTACCAACCCTTTACGTGAAGTAAGATGGGGATTCAATAGAGGAAAAGACGAAGCGAAGCGGGAGAACAGTTCAATAATAAAGCACATTTATTCGCGATGAACGGAAAGCACACATATACAATTCCACCAAAAGCACATAGAAAAGAAGAGAAACAATGCAATTTTACACAAAAAGCAAATGTAAAAGTGAAGACACAATGCAGAGCTAATACCGACTACCGAGCACACGGCAACACTTATACAATTCTACTTCACAGACGGCGCCGACAACACATACCCAAAACCAAGAAAAAGAACACCCTCAAGGATGAGGCGGGCCTGAGGCCGAGACCGGGTCGGGCCTACCCGTCTGGTGATGAGACGCGGAGCGGCGATGGTGCCTCAACTCCGCGGGCCTCGCGGACAGTGTCTGGTAGGGGGTGGGAAAGGGGGCCCCCTTGGTCGCACTATCTCAGCGCGGGGGGAAACAGGAGGGGGTTGCTGATGCTCGGGGTAAGGAGGATTTTTACTCTGTCTCGAGTCCCGCGACGAGCGTCTCCACCTCGACCAGGTCGCGCCGTCGGCCTCCCTGGTGTGCAGCTCCCGGCACGATGCGAGCACCCCCTCGTCTGCCTTCGCCGCCTCTCCACAGCTCCGTCCTCTTCGCTCCGACTCCAACGCACACGACGACGACGACGACCAACGACCAACCAACTTCTTCTTCTTCTTCTTCCCAACTCCACCGACTGCGTAGTCTTAACTCAACTCTACTGACGAACGCGGTCGCTTATATAAGCCCCGTGGCTTCGCCTTTGACCCCCTGCCTTCGACCTTTCACCTCGCTCCCCATTGGCCCGAGAAAAAGTGGGCGTGAATGCATTTTGATCCATGAATTTGCATATAGCGACCGCCCTCCAACGCCCTGGAGGCGGGGCCAAATCGCCCCTCGCTCACCGATTGGACGGCACAAAAGTGGGCGTGTGTCGTTTTTGATCCGTTTTTGGAGCGGAAAATCCGTGGTTTTGTACACGCTGTTAGGCGCGCGCCCTGCACGAGTCCAATACCGGTACCCACAAGCGGCGCAAGAACGGTGGCGATGCGACGGTTGCGAGGTGTGACGGGAAAGGTCGTGGCTGTTGTGGTGAAGCGGCGTTGTGGTGGGTGGTTGATGTGACGACTGTTGAGACGCGGTTGGCGGTGGTAACAATGGCGGTTGGTCCAAAATAAAGATAGTAAAAGAAAAACGGCTATCCTGAAGAGTCGCAGCACGCATGAATGACATGTATTCCCACTAGACAACGGGTTTGGGCCTAACTACACATATACTTTCGGAGATATCTCACCTAAGGGACCTGAATGGTGGTTTGCGAATTTGGTAACCACAACACTACCCCCTCCCCTTTTTACAGACTCGTCCCGAGTCGTCAAATTTTCGTGTGCCATCATGTGTAGTTTTCCCCTAGTACATTTTACCTACGGATCCCTGAGTGCGACATTCATGGTATTCGTGTCCCCAAAATAAATAACCTGAGGGCTGCGTAACTACCTAAACAAACTCACTCACACGGACGACTTAAATAAAATTGCCGGCGCTCGGACAGACATGCCGGGGGCGCACTCATATTTACAGTACATCTTAACCTTAACTTACAAATTTTACACTAAACCATGGCCCAGGATCAATGAACTCTGCAAAAGAAAAGCAGTTAGCAGGGAGCCAGGCTGCTCGCATGCAGTCTCTGGCTCAAAACAATGCAGGTGACAGGGAACGTGGCTGGCTGCTCACACGCAGTTCAAGGCCTTCCCTTTTGAATTGAACGCAGTGAACCACAACGGTGCATGGGCTGCACAACGTAGTCTCCGTGCCAGCTCAAGTGGCACACGCAATGAACACAACGAATGGATGGATGAACACAAACACGGTGCACGGGCCGCCACTGCAGGCCCGTGTTGTAGCTGCCAACAGGGCAGTTCTCGCAGCTTGCAAACTGTTGCCTTGCGGATCCTGGCGCACATGGAAATGAACAGGGGGGGGCAAAGCAAAAATTGAACGGGGCTGGTGAACGTGGGCAGTGGGCATGGCATGGCAAAGGCAGCAGGCAAACACAGCCCGCAGAAGAAGGCCGCTGCAGGCAAACACAGCCGGCAGATGAACTGGCCGGCACAGGCCTTGAAGAAAAACAACAGCTGCCGATGAAGTTGGCCGGCATCCGCCTTGAAGCAAAACACGGCCAGCCGATGAAGTTGGCCAGCCTTTGCCGTTCAGTGGAGGTTGGTGGAGGGAGTGCTGTGGTGCTGGCCACTTGGAAGGCGGGCTCGGACCTACCTACCTGTCTCCCTCCCACCTCTCGCCTTTGCCTGTCACTGTACATACCCACTCCCTTAATTTGTGAAAAACCAATTTAGCCCCAACTTATTATTTTTTTTTTTTTTTTTTTTTTTTTTTACTTCCCCCTATAAATCGTCCCCTAACCCCCTTTATCGTCCTTGTTCGGCTAACCTATCCTGTCACCTAGCCTACTCCCAACCCCTACGTTCCCTTCCCGGAGGGGAATAAGGGAGAGCTCACGTCCTGTGTCGAGGCCCAATTAAAGCCTCAGGATGGCCTCCCCAGAGTTCGGCGATCTTAACACCAAGTGGGTCCAGTGGCCCACAACGACAGCGAGGGGATGGATGGTGCGGAGGGGTACATCTCCTAATCTACCCTAACCATTTAACTGTTAAACTACCCCGGGGCTTTCAACAAGCGCCTCTCGCTTAAACTATTGGTTCTAACAACCCAGATTCCCGTCGCCTGTGTTGGTGTCCTCACAATTTCGGGCCTCGCCCCCCAATTTTCTCTCCGTGCCCTCACACGGTCTCATGGCTGGGACACGTGGCTCCCTTTGGCAGGCACGACCCTCTGCCGAATCTCCCGCTATGGCACCCCCGGGCACTACACTGCCTCCGAGCCTACCAGCTCCCTAACACCGGGAGTGCCCCCATGGCACCTCCCCTGAAACGCACACGTGGCAGGCTGGCTTCCCGGGCCCCTTTCCGAGGGTCACCCATGCCCACAACACTGCCCACGCGGCTAATGGCGCCCCGGGCCCCCGCACCAAGCAGGCGCACCCGTGCCCACTACTCTATCCCGGCCCCCCATGGGCCCATGGCCTACCGCGGCCGACTAGCCTGGTGCCCGGGGTACCCACTCAGCGATACTCACCTTTCGCAGCCACGCTCCCAAGCCCGTCAACAGGGCTCCTGCACCCCTCCAAATGGGTCTCGAGCCTACACTCCCACCAACAACAAAACGACCTCCATTTTTCAATTTGACTAACCCAGCTTACTCAGTCTACACTGACCCCGGGGTCCCTTGGGCGGGAGTCACTCCTCCGGGAGACACCCCAATCACTCATCGCACCATGCATTCCCCATTCGCTCCATACACACAGACCCGCTGGCCTCACTCACTCACCAAGCACATGCCTCCACCTCATAACTCACCAACAACTCTTCAACACACTCACCACTGAACTCTGCCATCCTTCTAACTACATCCCCTAACTAACTCGTGCTCCCACGTCGTCCCTTACACTATAGCACGTTCCTTTTAACACTACGTAGCTAAACTACGTCCCCTCTACACACTCACTGTCAGTCACTGTCTCCAAATAAATCATTTTATTTCCCAACCTAAAGCTCACTAAATCCCTCTACCTAATCCATTCCACGGACTCCATGAGGACTTACCCCTGCCCCATGAAGTCGGTCTAACTAAGCTAACCCTTCCCCCTAACTAGTTTCCATCCTGTGCCCAGGGGTCAAGGGGGTCTTCCACCCTTTGCCCAGGAATCCTGTGCACCCGAAAGTGAGGCTTGTTTTTGTTTTGTTTTTTCCCCATGCGCAGCACCTGCGCGGCAACTCAGAGCTCGCGCACTTTACACCTGCCCGTGACGTCATGCAGCTGCACGTGTTCCTCGTCCCTCCTTGGACGGTGCCATCCGGCAGGGATACCCCTCCTGCCGAATTCCAACCCCACGTGCAGCCATGGCGTCACCGTGCGCATAAAAAAAACAAGCCCCACGTTTCGAGGGGTTCCCCACGCGAACACATGTGCTTTGCCCGTTGGAGCTTAACACACACGATCGCGTGGAGAACCCGTCCGGTCCAAATCCATAATCCTGCCTAAACTTTGTCCGTCCGCGGGATCGGCAAATCCACCGCTGGCGTTTCCGGACCGGGACTTCACTCTCGCAAGCGAGCACGTGGCGGTCTCGTGCGTTGCACAGCACGGACCTCGTGCTCACTGCTGGGTGAACCCGGCACGGTCCTCGAAACAACTACAGCCGCTACTCGGCTTTCTTTCCTCTGTCGTCGTCGTCGTCGCCATTCGACCCACGCACACCTGCGTGTTACGACGCTCACAGTCCATTCCATCACATTCACCCCGGGAGATGCGGCTGCGTGCTCCCGCATGCCCACCGACATCTCCCTCACATGCCGCTCTCTCACACACACGGTCTCCCTTGCATACGGCCGTTCACTCACGCGTGCCTCACTACTCACACAAGCCATACTACTTACACACGCGGGGGCACTCACCCGCGGTGCCTCATCCACACTCCGTGCCTCACTCACACACGCGGGGGCACTCACCCGCGGTGCCTCACTCACACACACGGCCTCACTCACACACGCGGGGGCACTCACCCGCGGTTCCTCATCCACACACGGCGTGCTGGGAAGCACGTACTCCGGCACCATCGCCACCACACCACTCACACACGGGGTCGCTTCCACACACGGGGACGCACTCACGCCTTGCACCACACACACAGGGACAACCACACTGGGGATTCGTGTCCCCACAAGGGTCTCCGGGGCCTCTATACCCCCCAAGCTCTCCGTGCACCTGTCCACAGCACTCGTCCCCTCAACCTCGCAAAGCAGGACCGAACTCACCTGGTCGTGACTCGCCTCAAGGGGGCATACTCCCTCCCCTCGTTCCTGGAGGAGGCCATCCAGGTGCTCGCACTGGGTCCCTACACGCTCCGCGAGCTCACCCCCATTTTCCTCCACTACCTCCGTGTGTGTGTGCGTCACTTACCCCATCTTCATCGTGCAGTCTCTCCTCTATTTTTTTTTTTCTCCCGTGTCTCTATACATTTATAAGTTTCTGTTGTCGTCACCTCGTGTCTCGTCTCACACGTTTTGGTCTCCCCATTTAATTTTTCCCTTTTGGTCACCGTCGATTCTTCTGTCACGACCCTCGCCCAACACGCCCCCCGAATTATTTTTTTACCCGCCTCCACCGCGGGCCTGTCAGCCGTTGCACCCCCTTCCAGCTCGTTTGCTCCCACACGTGGAGTCGCCATTCCCAGCTCCCTGGTCACGGCCTTCATGCCCGCCTGCAGGCATCGGCCCATGTTCTGCGTCTCACCCCGTAGCTCTTTCATTTCCTCCTTCATGTTTGTTTCCATTCCACATCACTCATACAAAAAGCAAAGGAAAGAAAGCCACCCTCACAGGCAAGGAGGCAGACAGGTTCGTGGACCAAATGTGCGTGGATCCTGGAGGAGCGGCCAGGTCCACGAGACCGAGGTCTTACCCGCGTCCTCGTGACGCGATGGCGGGCAAGCCGCAATGTTCGCGCAGCTACGCCCCGACTCCCTGCCCCTGGCGTGGTCGGCGAGCTCCGTGCAAGCAGTTTTGTTGGCACCATGTTTAGGGTGGGGGAGGAACGGGGCCCCCCGGCACTATCTCAGCGCGGATGGGGGGGGCGGAAATTGCTGATGCTCAGGGAGAGGGGAATGGCTGGCTGGCTTGGACCCCGCGACGAGATGAGCGACCCTCACACCGCAACCTCGTTGCCGACCGCCGTCTTCACTTGACTCGAACTTGAACTCTTCACTTGCCCTGACCAGCCGCCTGCAGCTCAACTGCGCGAACTCCGCGAGTCGCCTTATGCTCGCGTCTTTATAGGCCGCAGAAGGAGCCTATATGCAAATTTCAGGATCAAAGCGCGATTGGAGGGGCCACGCCACCCTCTGTTCAGCCATTGGTGTGGCAAAAAGGGGGCATGAACCTCTTGATCCGAATTCCTCTCATAAAGAATCCACGTTCATCGCGCTTGGAGGCGGGGTCATACCGCCCGACGCTTGCCAATTGGACGGAGAAAAAGGGGGCGTGAAGCCTTCCTGATCCGAATTTCTCCCTCGGAAAGGCCGCCATTCGCGCTCGCGGCTCGATGCGTTCGGCACCAATCGCCGAACGGGCCCTGGACAGCACGACGTTTGGTGTTGACTGGTGGTGTGGTCGATGGTTGGAGAAGGAGATAGGCGAAGGTGGTGGGGGGTTTTCTGTGGTGGTTTGGTGGTTGGCGGGCGTCGTTTGGGAATGGCGGTGAAGCGATGTTTGCGGGATGGAGTTGTAAAGGTAGTGGCTGTTTGCATTGTTGGCGGCTTAATGGTCGAAAAGAACAATAGAGAAAGAAAAATGGCTAACTCAAAGCGTCGCAGACCGGATGAAGCACACATATTCCCTCTATCCAAGGGGTTTGGGCTAACTACACATGAACTTACCGATATATCTCACCTGAGGACTCTTTATGGTGTAATGTGAATTTCCACAACGTAACTATATATATATATATATATATATATATATATATATATATATATATATATATATATATATATATATATATATATATATATATATTAATGATGTTTTGCCACCCCCTCACCCTACCCCTACCTCATTTCATTTTTCATATTCATGCAATATGTCTACCTCTTCCTATTATCCTTTGATCCTCCATCTGTCAATCTGCTTCCCTGAACTTAGCTCTTACATGAGTCTATGTTTGTCTGTGATTGTTCCAGAACCAAACATTCATAAAGCTGGGAGATGATAGTTTGCTTAAAATGCAGAAAAATGAGGCCGATTATGGACATGGTGTACAAAATGAGATATGGGCAAATATATATATATATATATATATATATATATATATATATTTTTTTTTACTAAAACTCTCATCTTGTATATATGTATGGATGCATGTTCCCAAAATACAGCCAAAACGGTACATGATGGCACAAAAATTTTACGATCACCTTACCCACCATTCGCCTGCAGTGTGCAGTATCAAGTTTCGTTAAAATCGGGCAATGCAAAAATCAATTCCCGATTCGGTCAAGTACTCCGGGATTATTTGATCAATACAAACAACCCCAGTGGTATAGTTCGCTGGAGCTGTCTTTTTTTTTTTTTCTTGAAATGATTTATTTTAAAATCTCATACATTTAGTATAGACCTGTGGTTCCCAACCTTTTTTTGGTGGTGACCCCATTCCAGATCTCAGCATCGGAGCACGACCCCTCGAAGAACAGTCACATGTGTTCACTATGAAACATCATTATCATTCGTGTTTATTGCCCACTTATTTTTGACAAATTATTGATACAATCATGATCAATGTGATGGCTGGGCCTGTTTCTCAGCCACGAGTTTTGCAATGCGCGGCTCAACGCGATGATCATGTCTTTCTCGATTTTAAGACGATTGCGGAACTTCGTTTTCATCACAACCATTGTATAAAATGACTGTTCACATAAGTATGACGACGGGTACAGCAATAGGAGCCGTATTGCCTTCTCGGATAGACGTGGATAGGATTCAAGCATTTTGCACCAGTAACTGGACAAAGACACGGACTTGTACAATGGTTTCGCTCCGGAATGCTGCTTCAGTCTCACAAGCTCCTCTTGGGCGATATCATCGTCGGCGATGGCATCTAATGGTGCACTGAATGGGTCTCGGGTCACGGTGAATGACTGGATGTCGAGCTCGGGAAAGTAGTGTTCGAACTGATCAATCAGTGACTGAAGGTGTTCATTCATTTCGCCAGAAACATGCTCGACTTGGATGTCTTCGGATTCTTCAACTTCCAGGTGGGCATGTTCCACAGCATGTGCCTTGGTCTGATAACATTTACCTTCTTTATCCAAGCGGGAATTTCTAAGGGTGGTGAACTTCGTTCGAAAAATGAGCGATCTCTATCTTTGTATGTTGCATGTTTTGATGACAGATGCCGTTGTAACTTATGTTTCATGGATTCACTCGAAAGTACTTCATAACAAATGACGCACTGAGGTTTCTGGACTCCATGCACTGTCACATAATAGAAACCTGGCTCAATGAATTTGTCATTGTGAGGTCGTTCTCACGACCCGCCGGCCATATTCCTTCACAAAAAGTAACAACTTTCAACTTTGGGTATAGTATAGAAACGAAATGTTCAAGAAGGCTCTTCTTCAATGAGCAACGACGCAAAATGAATAAGAGGCACTGAGTGGTATCCAGTCATAATCCAGAAAATTCAAACACTTCGCACGCAGGTATTCCAATGGTCAGCAGAAGTAGAGATGATGTAGTTGTAGCAGTTGTAGCATTGTAAAGATGATGTGAAGAACTTGATATTCGGCCAACTATTTATATGGTTTCCACCCTTACTTCAAAGCAACTTTTGATCTGACGAGTACTTTTGATCTTACAACTTTCAGTGCTCCATGTCGCTGGTCCCTCCACTCAAACTTTGAGTCCATCCATCGCAGTCAAAAACCCAAGCATGGTTTCAGGGGTGCGGATGGGTAGGGGGTAAAAGTGCACGGTTTCGCTCCAAGTGGCCAAATTGAACTGAACCGTGAACCAACTTACGGGTTCACCATAAGGTTTTAAGAGCAATGCACGGTTACGGGTAGAACTGGGCATGCTCGTTTAAAATTGCGAACATACTGTAACTCGCATGCGCTAGCTGGCTGATGAGGAAATACCATCCACTGATCACCCGAATTAGAGTGGGAAACCCACCTTAGTTTCTATTTCCAGAACAAAATGTTGTAATGAGAAAGTAATTATTGGCAATGTCAAGCATGTGGCAAGCGCTGTGTATAGATCACAGATTTACATAATTTTCATAAAAACATAGCATTTACAAAAATTTACATTTACATTTACACAAGTCCCCGACCCCACAAAAAGTGCTGGGGTCGCAACCCCGAGGTTGGGAACCCAGGGTATAGACAAAACGATTTATTTTTAAGCATAAAATAAACCGCCATTTTGATCTAATACTTCAGTATTCATTTATAAATAAAATTGTGTTGAGAACATTATGCACAATAATTTATTCGACTTTTTTTTTCTCTTTTTTTTCACATTGACGCACAATATCACGTTTCGTTCAAATCGGGCAACGAAAAAAAAATATTAAAAATCAATTCCCGATTCAGTCAAGTACTCTTTGGGATTATTTGATCAATGCAAACAACCTCAGCGGTATAGTTTGCTGGAGCTATCTTTGTTTTTTGTTTTGAAATGATTTTTCATCAACCGCTGTCACAACGGGAACCCAACGGGTTCACGGGTTGTCGAGTGAACTTTAAAGCTTGAGCAAGCAGAGCATATAGTCTCACCTCACACATTCATTCTGAACAATACCATGGTTAACTGAACAAACCACTTGTGGCCCATATACCAGTATCATGCACGCATCCTCTGTCAGGTTCTTGGCATTGGTTATGAACGTCATAACTTTAATTCTTCACTCGCATCAGGTCATAGATCAGGTATATGAAGTTTAATTTTTGGACAAGGATTTCAATTAAACCAATTATGACTGGAAAACCACTTCACTGATATACCCCATGGGGAATTAACATATGCCAAGTTTCAATTTTTTTTCATTGAGCAGTTTGAGAAAAATGTCCAATTTTTTTTTCTTCCTTTAATCCAATTGGGCTGCCATACAATGTGACCTATTTCAGAGTTAAATAAAATATTCTCCATGGAGAGTCCATATGGTTCAAGTTTTGCATCAATCAGATAAGTGGTTGCAGAGAACCATTTTCAAAGTGAAAATGTATGGACACACACATACAGTCTCGCATCCTCTTTGGGGTGAGACTGAGCAGTATTGTCCAGTCAGAACAAACCAAATGAATGAACAACAAACATGATTGAGGGGATGAATAAATATTTGACCACCACAGTTGCTGCAAGACATGACAATAGGTCTGAAATAACCAATGTACAGGGAAAACAGATTTACTATTCTATTCTACCAAAAGGTATGGCACTTGTCAATGGTTAAAAAAAAACCATCCAGTATGACTGCCCTGTACCCCAAATCATAGCTGTTCATGTATAGTGTATCCCATAATTTTGTTGGTCCTGAGCCCATAATTGGTGATCTCACCCATCCCACAGAAGCCGCTGGTAATCTTCCGCCAAGATAACTTTATTGCACCACATCACGCAGCCCTGTGTATCAATACCAAAAGGCTTATGTTCAGCTGCTTTAAGCTGTTAGAACAGAATGCAACGTGACGGCCGATATCGCAATCGTTCTCGAAAACACCTTCACACCAAAATGGAGGTTTATTTCGACAGTGCGTATGGTGTTTTGTCAGCAATCTATTGCAAGATTCTCATGTTCAAATAATTTTCTTTGGTCTTCCAGATCCATGAAGGGATTGTTCCCATTTTTGTGAGCAATGGTAAAACAACAAGGTTGCCTGAGTCAGCAAACCCCATTGTGAAGTAAAAACTTTTGGAATGTTATTATAAATAATCTCAACAGACATAATAAATAATAATAATCAAATTCAAAACCTTTTATTACACTATATGTATGTACATATATCAAACCAAAAATCACTTCCTCATTTAAATAGATTTGTTACAATGACAAAGTTTACTGTAACAGAAAACAAAAGCATTTATAAAAACAAACAAACAACACTTCATTTTATATTATTGTTCCACGGACAAGGTACCATTGGCAGAGAAGTCAATTTGTGTGCAATACAAGTTAGAGCCGTTAACAATCTGAGCAGCAGTTTTGGGGTGCTGCGATTAGTGTTCATGTACACGAGAAAATAGGTTTTCAAAAAACAAGTCCATGTTTGTTTTAAAACTTTTACAATCACTGGCGAGTATTGCACCAATTGTACGAGTCGTCACATCCTTCAAACGGGACGTCTCAGAGGGGGAAAAAAAAAGTTTGGGGGGGGAGGAGGAGGAGGAGGGAGAGGGTCATCAAAATTAATTTTCTTTTTGAAGGTGGACGTAATCCGGAAATTTATATTTTTCTGTAATGTTGAGAAAATTAGATGTTCGGTGAATAAATTTTAGTAGTAGTTACGAGTACAATATAATATAATACTCCAGTTTGTGCATTCTGACATTTGGTTTGATTAAAAAAAAGGCAGCCTGAGCCACATCGATAGTTTCACAGTTTGATTCAGAGGCATAGGTATGACACAGCAGGTTATTTTGCAGCCCTTTAAACATAAGGCACAGAATGTTTAAAGCATTTGAGATGATATAGCTTCACACGAGTAAGTGTTCTGGTCACAACACGAAAAGGTGAATTTGAACTTCAAGTCCTTCCCTTGGTTCAACACGTAAGTAGTTCTGTTTATCAAAGCATCTTGGATAATGAGGTTTCAACCACTTGCTGGGCTTGGAATGTTACTAAGTTGGTAAACAATTTTGTTTTCTGATCTTGAACCCCTCTGTGTTAGCTTAGCTTGACAGCCAGGACGATGACGATGATGACAATGATCACTGCACCCACTCCGACGAGAATCAATTTCTGCAAAAGAGTGAGGATGGAAGAGGAGGAAAGTGTGTGTAGGAGGTTAAAAAAAATCTGCAGATTTGAAGAGCCAAAATGTAATGGTTAACTCAGCTGAAAATGTGAAAAGTTTGGGGTTTTGAAATTCATAAAATGGCTGGGAATTGGATTAACCGACTCACCATCTCTATCTCTTAACGGGCCTAATTGCTTATCGAGTGGGATCTCGTCAGGGAACAATTTTGGCCCAGGTTTTAAACGAACTGGCGGGTCAGGATCATTGACATTCGAACGAACAGCTCAGGTACAAAACAAACAGTTTATTCAGGGTGCCGGCGATAACTCGCAGACTTCTTGAAAGACACCTTGAGATCTTTAGTGTCCACCAACTACTGCTAGAAGATGGGATGTGCAGCTTCACGTACACCCCAAGTACGACGCACATGTTGTGGTGCCCTGCATGTGAAACACCAGGATGGCCGCTTGTTGCTGGATTGAGATTCAAACCCAGGCCTGACGGCTAGCTGACAGGCGTGTTTAAAGCACATGTGCCTCTGTTATCCTTCCGTCAATGACAGATCTCAATTCAAAATATTCACGGTTTAATTACAACATACAGCAATGTGGTACCCCCAACAGCCATATATGTATTGTAATTAAAACAAAAAAGTTTGTGACTATCACCATGAAAGGAATGAAGTGATATCCAAAATCTCTAATTTATTTAATACTTGTATTAATATAATTGTGTCTCCATGCAAAATAAAATTTAGCCCTGCCCATAGAGCACAGCAATAATGTATCTTGGTCAATAATATGGATGAAATCAGCAGGACATTGATCGAGGTATTTTAACCATGAATTTTTTTTTTTAAACCCCCACAATGATGGAACAAGACGTTTACTTTGCTGCAATGAAAGGGTAATTCCCAAAACGTCACTTCCTTGCTTCCCCTGGTGGTTAGCATACCTCTATTAACATTCCATACACTATTACAACTGTCCATCTTCACGACCATGACTCGTTCTTCATTCTACAATGAATATCAGCACTTTGCCTCACGACCGGGTCGAGTTGATAACAAATGTTACAAATTTGTCCACTTGCCTGTTAGGTACACAAAATACACCAAATTTCTCACTTTCTGCACATATGCAATAAATACCGTAACGCAAGCAAATTGTACGAGAGAACGTGTGGAATGGAATCCAAAGCGGCTTGAGTGAACCGACCCGTTTCGTTTATTCTTTTGACACCGAAAGAATGGGGCTTCCACATGAACCACAATTATTACTCGTCAGTAATGGTGAATGACGGAGTCAAGTCTTCTTCCATTTCGGTGACCAATCAAGTGGGATCTAGACAATTAAACATGAATCAAAAAGGAGTGGATGAAGGCCAAGACAAAAATGTTACAACAAATTATTATTCCTAATTTTTGTGATCCAGGGCTCATGGAGCTTGTACAAATATATCATTTGCCAGACAAGGACATTACAAGGCATCTGCACTATAAAGATTATGGACTAAACAATGGACAAAACACTCTCTGGGATACCAGCATTTTGAGACACATATAGATGAGAATATGAAAATAAAATGTTTTGATGCCCAACTGTTTGTGTCTGTTTGACTTTACACCCTCCAAAACCATTGGACAAAAGTTCAAAACTGCTAGTTATATGCGGGAAGGAGGTGGGAGGTCTCAAATCTCACTATAAATGTTAATTGTATTATGCCACCTGGTGGAAGTCACCAGACATAGAATTGGTCAGGTTCTTATTCTTAAATGAACTTGCAAAGGCAGGTTCTTTGCTGGTACTGTAAAGTGGACTGCAGGGTTGCTCAGAGGAAGCATTCCCACCTTTGAATGTGTCTGGTTCGAGTTCATTTACCAGCCTGAATCAAAACTTTCACCATGGTGCGTCAAAGGCAGAATGTTGCATCCATTTAGTATTATTTAGCACGCCGTCCTTTTGAAGAGACGCAAAGCAAGCTAAGCGACGGTTTGTGGATGTGAATAGGCCATTGCATACCAGTACACTGGCCAAATTCCAAATCTCTATCTGAAGTGAGGGCTGCTTCAGCGGCAACTTGTGATGCAACAACTTGCTGTCTATTTCTGAAAACGTTTATGGCCAAGCAATGGGAACCCAAATGCCCCCTCAGAAGCTTTTGGAAGTAATATATTGTTGCAAATTCGCGCCCGCCGGCGCGCGAACGGCCACGTGACTCGAATCGCGGCACGTCGCCCACCGGACGGACAATTCAGTCGTGACCCTCCGGGAACTATCGCCCGGAGCCAGTCACGGGTGGGCCTTTCGACCTCACCACAATCGTGCCAATCGGCCACCCGCGTAGGATAGGGTTGTTCGCCAAACTCGACCTAACTAAGTACCCACGCGGATGGTAAACCGGGCGATCGTACCTCGCTGCAGGTCGACTGCGGACACGAGCCGCTTGGGCGGCCCGTTCCGTACTATCGGGATAACCGAGCGGTGTTATCGTCGACATCGACGGTTCAGAATAATTACCGGGATCTTGCACCCGCTACGAACCCTTTACGTGAAGCAGGATGGAGAGTCAATGGAGAAAAGACAAAGCGAAACGGGAACAGTTCAACATGCAAGCATTTTATTTACATGACACATGGAGAGCACACATATACAGCCATTCAGGAATGAAAAATGCACATATAGCAATTAAAACAATTATGCACAAAAAGCAAATGTAATACGACCGACTAACGCGTACATACGGCAACACTTATACAGTTCTACTTCACAAGACACAGCGCCACAAGATCCATACAAAAACAAAAGAAAAGGCCACCCTCAAAGACAAGGGGGCAGACGGGGCCCGTGGGCCTTTATGGCGTGGGACTTGGCAGACCGAACGAGTCCCACGAGACTGTTGCAGGTTACCTGCACCCTCGCGGTGCGATGGTGGGCGAGCTCTCTCCGGCGCTCCTTGTATGAACGCGCAGGTCCGCGCGACACAGCTGGC
Organism: Eptatretus burgeri; assembly: GCF_056783735.1. Lineage (NCBI taxonomy): Eukaryota > Metazoa > Chordata > Myxini > Myxiniformes > Myxinidae > Eptatretus > Eptatretus burgeri. Next base: position 24,446,121 of record NC_140965.1, read on the forward strand.
AGAGCGGCGCCTCCAGTCCGCGTCCCTCCGCGACGTCCGGACTCCCCACCGCCTGCAAGCTCCAACGAGCGGGTCGCTCTACGGACCGCTTCTCCAAGACCCAGACGGGCAGAAGACCATGAACCACCGACTGATACTGACACTCTCACCGACCGCCCTGACCTGACCTCCTCCGACCTGACTTCCTCCTAGCAGCGCCTCCGTGCACCCTTTTATTTCCCCGGCACCCCGCCCCTCCCTTTGCGGCACGCGGGGGGGGGGAACATTCCACCAGAGAAATCGGGGCGTGAGTTGTTGTTGTTCCCCTTTTGTGTTCGTGGAGATGTTGACGGTTGTTGGCGGAGTGGTGAGGATGGCATGGTTGTGGTTGTTGTGAAGCGGAGTTGTGGTTGGTGGTTGTTGTGTGATGGCGGTTGAGACGTGGTTGGTTCAAAATAAAGATAGAACAGAAAAACGGCTATCTCAAAGCGTCGCAGCCCGAATGAATCACATTAATTCCCTCTAAACAACGGGTTTGGGGCTAACTACACATGTACTTAGAGATATCTCACCTACGGGCCCTTCATGGTGTAATGCGAATTTCCACAGCCGTAACAATATTGTTGTGGTTGTGGGGTCTCCAAGACCGCAGACCAACCACTCGGGTGGTGAGGACGAGAAGTCACGGTGTGTGTTGGTAGTTTGCTGCCGGTCAGTGGTCTAAAAACCACATGCCCTTCCAAAGTTGCCCTCCCTCCCGAAGTTGGACGAATCACGTTGAAGGACAGTTTGGTTTTCATTAATGGAATCTTATTGCACCACTTCCCAATTTCATGTGTACGGGTTAACGTGCTAAATTAACTAACGCCCCACAGAGGCCCGTTCCATCAGTGACCACAAAACGGGTCATTATTAACAAAGAATTATTCAAAAGAAATAAATACGGGTGGGGGGAAGAGAAAAGGAACAGGTTAAAATATTCTGGAGCACATCACGGGATTCGACCAATCGCGGGCAACATTATTGTTCCGATTTAGTTATCGCGATATTTCATTTTGACCAATAGTGTTTTTCGAGCTAAGCAGAGTCATCGTTTGCATCCACGTGTCCGACTACCTCATTATGAGTCTTTTGTTGTTTCCCATGCATCATTAATTGTAGTGATCAGAAAAGCATGCGGGAACGAAGTAAAGTTTAATAATGAATAGTCATCGAACAGGAAACGACATACAGAGATCCTGCAATACTAGATCTAGTGGACACACAACCATTAATAATGGCATCCAAACGTAAAATGATGGACCAAATTAATCGTGCCAAAAGGCAGAGAAAGCTTATGACTGTGGGGGAAACAAACCAAACAAAGAAACGAAAAAAATCAGTTCTTAGATATGTTGGCAAGAAGTGAAAGTGTGGCATCTGTGGGCTGCCATTACGGAATCGACGAATCAACTGTGTGTAAACGCGAGTCAAATATCCATACAAGGGTTCCTGGCAGCAAAGCACAAAAGGCTCATTCCAGTCCTGTGATCCTCTTATTGAAAGGATATGGGAAAAAAACCTCTTATCTTAATGTTTGTATCAAGGACCTAAAACAGGATAAAAAAAAAAAGCCTTTGAGTGGACCGGTGAATGGGAGAAATCATTGCAGACTTACCAACGTATTTACAAGGCACCTGGGACTGAAGGCTCCAGTTCAACCATTACTCATGGAATTGAGGTGAAGGGATTTATGCCGGTGCAGGTTTTTAACACCGAAGAGACGGGATTATTTTGGAAGAAGATGCCATCTCATACCTTCCTCTCCAAGCAGAAAAGATTTGCTCTGGATCAAGATGGCTGAGGATCGTTTTGCCCTTCTTCAATGTGGCAATGCAGCAGGTGACTTAATCGTGCTGCCGGTGATCCAACAGCCATCGCAAGTTCTACATCCACATCTTTTCAACCAACACACTCCCCCCTCCAATAGCATCATCACCCCGAGATAAGTCTTGTGTTTTCTATTTACAGCAGAGTCCAGTACGAAAGAGTACGTAATGCATTTACTCTCATCCACCTCGCTGTTTTGTAACAAATTGAAAAGGTAAAACTTGTGTTTTTGTTTAATTTACACCATATTTATTGTATTTCCATATATTTTTTTTTTTTTGTATACCTTGGTCGAGGCTCTTATGAGAGCGAACACACAACTCACAGCAAGGAGGCATGAGACAAGAGGGGCGGGAGTGGAAGGGACAAAACAGTGGGGAACAGACACATTAGGTGAACTGTGGAAGGGAGAGGGATGGGGATGGGACGGGGAACATGGCGAAGAGAAGATGGACATTTCAGGGACTTTCAGGAAGGAAAGCAGGAGAAATGAAGGAAGTGGGCTTGGGTGGATTATCGGGGGTAGAAAAGATCGAGGATTTGGATGGGGGAAGATAAGAGGTGGTGGTGAACAGCTGTTTTGAAAGCCTGGAGGGAAGAATGGGAAAGAATAGAGTGAGGAAGTTTATTCCAAAGGCGGGAAAAAAGAGGAATGAAAGAGTGAAGATGAGCAGCGATTCGTGATTTTGGTAGTTTTACCAGAAGGGGGTTGTTGGCGGACCTTGAGCGCCCTGTGGAAATGTGGTGGGGACAAATCGCAGAGAGAGCAGGGGGGCAAGGCTGGAGAGGAGTCGGTAGAAGACAGAAAGACCACCGACCAACCTGCGGTGATTGAGTGAGAGGCCCAAAGACTCAGCTTCATTGCGGGAGATGCCGATGATCTTCAATGCCCTGGTTTCGACAGCGTGAAGCCGAGAAAGGTGGGAGGCAGGAGCACCAGCCCAGAGGGGAGAGCAGTACTCCATCAGGCTACGGACAAAAGCTTTGTAAGTGGTCAGGAGCTCAAGAGGGCCGAGGAAGGACTTAGCACGACGGAGGATTCCCAGTCGGCGACTGGCTTTTGAGGCGAGGTTGGAAATGTGACTTTCCCAGGAAAGGTCATGGCAGATAGTGAGACCTAGAAGCTTGAAAGAAAAGACTTCTTCCAGAGGATTGTTGAGAAAGTGGATGGGGGGTTTTGTAAACGGTCCTTTCGAAGAGACATAGTGAGAGTGTGAGATTTGTCTGGATTGAAAGACATGTTCCACGTGTTGGACCAGTTTGTGATTTTATCCAGATCTGCAGTGAGCGAAGAAGCTGCTGCTTGCCGGTCTGAGGGATGACAGATGGTACGGCAGAGGGTGGAGTCGTCGGCAAAGAGAAATAGAGGATTTTCCAGAGAGTCCGAGAGATCATTGATGAAAACCAGAAAAAGAACAGGGCCCAGAACGCTACCTTGAGGAACTCCAGCCTGCACAGGAAGAGGGGATGAAAGAACTCCATTTAGGGCCACACGTTGACTGCGACAGGAGAGGAAGTCTGCGAGCCATGAGTGGAGATGGCCTTGAATACCATGGGAAGAGAGTTTGGTGAGTAGGCAGGGTGCCAGACTGTGTCAAAAGCACGTGATATGTCCAGGGATACGGCTCGGATTTCCTGTCTGGCATTGAGGACCTCCATCCATTGATGGGAGAGCAGAAGCAGCATATCCAGGGTAGAGTGACCTGGTCTGAAACCAAATTGATGATTGGAAATCAAGCCATTGGAGAAGAGGAAGGATTTCATATCTGAAGCGATGATGGATTCCATCACCTTGCTGATGATTGGGAGAAGGCTGATTGGTCTGTAGTTATAGGGATCTGTTTTTGCACCTTTTTTATGCAGGGCAGTGATGTTAGCAGATTTCCAAGCAGATGGCAGATGACCTTGGGCAAATGAGAGGGTGAATAGAACAGAGAGAGGGTGAGCAAGAGCAGAAGAGCAGGCTTTGAGGACACGTGGGCTGATGCCGTCTGGACCGGTTGCAGAATCTGACTCGAGGTTTGAAAGCAAGCTCTCCACCTTGTCAGGAGAAAAGGATACAGAGTCCAGGGACAGTTGGGTGCGACTGGGTAAAGTGGGCAGAGATAGTGATGGGTTTAGGACACAAGATTTAGCTGCAAACACCGAGTTTAGACATTCAGCTTTATCACGTGTGGAATCAGCAGTGCGGCCATTTGAGGTAAGGGAGGGGATGGAGGGGGAACATACACCAGAAACAGATTTGATTAAACGCCACCAGGATTTTGAGGAGGGAGAGAGGTTTGAGAGTTCAGACTTGAGATGAGAAAGATGTTGTTTTCTGGCTCTCCTGAGGGTAGATACACACTTGTTCCGAGCTTTGTGGAAAGAACTGAGATTGCCCTCAGTTGGGTTTGCTTTCCATGAGGCAAAGGCAAGTTGTTTCAGGACAACTGCCTCGCCACAAGCTTCAGTAAACCAAGGGCGGGAGGAAGGGTAAGACAACTGAACACGAGAGGGGATAAATCTGTGCATGAGGGAGAGCAAGTTTCTTTGAAAGAATTCCCAGGATGAGTTGATGTGTGAGAAAGTAGTGATAGGAGACCAGTTGTAAGTTTGATGGCTGCTCGGAGACCCTGCCAGTCGGCTTGAGTGAAATGCCAGACTCGACGGCGGTGAGGTGGTTCTCTGATAACAGCCAGAGAGATGTCCACTTTGACAAGGACGTGGTCAGAAGAACCAATTGGAGCGAAGGAAGAGCAGCAGATATTGTCAGGGAAATTTGTCAAAATCAGATCCAGAAGAGATGGAGTACCATTGGTTGAGATCCGGGTCGGGAAGTTGACCGATTGAGTCAGTCCCACTGAGTCGCAGAAAGCTTTTGCTGAGGTGCCATGGCAGGTGAGAGAGGTACCCACACCTAGCCAACTGGCGTGATGACAATTGAAGTCACCATATAAGAGGAAGAGAGAGTTTGGATGAGAAGATAGAATATGGTCCATGTTTTCGGATAGTGAGGTGTAGATGGAGTCATCACTGTTCGGTGGACGGTACAGTACACATATAAACATGAGGTGGGAGTGGAGGGGAAGCCGAAGCCAGAGGTATTCCTGGGGGTGTGGGGGAGTGAGAGCAGTGCATGGAGAGTGAGGAATAGAGTCTTTGATGAAGAGAGCAACACCTCCACCAGGACGAGGCTCAGGTCTGTCATACCGTAAGAGGGAGTAGCCAGGGAGAGATACTTGGGAGTCAGACACGTCTTGGGAGAGGAAAGTTTCTGTTAGGCAGATTTTTTTTATTTTTTTTTTGTATACCTTGGTCGAGGCTCGTATGAGAGCTAACAACTCAGCAAGGAGGCATGAGACAAGAGGGGCGGGAGTGGAAGGGACAAAACTTTGGGGAACAGACACATTAGGTGAACTGTGGAAGGGAGAGGGATGGGGATGGGACGGGGAACATGGCGAAGGGAAGATGGACATTACAGGGACTTTCAGGAAGGAAAGCAGGAGAATTGAAGGAAGTGCGCTTGGGTGGATTATCGGGGGTAGAAAAGATCGAGGATTTGGATGGGGGAAGATAAGAGGTGGTGGTGAACAGCTGTTTTGAAAGCCTGGAGGGAAGAATGGGAAAGAATAGAGTGAGGAAGTTTATTCCAAAGGCGGGAAAAAAGAGGAATGAAAGAGTGAAGATGAGCAGTGATTCGTGATTTTGGTAGTTTTACCAGAAGGGGGTTGTTGGCGGACCTTGAGCGCCCTGTGGAAATGTGGTGGGGACAAATCGCAGAGAGAGCAGGGGGGCAAGGCTGGAGAGGAGTCGGTAGAAGACAGAAAGACCACCGACCAACCTGCGGTGATTGAGTGAGAGGCCCAAAGACTCAGCTTCATTGCGGGAGATGCCAATGATCTTAAATGCCCTGGTTTCGACAGCGTGAAGCCGAGAAAGGTGGGAGGCAGGAGCACCAGCCCAGAGGGGAGAGCAGTACTCCATCAGGCTACGGACAAAAGCTTTGTAAGTGGTCAGGAGCTCAAGAGGGCCGAGGAAGGACTTTGCACGACGGAGGATTCCCAGTCGGCGACTGGCTTTTGAGGCGAGGTTGGAAATGTGACTTTCCCAGATAATGTCTGGTTTGTCAGTGGCAGCCTGTATGGAAAGATCTGAAAGGTTTTAGCGAAGGCCCCGGATATTTGAGGGCCACACTTTTAATGAAGAGGAAGGGGAGGAGGCTTTGGGTGCAGGAGGTGGAGGGGGAGGGGGAGGGTAGGACAAGGGACGAGGGGGGCAGGTAAGGAGGGTTGCTGAAGGAGTGTGGGGTATTGCAGAATAGCGAGGGGAGGGGGCCGAATGAGGAGGAGAAAAGGCTCTGTGGTGCTGGGGGATAGGGGGGACAAGAGACAAGGAAGAAGGCAGTTGAGGATTTGAGGAGGTGGAGTGAAGAGATGGAGGTGAGAGGGCAGTGGAGGGAGGCAGGTTGGTGGATGAGAGGGGGGGCAACTTTGAGAAGGAAGAGTGAGGGGGATGAAAGGTGGGAGAAAGGTGAGGGGGAATTTTTGAGAGAGGTGAGAGGGAGGCTTGGAGGGAGAAGAGTGGGATGTTTGCTTTGAGAGTGAGAGTGAGGGGTGAGGGGGTGAGTTGGCACTGAAGTTGGAAAAAAAGAATGGTTGATGGAAAGCGAGCATCCATGGCAAACTGTGGTTTTTAAAAGTTTTAGGTCAGAGATGCGATTTAACACAATTCTTGATGGATGCAATGAAGGCGAATTCAGAGCATGGAGAGAAGAAGCGCTGTAATAGTTGGATTTTTTAGGCAAGGAATGAAGGAGAGGTCGAAATGAGAGCAGTCTGTTAAAATAGCAGAAGAGTAGTGCATTGTGAAACAGTAAAGAGTACCACATGTGTGAGAGAGGAAGATGAAGCATTATAAGATCGTTTTTGTTGTTAAAAATAATGTATGAGAGAGTTCAACAGATTAGGTCATGGAAGTGTTAAAAAAAAAAAAAAAAAAAAAACGAGGAAGAAGACGAGGAGGAAGTTAAGAGGAAGAAGAAGAAGCAGAATCAGGAGAAGGTGAGCGTGTTGTTGTTGTTGTAGGGTATTTTTTATTTTTTTTTTGAGATAAGAAAGAGATTAGTTGGGAGAATGGGGGATGTTTGGAAAGTGGGGAGGATCAAAATTGAAGGTAATGGGGAGGATAGAAATTGAAGGTAATGGGGAGAAAAAACAAACAACAAAAAAAAAAAACGATCGAACACCGAGTGGAACCGGTAGGCCTCAAGCCTCGGCCTAGGCCTCAAGCACAGGTAAGAACGTCGACAAAAATACTCACAAAATAGCACGATTTTTGAAACAAAACTGAACGAGCAACACACAGTAACATGTAGGTGAGAAAATTAAACAGTTAAAACGGGACAAATAACAACCGGAAACTTAGCTTTGAGAACGTCAGCAGGGAGTCCCGAAGGAGACCTCTCGCTGCTCCAAAACCGGAACCGGAAGTGATGTTTATTTCAATGTAAACACACTATATATATATATATATATATATATATATATATATATATATATATATATATATATATATATATATATATATATATATATATATATATTGTTAAGGTTGTGGAAATTCACAGGACACCATATATAGGTCCTTGGATCAGTTATGTCGATAAGTGAGTGTTCAGATGAGATTTCCCCACCGTCGTCTAGCGGAATTTTATTCGTGTAACAGGGCTGTGATCTTTGAGGTAGTGTTTTTCTTTTGCTATCTTTATTTTGGACCAACCGCTTCACAACAACCACCTCCACCACCAACTGCATCTCAACAACCACAGCCACCTTCTCCACAACAAGCACCTTAACCACACCCTCATCACCTTCTCCAAAACGCCAACCACACCACCATTGCAACGGCTACCTTAACCACAACACCAACCACACCGCCATTACAACAACCACCTTCTTCAAATGCCAACCACACCACCATTGCAACGGCCACCTTATCCATAACGCCAACCACACCACCACCGCATTTCCACCTCAGCAACGGTTGCCAGAAGCCTGGCATTCATCGAGGGAGAACAGACAACGGCCTCACCCCCTCCCCCAACGAATAACCCTGCGAGAGGAACAAAAAGCAACGAAAGCTACGGAAAAGGCAAAAGAAAGGCCCCGATCCAGGAGAAAAAAAACGCCTTTCTTCTGGAAGTTTCCCGCGCGTGATGGAAGAAGGGGCGGGAGGCGAGGGTGGGCGGAGCTCGAGATACAAGTAGGAGGTGTGGTGAATTGAAGGACGTGAGGTGTGATCACATGTCGCACGGCTCGAGCACGGAATAGATAATGCTAAGATTCCGCTCGGTCGGGGGGATTGTCCCAGGAGCATTGTCGTTTACGGCAGCGGCTCACTTGGTGCTCGTTGAATGGTAAGAATTGAGAGTATATCGGACTCCGTGCTTATACTGATTTATTTTGCGTGATTAGTTGCACGTGTATACCTGACTGCTTATGTAGTCCTTGCTGCACCTGTATTCCCTGGTGTGCCCGTAGAAGCGGCTTCAATCAAATGGAATAAAGCCTACACTGAAGGTTCTTCTCTCGCTTTCATTTCAATTTATTCCATTTGGTTTTCTCGGCTCTCTCAACCAACGATGGACAAGATCTACAAACCAGAGAGGTTCGACGCAGACCCAAACGCGACTGACTCAGAAATGAAATGGTCGCATTGGTTCCGTTCCTTCTCACACTATCTGACCATCATCGAAGAGGGAGCCGACAAATTGGCCGCCCTTGTGAATGTCTCGCCCAGCGTATACAGGTTCTTGTCGGAGTGTGACACCTACGAAGCAGCGATCGACGTGCTGCAGGCGCTCTACGTGAAGCGCAAGAACGAGGTGTACATAGAAAAACTTCTCAACACACGCAAGCAAGCAGCCGGGGAGACAATCGATCAGTTCCTGCAAGCTCTGAAACAGCTGGGAAAAGACGGCAGCTTCCGGGCCGTAAACGCCGAGGAACACCGAAATGAAGCGACCCGAGAGGCATTTATCCAAGGACTCAGGTCAGCCCACATACGGCAACGCTTACTAGAGAAAGCGCAACCCACTCTTGAAAAGGTAGTCGACCAGGCTCGAGCGATGGATACGGCTCAGCAGCAATCTGAGTCATTTGGGACACCGATGCTGCTAATGAACGCCGCTACGGTGGAAACTCAAGGAACCCCACAGACACAGACACAGCCTGACACAGGGGATGGAGAAAAACCCGAGGAGTCGGATACCCAGACCTCGTCAAACTCCTTAGCAACTACTCCGGTTGGTAAATGCTTCTTTGTGGGTACAAAAGACACCCCCGCCACAAATGCCCCACCAGAGATGCCACATGCATGAATTGTGACAAGAAAGGGCATTATGCCAGGGTATGTAAATCTACTCTGAGGAGAAATAAACCCACTTCTGCGGCTCTCTACTCACAAAAGAAACTAACTGCAGCCTCACCGGGGAATCTATCCAAGGCTATCATCAACGTACGAATTAACGGGCATATGGTTGAGGCTCTGATTGATACCGGTAGCTCTGAGAGTTTCGTCAACAGCTCGCTAGTGAAGGGCAGGAAATGGAAGATCCACCCGACAGACAATACGGTATGCATGGCCGCCACATCACTACAGTCCCGCGTACGAGGGTACTGCAATGTTGAATTGGACGTAAAAGGGTACACGCATCGGGATGTAAGGGTACTGGTGCTTCGTGATTTATGCGCAGACGTAATTCTGGGTCATAATGTCCTCAAACAGCACACGAGCGTCAAAATACCCTTTGGAGGAAGCAAACCTCGTCTAATTTTAAATGCTTTGACCACCGCAGAGGTAACGTCCCCCCAGCTGTTTGCTAACTTGTCGCCGGTCTGTAAACCGATAGCGATCAAATCGCGGCGATATACCACTGCTGATATGAACTTCATCACTTCAGAGACCAAGCGATTACTGGAAGAAGGAATTATAGAACCGAGCGATTCGCCATGGCGCGCACAGGTGTTGGTCACCGCCAATCAGAATCATAAGAAACGAATGGTTGTCGATTATTCCCAAACGGTCAATCGTTTCACCCAACTCGATGCCAACCCTTTGCCGCGCATAGACGAGATGGTCGAACGCGTGGCCAATTATAAAATATTCAGCACCATCGATTTGCGAAGCGCCTATCATCAAATTCCCATCCGAGAGGAAGACAAACCTTACACCGCGTTCCAGGCAGGTAGACGCCTCTACCAATTCAGGAGGATTCCGTTCGGTGTCACGAATGGAGTAGCTTGCTTCCAACGGGTTATGGACGACATCATCTCAGATGAAAAGCTCAAAGACACTTTTGTTTACGTGGACAATGTCACAGTGTGCGGTAAGGATCAGGGGGAACATGATATGAATCTGGACAGATTCTTGAGCATTGCTAGAAAATATAATCTGACCCTCAACTACGAGAAATGCGTATTCTCGGCAAGGTCAATTGACCTTCTCGGCTACACAATAGCCGACGGCACGATTAAGCCTGATCCTGAACGATTGCGCCCACTTCGTGAGCTACCCCCACCTCAGGACCTGCAGACAATGCGCCGGGTGATCGGCATGTTCGCTTACTATGCAAGATGGATTTCCCAATACTCCGAGAAAATACATCCCCTAGTGCATTGCAAAAACTTCCCACCAGATGCCGCTGTTGTAAAAGCTTTCCACAGCCTCAAAGATGATATCAGTAATTCCGTGGTATTATCGATCGATAGCTCGGTGCCCTTCGTGGTGGAAACAGATGCTTCTGATCACGCGATAGCTGCGACGCTTAACCAGTCTGAGCGACCCGTCGCGTTCTTCTCGAGAACTCTCTCTGGAAGCGAGCAGACACTCAGCAATAGAGAAGGAAGCGTACGCTATTGTCGAAGCCCTACGTAAATGGAGACACTATTTACTGGGAAACCATTTCACGCTCGTCACGGACCAACGATCCGTGGCATTCATGTTTGATGGGAAAATTAAGAATGAAAAAATTATGAGATGGCGGATAGACCTAGCCTGCTATAGTTAAGACATTGTTTACCGGCCCGGGAGGGAAAACCCTGCTGCAGACACCTTCTCTCGGGTCTACTGTTCGGCGACAATCAGTCGGGCTTTGCAAGACCTCCATGCGTCTCTGTGCCACCCGGGGGTAACCAGAATGGCACATTTCGTGCGCAGACAAAACCTTCCCTATTCTATCGAAGATATTAAACAAATGAATGCTTCATGCCCTGTTTGTGCTGAACTAAAACCCAGATTCTATGGCGCGGCTTCTGGCAGATTGATCAAGGCCACTTCTCCCTTCGAGAGACTAAACATTGACTTCAAAGGGCCCCTGCCGACCGAGACAGACAACAGATACATATTCACTGTTGTTGATGAATATTCAAGGTTCCCTTTCGCATTTCCGTGCTCGGATATGACCTCGGGCACTGTCGTGTAATGTCTGTCTGAGCTCTTCGCTATGTTTGGGAAACCTTCGTACATACATTCAGACAGAGGGCCGTGTTTCATGTCGGCCGGGCTAAAACAATTCCTATTAGAGCACGGCATAGCAACTAGTCGAACAACAGGTTACAACCCACAGGGTAATGGGCAGGTGGAACGATATAATGGAGTTATTTGGAAAGCCATAACTCTGGCGTTGAAATCAAGAGGACTGGGGCCCGAGCGGTGGGAGGTTACCCTTCTCGACGCTCTGAATTCCATACGCTCTTTGCTCTGCACGTCCACCAATGCAACTCCTCACGAACGAATGTTTACTCACCAGCGACGTTATGTTGACGGCCAATCGGTGCCCAACTGGCTAACCCATCCCGGAACAGTGTTCATGAAACGCCCGGTACGACAAAGCAAGTATGAACCCATGGTGGAGGGGGTCGAACTCATCGATACTAATCCAGAGTATGCTCATGTCAGGCTCCCGGATGGCAGGGAGACCACTGTGTCGGTTCGCCATTTGGCTCCCTCAGGTACTCCTCCCGCAGGTACACCACCATCTGGCACTCCTCCCTCTGACATCCCCTCCCCAGGTGTTCCCCCCCCCAGGAACTCCACCCGAGAATGGTGGCGACGGAGCTGCCGCGTTCCACCCGAGAGTGATCGGGGAGTCATCCCCGGCACGAGTCGAGGCTCACCAAGAGGATCGGAAGCCTCCCTCAAGTGAAACCGCCATTTACTCCCGGAGAGGTCGACGGATAAAACCCCCTCGCCGACTCAATCTGTAAAGGGGATTATCGGCATCCTCGATGCTCATGCTCCTATATGCTCGTTACATCATATATCGATGCTCATTACCATGCTCCTACAACTCAAAATAATCCTCACTGCTTGGCATGTGTGCTTCTGTAGTTTAGATAGTTCGCGTTGCTTGAAATGTATACTCCTGTAGCGCTGAAGTAATCATGGTGCGTTAGTTGGGCCTCTAGTTACATTTTAAAGACGGGGAAAATGTGGTGAATTGAAGGACGTGACGCGTGATCACATGTCGCACGGCTCGAGCACGGAATAGATAAAGCTAAGATTCTGCTCGGTCGGGGGGATTGTCCCAGGGGCATTGTCGTTTACGGCGGCGGCTCACTTGGTGCTCGTTGAATGGTAAGAATTGAGAGTATATCGGACTCCGTGCTTATACTGATTTATTTTGCGGTGATTAGTTGCATGTGTATACCTTACTGCTTATGTACTCCTTGCTGCGCCTGTATTCCCTGGTGTGCCCGTAGAAGCGGCTTCAATCAAATGGAATAAAGCCTACACTCTGAAGGTTCTTCTCTCGCTTTCATTTCAGGAGGCACAGGCTCTGGTGTGTGTGCTGAGGAGAATATATATATATATATATATATGTCTCTCTGTCTCTGTCTCTGTCTCGGCTCTGCATCGCACGCGCTCTCGCAGTCTCTCTGGACGCGTGAATTGGGTCGGTGGTCATGACGGAGTCACTTTGGATCGTGTGCGGAGTCAGATCGTGGAGGACACGAGCTCGGGGAACTCACCACATGGTCACGTTTTCTCTTTCTTTGCTTTTCTGGGTTTTTGTGTGTGTGTTCGTGGCGCCAGTCCCATAAGTAAAACTGCACAAGTGACTGTACATAATAACTATAGACAAACGGTTGTCGTTCTCTTTCTGCTCGTGTCCTGTTCCCTTTCCCCCCCATTGCTTGCATACGTACCTGATTGCATATATGACTGCATGACTGCATATGTCGTATGTGTAATAAATGTCATTGTGTGAATGTTGACCCGTTCGTTGCGTCCTTTCCCTCGATTGAACTGCCATTATTAAGTTTGGGAAATTAGCTGGCTTTTTAAATAGCCAATAGAGTAATCGGATCCGACGGGGCTTCGAGATAATACACTGCTCGGCAAATCGCAAACGGAACGATCTGCTTAAGAACGGCTTGTTTTCGTGCAGGCTCCGTCGAGGTGTAAATTCCCGGCATTTCTGTGTGCGCAGACTTCGGTAAATCGACAATTCGGCGATCGGACCCTGTCGCGCGTGGACAGAAGAGTTAACCAATTTACGGTGTGATTAAAAACACACACGTAGCTGGATTTTGGCGTTGTTCCAAAAGCTGTGACTAGGTTTGCCCGTTCGGTGGGCGAGAGCGGCCGCCATTGGCTAGAAGCGGTCGCCCACACGCCGAGGGTGGGAAACCACAACAATATATACATGTGTGTTTATTTCTGTATGCCATCCACTTTCCTCTATTTGCTTGAAGCCCAGCAACTGATCCTCCCTTTTCCTATTGGCACGTGGTTTTAACTATTGCGGCATTTTCCAGGAACTGAACCCCTGTGATATTTGAGGGTTTGCTGTATTTGCTACTTGGCAACCACCAAAATCTGTAAAATCTTCCTCGTATGAATACAGCATCATGTAAAATTTACTAAAATACCCAAATTTGGAAATAAATGGTAAAAGGCTACCGTTGCACCTTCATGTGAGATCACTCGAATGTCAGCGTAGGGTGAGTGGTTGAAAGGAACCAACCTTTCTGGCCTTGCTCTGCATACGGACAGCCTGCTTAGTCTCCTCCTTGGCTTGTTCAACATAATCGACAGCAGAGAGTACCGATCGCTCGATATTGTTCACCATATCCCCCTGCACACGACCAGGCACATAACAGAGCAAACGGTGGTGAGACAACGGGGCAGGGTGGCAGACGGCTTGTGTCAAGACGTGTGGCTCAGAACTGTGAAAGGAAGTGGTTATAGACAGCAAGCTAAACGTCATATATTGAAGGAACTTTAAAAAAAAAACACACACAAAAAAAAATACATATTCAGTGCCAAGGTACAGTACTAGCATATGGATACCTGGTTTTGGATGAGTGAAGCCATATCTAAAAACATTTCATGCAGCTCACGGATGCTGCTCTCGAGACGGATTATGTCAGTGTGCCGTGCCTCGATCTCAGACAATGCTTGACGAATCTCACCACTATTCACCTGAATCTATAAAAAACATTGCAGAGTGCGTGCAAACAAAACAATGAGAGACCAACAAATGCATTCCACCATCATCAGAGATGGTACAGGATCACAATCAGTGTCTGTAAAACCACTTGGTTCTTTCTTATAATTACTAGTGGGGGAGGGGGGATGGGGAAGAGGGGAGAGCATAGGGGGTGGGGCATCTTTCACAAAGCGTGGTCGAGTTACCGTCGACAACTCCTGTCATGGCTAAGGGTCAAGTAATGAAGGAAGAAACAGGTCTGATATTACTCATTGTGGTCAACTCCCCCCCCCCCCCATATGTTTTGAGCAGGTCATTCTTTATGAATCCATGTGTTACCCTTCAATTGTACTTTCTATGTTAACCCCACCCTGCCACCCCCAACTCAAAATTGTGCACATATAACATCGAGAACAAACATCAACTATTGTTTCAAGAAACAATCGAGAGAACTATCAGGAGAACCTTTTATTGCTTTCACATTTAATTGGTCGTTAAACATGTTCAAATGTATTCCACATTCAGCCAAATCATCTTTTAGTCCTCCTACTCTCCCCATTTGTCTGTCTTGCATGGGCACTCTGTCCCATTCATCCTCCATCCCCACCTTCCCTTTACCCCATCTGTGAAGACAGATGATGTGTTGGATTCCAACATATTTTCAATCTCATCATCAGTTCTTGATTTACCAGCTGGAAAAGAAGAAGAAAAAAAAGAAGAAGCAACAATCAGCGCAGTAGTTTTCCAAACAATAATTAATTATCACCACCAAGAATATCAAGATACAAGAAAATAAATACCAGTAATCATAGGTATAATTTGAGCAAAGTCTTTGTTTTCTTGTCAATGATAAATCCATCACGAGTCGTCCTTTTGTAAGTTAATCCACCACCTGATGCTTGACCACAAATGACAGGGTGTTGCTAACTTTCATTCGGTGTCTGGCAATGGAAGAAATAGGTGGTTTCACATCCTATCTTAAATACCACAAAGAAAGTCCCTCCTGACATGCTCCAGGATGCAGCACTCCTGGGTCTAATAACATCACAAACGGCAGTCATCTGACTCAATCAGAAGTGGATCTCAGTTTAGTTACAAGCAAGTCCACTAGCAATTGCTGTTACATCTCTGATTGGATCTCTTTATATCTATGATTGGGCTGGCATCAACACCTCTTTCAAATATTTCAAATAGAAGGTCACTTCCAGTCATTCAGAAATAGACCCACAATGGAGAGTCAGTGCTTTTGACAAATGAACAGGCGCAGCAACAGCAAGCAGTAGGTTGCTGGATAGCGAGCAGGAAGTAGGCTTTCAACGTATGGATTAAACCACGGCGTGTTCACCATCAATGGAGTCTGTTGAAAGGCCCGGTCACACCTTGACGTTTTAGCCAACGTATGCAGATTTTTGAATTTTTTTTTCTAAAACGCTGGCACATGTTGAATACGTTATGGGTAAGTTTTGATAACATTGAGAGCACGCTGGCATACGTCGTAGTACGTTGCCATACGTCATTGTACGTTGGCTTTAAACGTTGTACTTTTCGGTTGTCCTCATTTTTTCATGCTTGAAATTTCACGACGTATGCCGGCGTATGACTCACATGAACACCATTTTTATATACCAATTCCCAAAACCGCTGGGAACACGTCTTTATATGGCAGTTGTAAGCTAGAAACACATTCATTTTTTTTTTTTTGTCGACCGGAAGACGTCATTGGAATACGTCTACATACGTCGATGTGTGTTGGGACTACGTAAAGAATTGGTTCAAAGCACGTCAAACATAAGTTAGAAATAAGTTTCGCGTAAAAAAGACATTACCGCGACGTGTTTCGACTTACGAGTAGCTTATAAGTAGCCTTTGTGGACGTGTGTAAGCGTCCACATATCGTGTGTAAAACTTATCCTCATCGCATGCGAACGTGTGTCATACGCCGAGTACGTCGTAAAATTTTGAACATGTTCAAAATTTCTTGACGTACTCTACTTACTACGACTTATGATAGCGTATTTAGCGTTCTACTCGTGCATACCAAACTTACCCATACCGTATTCGACGTGCCCCAACGTTTTAGACACTTTTTGTTACGTCGGCATACGCTGGCAAGATCGCCAAGGTGTGACCGCGATTTTGACCCTTCCATTTCTATGGCAGTTATGATTTGAATCGTTGTGAGTCAGCCTTTTAATAGGCTACGCCACGACATCGTCGGCGATGCGTGCAACGCGCTATGCCTGAGTTAGACTATCGTTGGGCATCGGTTGTGTAGGCCGACAACAGGTTCAGCATTCGTTGGTATAAGTTATCTATAACACAACGAAACGTTCTGTGTAGTTACCAATGCGTTATACATAAGACCAAGTCGCTATGAATACGTCCGAATCTTTAAAAAAAACATCAAAAGTTCAACGTAAGCCAGCGTATTACATAAATTTTAACACGTTGCCATCGCTGGCTAAAACGTCAAGGTGTGACCGGGCCTTAAGCAAACAATGTGCATATGGCCAGGCTTTTGACTTCATTCACTCCAAGGTTGTTCCAAGTATCAATAGGGAAACACTAAACTTAAGATACAGTGCTCCTTGCCATGGTCCTTTTAGAAATGCAGGCAATTCGAAATATGGATAAGGACAGACATGCCAGTGGAAATGGACAAATGTACAAACAGATATATAAACAATGTGTACACAAAACAAAATAAAGACACCAAAAAGGGTTTTAACACCACAAATGACATCTCGGAGGCATTTATACTCGCAACTCTGTTATACCGTAATCCACCATGAATCGCAATGTGGGAGGCACATGACCAATTCGGTCTCAAAGTGGAACTATAAAAAGAGACCAGTTTTAATATTGTTGAATGTCATACCAATTTCCAACTGTCGTTGGATGCGCTGTTTGCATCGTTCACGATACTCGCACTGTGTTGTGTTGTAATGAGTCATGATGTCCATGAACTTCTGAGAAAGTGTCGAATACTGGAAGACAAAATGTTGGATGTTATGGTAATGAGAAGGAAGTCAAAATACGACGAGAACAGCACTCAGTGGAGCACACATCTCCACCACGCTGAACAGTTTACATTTTGTTTCCCCACCGATGGGCATCCGGACCTCGACAAAAAGTCTCCTCCCATGGAATGATCTCGAAGGTTACCTCACTCGTGGAGGCCACTTGGAACCTGTACCGACTCATTTTAATTTTCGGAACACACATGACATTACAACGGGGGGAAAGCCACATGCAACATAAAGGTGGGGAAATGGGGCTTGTGTAGGAGGGGTGATGGGGAAGATTTGCATGACGAACATTTGGGAGGGAAGACAAAGGGATTTACTCGACTCGAGCAATCTCGACCCTGCCTGCTATACACTTACTACATGCTTAACATGTACTGTGAAAACTATGACCAACTATTCCCCTTTTACCCCTGAAGCCATTACCATAATATCCAAGGTAATTGTCATGGTGTAATCGCTTGGCCTTGTGGTTCGTTACCTGTACTTTTTGGATTCGTTGCTTTGACACATTTTCTCCAAATTGTTCATCTGCGATCTTTTTCTCCATGGCTGAAAACAATCACCAGGAAGCCAAGCAATCATGCTCGTGAATATTACACAACACAAGGTTAGCACGTCTTCCAAAACCATTAATCTCTAAACAGAATGCAATAACAATGAAAAACGAATAAATTTAAACATTTACCTGTATATATTCTGACACATTGTCATGCCATGCTTAGTAAAAGGAAACAAGTGACATTCACAACATATCCCATCTCTACCCTCTCTTGATTCTACCACCCTCCCAAGATGTATGCAGTTGGTCCCAAATGAAGCTTTCTTCAAGGAAAGGCCCAACAGATTTGCATTCCAAAATGGAAGCTAAAAATCAATAGGAAGGGACAATCTATTACAGTGAACCGTTAAACATCGCTGGGTTACGTTCCTGGAAAATACGACGACATTCAAAACCTATTTCCGATGCGAATAAGGGGGTTAGGTTCATGGGCTTGGAGAAAATTTAGAGGAAGGTGGGTGGCAGCCAAAAAGAAACAAATCACAATTGAAATAAACATCTAAAATGAATTTAAAGATCGCTTTATGAGTCTCTTGCTGCATGAAAGCAGCTTAAAACGCTCACCCACACCAGTGCGCCCCTTTTAATCTCAAATAGTTTTCCTTCATAATCGGTCGATGTGTTCGTTTTATAAATTGTTCTGCAGTTCCTAAACCAGCAAACACATAAAATTAAAAGAACCACTTTTGTTCTGTAGCTTTCCACTTTAGCGACATTCCGTTATCAATGGTCGTGGTCCGAGATAACCCTACAGCTAAGCTCAAAAACCACGATTGGTCAAAATTAAACCATACGATAACTAACAAAATGGTTGTGGTGGGGAAATAAAGACGTTGCTGTGATTGGTCAAAACCTATGCCATTCAAACCTTCAATATTTAAGGGTTTACTGTATACATTCAGATTAAAAATAAATAAATTAATTCACCTTAACGTCCCTTTTCCTTCTTTTACTGCCATCGCATTCAAACCTTATTCCCATTCTCTCTTCACTTTGACATACGCGATATCCAAAAAGGATTTTTTTTAATTTCGGTTACACCAAAGCACAACTCATGTACAAGTATAATGATAACTGTCCACATCTCTGAGAAGGAAGTGACATACCCTTCAGCACAGTCCGGACTGACGTGGCATCTTTTTTGACATTGCTCATCAGCTGATCAAGCTCTGCCTTCCTGTCTAAGTTACAAAAAAAAAAGGAAATAAGATTTCTGAACATTTGTTATGCAGATAACATGATAAGTATTATGATGGGTTGTCAACAGCTGGGTGTTTGTTATGTGCCGATTGCCAGGTGCCAGTTACAGTGTGCTAATAAACCAGTATTTCAGTATTTGCAACCGGGTGGCTTGTGGCTCGATGCCAAGCACTCGGGATGTATACACTGGGTGTTTGGTTGGATGTTTTTTCAAGATGGAGGAGCAATTTTGGCACCTATGACCGACTGATGGTGCTGGCTGGGTACCCAATTCCAGTCTGCAAACATACCATTATCTGCTTGTGGAGTTGAAAGTATTTCAGAATGCTTTTCACGCATGAGTTTGAGATTTTCTTCCATTTTCACAAAAGTTGCGTTCACATTTTCAACCTGCCATAGAGAGGAGGTAGACAAGATAAATGAATGGAGGATTAAGGTTTAAAATAAATTAAGTAGAAAAAAAAAGACAGAAAAGCATCATTAAAAATTAAATCAATAAAAAAAGGATAAGGCAAAGTCGAAGTCAGTGCCATAAGAAGGTGGGAATGTTGGGTTAAGCAGTGAGGGTGAGATAGCCAAGATGTCCCAAACTATTCACATGGCAGAATGCAATGGATGAGGATTGGCAGTCTGCCAAATTGAGTGACCGGGACAACCAATGAAAATTGGTCAGGGCAACTGGAGTGAATAGAACGGTCAGGCAACTGTTATAAATATCAAAACAAGTGAAACGCACCGACTTCCCCCGTAGCAGTTGACAGACAGCTCGCAATACATCAACCAAATAACATTTTAATTACAGAATCACAGTTCAAGTCACCTGCGAATGACCATTTCTGAGCGTATTTGTACAATATCGTGATGTTAATTGCACAACACGAGATCATGCACGCTCCCTCTGGGAGGGATAATAAAGAGGAGGGAAGAAGAATCCCACCTGGACCTCTCCTTGGTATTAATTGTACAAGATTGATGTGACAACTTCAGCAAGTGAACGTAAAAGCAGACGGTCTTGTGTTTTGTACCACCGAGATCAATTTCCAATTCTGCACATCACTCGCAACAAAGCTCAGTGAATAACGCCAAATCTTTTTCATCATTCACGGCTGAGTCTGAGGACCCCGCAAGCAGTGAGGCCCATGATTTATCTCGACATTTAACGAACAACCAGAGTACTACGACACCACCAGGACTCCCAAATTTCATTTCATCACTACGACTACGTTTGGCAGCAAACTGGTCAAATGGCTGCAGTTATGTATTTTTCCTCACGTAGTAATAAATTATCGACATGAGTTTTTTTTTTCTATGAAGAATAAATGCAGTTCTCACGTACCGTGATCGGGTGGGCACAATGATCTTCAATAACTCGAGTCGTGTGACTGTAATATTTTTCATTTCCGTGGGACATCCTCTCAAACCACAGGAAAATTCACTTGTGAGGGTATTTGAGGACGCCGATTCCAAATACGAATGTTGCCAAGCCATCACATCATTCATTTTAATTACATGTGATTGTTTTTTTTCTTATGCACTTTATCGTTGTGTGCCTTGTATTTGATTTAGTGGGACATCCTCTGAAACAACATGAAAATCAATGTGCAAGGGTATTTGAGGTGCTGTATTATGACCGTTGCCAAGCATTAAAATATGCCCTTTTCATTTATGAGTCTGTTCAGCCACTTACATTATTAAAGGTGCAGTGTAACAGTTTATATGCCTGGTGTTGGCTTAATGGTTAGGGTGGTGGGATTGGGATCCTAGGACCAATGCCCAGGTTAACAGGCATCATTCCACTCAATAATAGAACAGCTGATGGTGTCCTGGAGGGTATAAAACCAGCCATTTCTGAAATTGACTTAAAGGCAGCCCTCTGACACCTCAAATATGGTTCTGGTTACCAAACGGAAACCTCAAAGGGATTTTACGGTCCCTGGTTGGCCAATGTATGTAAAAAAAGAAAAGAAGACGAAGAAAAAAAACAAAAAAAAAAAAACCTCAATTGCAACTTATACACAACACAACTTGGTCCTGAGAATGTAACCTGAAAATGAAAACAAAAGAGTTCCACCTCCACTTAAGGAGATTACACCAAACTGAAGAGGTGTTCTTAAACGGTGTTAATGTATTTACCGAGAACCAAGCACTGAACCCGATTAGCGAGTTGCAAACCTCCGTAAAGAAATCTCTCATGAATAGTTCTTCCATACTGATGCTGATGTCATCCGTCTCAGATTCTTCATCATCCTTTTTCTGTTAAACAAAACAAGTCAACACAGCATTGAATTTCAGGAGTACTTTACCATACTTTAAAATAAATAACAAGAAAATGTGCACAAAATGATAAATTTTACATCCTTAACATTACCCCACATTTCCTTGGAAAATTCTAAATCTGAACACAGCAAGTTGGAATTCTGTGAGCGTGTACACATTTCATGCATATGGGTACAGTGGTAGAATGGAAAGTACTCTTCAGTGACTTGTGCCAACACAGAGCCCTGGATATTTAATCCATTAAGGATCAATTCTTCAGCGAAGAAAAGCACAGTACAAATCTCTGAACGAATCAGAACAGTTCTTTGATAAAACAATACGTCATATCAGTGCCGGTCACTTGTCAGGCAGGAATTTATATGTTGACAGATGAATGAATCAAAAGGAATGAATGCATCCAACGATTTGGAATGGTGGAATGGCAAAACAATTGCACTGTCAGTTGGAATGGTAAAATTATTTATAGTGGGCACACGATGGTCGTTGTAAAACAAAAATATCACCTCAGCATGCACTTGAAGCACAAGCTCAAAATGACTCAATCAGAATTAAGATAATGGGAATGCAACTTATGAAAGTACCAATTTTTTTTCATCTTTCAGAAAGTTTCAAATGAGCAATTCCTTGCCATTATAAATTTGGTTCCCCTTCTTTGTTTTGGGGGTTCCCATCCCCCACCCCAACAAAGCAAGCATGGAGCTGCAACCTGCTATTCAACAACAATGGACTGTCATTGGAAGTTGTCGGTTTAAACCTCACAAGAAGGGAGCAGTTACAAATTTGGAAAGGTTATTGGTTTTGTTGGGTGTGTCACAAAGGATTGGCAGAGTTTTGAAATCGGCAGGTGTGAGGTTAAATTTCAAACCTGTATTCACGACGAGGCAGGCACTGATGCATGTCAAGGACAAGCTGCCCAGGAGTGACTGGACAGTAGCGGTTTACATGATTCTCTATTTGTGGGGCTGAATATGTTGGTAAGACAGGAAGAACCTCAGACCAATGAATCACCGAGCATCGCAAGACCTTCGAGTTCAATTATCCTAGGAGATCTGCCATTGCCAAACATGGGCTGAAGGCTGGTCAAGTGTTCTATCAATCATGGAATAGCATCAGCATTTCAGGTGTGATCCCCAAGAAGGCCAGAAGATGGATTTTTGGAGGCATGGCATGTGGAGAAAACTATTGCATCACTCATGGAGGTGGTGGTCGACTTGCCACGAGCGTTTGGCCCACTCATGCAGAAACGCACCAGGGATACTCCATTATCAACCCGTATTACCCAGCATTCAACATAGTATCCAATTTGGATTAAATTTGTTGCACTTTGTTAAATCATATTCATTCCCACACATACTTCTACCCCCCCACCCCCACCCCCACCCCCAATTTCTAACACTCGGTCACAATCTTTCTGGTGGCACAGGCCATTACATTAGTTTCGCTGAATTGTTTTCCATTACAACAATCGCCAGAAGCAAGGGCTGCATTCATGTTTGTTTGTGATACATCGATTTAATTGAATTGTTGTGTGGTGGGTTTGATTTAACGTACTGAAATTTGAAGGTCACAGGTCCAGTTCCAGAAAGTCATCGATTGGTGGGTCTGGCTGTGCCCACCCCCTTTTTGTATTGATATAAAGGGGACTTAGTTATTTATGTACTCTTGAGAAAGGTCAGTGGATGCACAATTTGCGCGTTCCATCCATCGGGACCATACTCTGCACAGAGCTTTGGTGCTGCCTAATCAATCTCCTTGGCTATTGGGCACAATCCTGGATGGGTCGCAACTCCAACACAGTATACCAGCAAGCAGGCACTCATTTTGCCGATCTCGGAAGGATGACAGGCAGAGTCATCCCCACCTGGTATTAATTCAACAGCCAAGTGGGATTTCAACTCGGGATCCTAGGATCCCAAGCCCACCATCCTAACCATTAAGTCAACATCAGGCATAAATTGTACAACCTTTGCCTTTTCAATATATAGATGGTCTCTTTTTAAACTTTCCAGGAGATCATGGAAAGGAAATTAAAAATGGTGTTCCAAGAATGCAAGCGTGGTAAACTCACTGTACTATAAACAGGAACCACAGTAGATACAGCCGATGTGTGCTGATTGAAATGTCGAGTAATTGTTTGCTCATTAAAGATTGGAGAACTCAAGATGATTCATTTGACATCAAATATATATACACATATACATATACATATACATATACATATACATATACATATATATATATATATATATATATATATATATATATATATATATATATATATATATATATATATATATATATATATATATATATATACAGTGGGGAGAACAAGTATTTGATACACTGCCGATTTTGCAGGTTTTCCCACTTACAAAGCACGTAGAGGTCTGTAATTTTTATCATCGGTACACTTCAACTGTGAAAGACAGAATCTTAAACAAAAATCCTGAAAATCACATTGTATGATTTTAAAATAATTAATTTGCATTTTATTGCATGAAATAAGTATTTGATCACCGACCAACCAGTAAGAATTCCGGCTCTCACAGACCTGTTGGTTTTGTCTTTAAGAAGCCCTCCCAATCTCCACTCATTACCTGTATTAACTGCACCTGTTAGAACTCGTTATCTGCATAAAAGACAGCTGTCCACACTCAATCAATCAGACTCCAACCTCTCCACAATGGGCAAGACCAGAGAGCTGTCTAAGGACATCAGGGACAAAATTGTAGACTTGCACAAGGCTGGGATGGGCTACAGGACAATAGGCAAGCAGCTTGGTGAGAAGGCAACAACTGTTGGCGCAATTATTAGAAAATAGAAGAACTTCAAGATAACAGTCAATCTCCCTCGGTCTGGGGCTCCATGCAAGATCTCACCTCATGGAGCCTCAATGATCATGAGAAAGGTGAGGGATCAGCCCAGAACTACACGGCAGGACCTGGTCAATGACCTGAAGAGAGCTGGGACCACAGTATCAAAGAAAACCATTAGTAACACACTACGCCGTCATGGATTAAAATCCTGCAGCGCACGCAAGGTCCCTCTGCTCAAGCCAGCGCATGTCCAGGCCCGTCTGAAGTTTGCCAATGACAATCTGGATGATCCAGAGGAGGAATGGGAGAAGGTCATGTGGTCTGATGAGACCAAAATAGTGTTTTTTGGTTTAAACTCCACTCGCCGTGTTTGGAGGAAGAAGGACGAGTACAACCCCAAGAACACCATCCCAACCGTGAAGCATGGAGCTGGAAACATCATTCTTTGGGGATGCTTTTCTGCAAAGGGGACAGGACGACTTCACCATATTGAGGGGAGGATGGATGGGGCCATGTATCGCGAGATCTTGGCCAACAACCTCCTTCCCTCAACAAGAGCATTGAAGATGGGGCGTGGCTGGGTCTTCCAGCATGACAACGACCCGAAACACAGCCAGGGCAACTAAGGAGTGGCTCCGTAAGAAGCATCTCAAGGTCCTGGAGTGGCCTAGCCAGTCTCCAGACCTTAACCCATTAGAAAATCTTTGGAGGGAGCTGAAAGTCTGTATTGCCCAGTGACAGCCCCGAAACCTGAAGGATCTGGAGAAGATCTGTATGGAGGAGTGGGCCAAAATCGCTGCTCTGGTCTGTGCAAACCTGGTTAAGAACGACAGGAAACGTCTGATCTCTGTAATTGCAAACAAAGGTTTCTGTACCAAATTTTAAGTTCTGTTTTTCTGATGTATCAAATACTTATTTCATGCAATAAAATACAAATTAATTATTTTAAAATCATACAATGTGATTTTCAGGATTTTTGTTTTAGATTCCGTCTTTCACAGTTGAAGTGTACCTATGATAAAAATTACAGACCTCCCGGTGCTTTGTAAGTGGGAAAACTTGCAAAATCAGCAGTGTATCAAATACTTGTTCTCCCCACTATATTATATATATATATTTATATATATATATATATATATATATATATATATATATATATATATATATATATATATATATATATATATGTATATATATATATATATATATATGTGTATATATATATATATACACATATATATAATATAGTGGGGAGAACAAGTATTTGATACACTGCTGATGTATATATATTATATATATATATATATATATATATATATATATATATATATATATATATATATATATATATATAAATAATCAGCAGTGTATCAAATACTTGTTCTCTCCACTATATTATATATATATATATATAATATAGTGGGGAGAACAACTATTTGATACACTGCTGATTATTTATATATATATATATATATATATATATATATATATATATATATATATATATATATATATATATATATATATATATATATATATATATATATATATATATATATATATATATTGTTGCGGTCTTCGCGCCCGCCGGCGTGCGACGGCCACGTAACTCGAATCGCGGCACGTCGCCCACCGGACGGACAATCCAGTCGTGACCCTCTCGGACTAACGCCGGGAACCAGTCACGGGTGGACCTTTCGGTCTCACCGCGATCGAGCCAATCAGCCCCCGCGTGGGATAGGGTTGCTCGCCAAATTCGAACTACCTAAGTACCCACGCGGAGGGTAGACCGGGCGATCGCACCTCGCCGCAGGTCGACTTCGGACACGGGCCACTTAAGCGACCCGTTCCGTACTATCAGAATAACCGAGCGGTGTTATCGTCGACCTCGACGGTTCGATTAATTATCGGGCGTATTCAGCCCACTACCAACCCTTTACGTGAAGCAAGATGGGGATTCAATGGGGGAAAAGACGAAGCGAAGCGGGAGAACAGTTCAACAATAAAGCACATTTATTCTCGGCACACGGGAAGCACACAAATACAATTCCACCAAATGCACACAAAAAAAGAAAACACAATTCCATTTACACAAAAAGCAAACATAAAAGTGAAAACACAGTGCAGAGCTAATACCGACTACCGAGCACACGGCAACACTTATACAATTCTACTTCACAGACGGCGCCGACAACACATACCCAAAACCAAGGAAAAGAACATCCCCAAGAATGAGGTAGGCCTGGGGCCGAGACCGGGTCGGGCCTACCCGTCTGGTGATGAGACGCGGAGCGGCGATGGCCCCGCAACCCGCGGGCCTCGTGGACAGTGCCTGGCAGGGGGTGGGAACGGGGCCCCTTGGTCGCACTATCTCAGCGCGGGGGGAAACAGGAGGGGGTTGCTGATGCTCGGGGTATAGAGGATCTTTATTATGTGCGACGAGCGTCTCCACCTCGGCCAGGTCGCGCTGTCGGCCTCCCTCGGGTGCAGCTTCCTGCACGACGCGAGCACCCCCTCGTCTGGTGTCGCCGCCTTTCCACAGCTCCGTCCCCTCCGTTCCGACTCCAACGCACACGACGAGCAGCTCCACCGCCCGCGAAGTCTTGACCCTTTGCTTCCGACTCTCCTCTTCTTGACTCTCCGACCCGTTCTGCTGACTCTCTCGTTCCGACTCTGACTGACGAACACCGTCCTTTTATCCCCCCGTAACTTCGCCTTTGACCCCCTCCCTTTGACCTTTCACCTCGCTCCCCATTGGCCCGAGAAAAAGTGGGCGTGAAGGCTTTTTGATCCACAAATTTGCATATATCGATCGCCCTGGGGGCGGGGCCACCCGCCCCTCGCTCACCGATTGGACGGCAAAAAGTGGGCGTGTGTCGTTTTTGATCCGTTTTTGAAGCAGAAAATCCGTGATTTTGTACACGCTGTTCAACGTGCGCCCTACACGAGTCCAGCATCGGTGCCCATGAGTGGCGCGAGATGACGGTGATGCGATGGTGGCGAGTTGTGACGGTAAAGGTCGTGGCGGTTGTGGTGAAGCGGCGGTTGTGGTCGGTGGTTGATGTTGTGGTTGTGATCATGGCGGTTGGTCCAAAATAAAGATAGTAAAAGAAAAACGGCTATCCTGAAGAGTCGCAGCTCGCATAAATGACATGTATTCCCACTAGACAACGGGTGCGGGCCTAACTACACATGTACTTACCGAGATACCTCACCTAAGGGACCTGAATGGTGGTTTGCGAATCTGGTAACCACAACACTACCCCCTTCCCTTTTTACAGACTCGTCCCGAGTCGTCAAATTTTCGTGTGCCATCATGTGTAGTTTTCCCCAAGTACATTTTATCTACGGATCCCTGAGTGCGACATTCATGGTATTCGTGTCCCCAAAATAAATAACCTGAGGGCTGCGTAACTATCTAAACAAACTCACTCACACGGACGACTTAAATAAAATTGCCGGCGCTAAGACAAACATGCCGGGGGCGCACTCATATGTACAGTACATCTTACCTTAACTTACAAATTTTACACTAAACCATGGCCCAGGATCACTGAACTCTGCAAAAGAAAAGCAGTTAGCAGGGAGCCAGGCTGCCCGCATGCAGTCTCTGGCTCAAAACAATGCAGGTGACAGGGAACGTGGCTGGCTGCTCACACGCAGTCCAAGGCCTTCCCTTTTGAACTGAACGCAGTGAACCACAACGGTGCATGGGCTGCACAAACGCAGTCTCCGTGCCAGCTCAAGTGGCACACGCAATGAGCACAACGAATGGATGCATGAACGCAAACACGGTGCACGGGCCGCCACTGCAGGCCCGTGTTGTAGCTGCCAACAGGGCAGTTCTTGCAGCTTGCAAACTGTTGCCTTGCGGATCCTGGCGCACATGGAAATGAACAGGGGGGGCAAAGCAAAAATTGAACGGGGCTGGTGAACGTGGGCAGTGGGCATGGCATGGCAAAGGTGAGCAGGCAAACACAGCCCGCAGAAGATGGCCGCTGCAGGCAAACAGCCGGCAGATGAACTGGCCGGCACAGGCCTTGAAGTACCACAGCTGCAGATGATCCGGCCGGCACAGGCCTTGCAGCAACACAACAGCTGCCGATGAAGTGGGCCGGCCTCTGCCTTGCAGCAACACAGCCAGCAGATGAAGCTGGCCAGCCTTTGCCGTTCCGTGGAGGTTGGTGGAGGGAGTGCGGTGGTGCTGGCCACTTGGAAGGTGGGCTCGGACCTACCTACCTGTCTCCCTCCCAACCTATCGCCTTTGCCTGTCACTGTACATACCCACTCCCTTAATTTGTCAAACCCCAATTTAGCCCCAACTTTTTTTTTTTTTTTTTACTTCCCCACTATAAATCGTCCCCTAACCCCCTTTATCGTCTTTGTTCGGCTAACCTACCCTGTCACCTAGCCTACTCCCAACCCCTACGTTCCCTTCCCGGAGGGGAATAAGGGAGAGCTAACGTCCTGTGTCGAGGCCCAACGAAGCCTCAGAATGGCCTCCCCAGAGTTCGGCGATCTTAACACCAAGTGGGTCCAGCGGCCCACAACGACAGCGAGGGGATGGATGGTGCGGAGGGGTACATCTCCTAATCTACCCTAACCATTTAACTGTTAAACTACCCCGGGGCTTTCAACAAGCGCCTCTCGCTTAAACTATTGGTTCTAACAACCCAGATTCCCGTCGCCTGTGTTGGTGTCCTCACAATTTCGGGCCTCGCCCCCCAATTTTCTCTCCGTGCCCTCACACGGTCTCCTGGCTGGGACACGTGGCTCCCTTTGGCAGGCACGACCCTCTGCCGAATCTCCGACGATGGCACCCCCGGGCACTACACTGCCTCCGAGCCTACCAGCTCCCTAACACCGGGGAGTGCCCCCCATGGCACCTCCCCTGAAACGCACACGTGGCAGGCTGGCCTCCCAGGCCCCTTTCCGAGGGTCACCCTTGCCCACAACACTGCCCACGCGGCTAATGGCGCCCCGGGCCCCCGCACCAAGCAGGCGCACCCGTGCCCACTACTCAATCCCGGCCCCCCATGGGCCCATGGCCTACCGCGGCCGACTAGCCTGGTGCCCGGGGTACCCTCTCAGCGATACTCACCTTTCGCAGCCACGCTCCCAAGCCCGTCAACAGGGCTCCTGCACCCCTCCAAATGGGTTTCGAGCCTACATTCCCACCAACAGCAAAACGACCTCCATTTTTCAATTTGACTAACCCAGCTAACTCACTTTACTCTGACCCCGGGGTCCCTTGGGCGGGAGTCACTCCTCCCCCCAATTACTCATCGCACCATGCATTCCCCCTTCGCTCCATTCACACAGACCCGCTGGCCTCACTCACTCACCAAGCACATGCTTCCACTTCACTCACCAACTCTTCAACACACACACCGCTGAACTCTGCCATCCTTCTATCTGCATCCCCTAACTAACTCGTGCTCCCACGTCGTCCCTTAAACTATAGCACGTTCCATTTAACCTACGTAGCTAAGCTACGTCCCCTCTACACATTCACAAGTCATCCATGTCCTCATATGTCCCAAAAATCACTTTCCCAACCTAAAGCTCACTAAATCCCTCTACCTAATCCATTCCACGGACTCCATGAGGACTTACCCCTGCCCCATGAAGTCGGTCTAACTAAGCTAACCCTTCCCCCTAACTAGTTTCCATCCTGTGCCCAGGTAAGGGGGTCTTTCACCCCTTGCCCAGGAATCCTGTACACCCGAAAGTGAGGCTTGCTTTTTCTTTTCTTTTCCCATGCGCAGCACCTGCGCGGCAACTCAGAGCTCGCGCACTTTGCACCTGCCCGTGACGTCATGCAGCTGCACGTGTTCCTCGTCCCTCCTTGGACGGGACCATCCGGCAGAGATACCCCTCCTGCCGGATTCCAACCCCACGTGCAGCCATGGCGTCACCGTGCGCATAAAAAAAAAAAAACACAAGCCCCACGTCTCGAGGGGTTTCCCACGCGAACACATGTGCTTTGCCCGTTGGAGCTGAACACACACGATCGCGTGGAGAACCCGTCCGGTCCAAATCCATTTACCTGCCTAAACTTTGTCCGTCCGCGGGATCGGCAAATCCACCGCGTGCGTTTCCGGACCGGGACTTCACTCTCGCAAGCGAGCACGTGGTGGTCTCGTGCGTTGCACAGCACGAACCGCGTGCTCACTGCTGGGTGAACCCGGCACGGTGCACGAAACAGCTACAGCCGCTACCCGGCTTTCTTTCCTCTGTCGCCGTCTCCGTCTCCATTCTACACACGCATACCTGCGTGTTACGACACACACAGTCCACACCATCACATTCACACGGGGAGACGCGGCTGCGTGCTCCCGCATGCCAACCGACATCTCCCTCACATACCGCTCTCTCACACACACGGTCTCCCTTGCACACGGCCGTTCACTCACGCGTGCGGGGGCACTCACCCGCGGTGCCTCACTCGCACTCCGTGCCTCATCCACACACGCGGGGGCACTCACCCGCGGTGCCTCATCCACACACGCGGCGACACTCACACACGCGGTCTCTTCCACACAACGTCCCTCACTCATACACGCGGGGGCACTCAACCGCGGTTCCTCATCCACACACCGTGCCTCACTCACACACGGTGCCTCATCCACACACGGCGTGCTGGGAAGCACGCACTCTGGCACCATCGCCACCACACCACTCACACGCGGGGTCGCTTCCACACACGGTGCCGCACTCACACCTTGCACCACACACACAGGGACAACCACACTGGGGATTCGTGTCCCCACAAGGGTCTCCGGGGCCTCTATACCCCCCAAGCTCTCCGTGCACCCGTCCACAGCACCCGTCCCCTCAACCTCGCAAAGCACGACCGAACTCACCTGGTCGTGACTCGCCTCAAGGGGGCAGACTCCCTCCCCTCGTTCCTGGAGGAGGCCATCCAGGTGCTCGCACTGGGTCTCTACACGCTCCGCGAGCTCAACCCCATTGTCCTCCACGACCTCCGTGTGTGCGTCACTTACCCCGTCTTCATCGTGTAGTCTTCCCTCTATCGTTCCCATCTCCCGTGTCTCTGCCAACTCTTCACCCTTTACCTCCCTTGTCTCAACTATTATTTCTGTTGTCGTCACCTCGTGTCTCGTCTCACACGTTTTGGTCTCCCCATTTAATTTTTCCCTTTCGGTCATCGTCACGACCCTCGCCCAACACGTTCCACGAATTATTTTTTCACCCGCCTCCACCGCGGGCCTGTCAGCCGTTGCACCCCCACCCAGCTCGTTTGCTCCCACACGTGAAGTCGCCATTCCCAGCTCCCTGGTCACGGCCTTCATGCCCGCCTGCAGGCATCGGCCCATGTTCTGCGTCTCACCCCGGAACTTTTTCATTTCTTCCTTCATGTTTGCTTCCATTCCGTTTATTTGCTTGTTCATTTCGTTTTTCATTTCATTTGTATTTGTATCCATCTTCTCGTTCATGTGTTGTGTATTCGCATCCATCGTCGTTTTCACTTCATTCATTTGCTTGTTCATGTCTTTCATTTCGTTTGTGTTTGCATCCATTTTTTCGATCATTTTCGCATTCATCTTTTCGTTCATTGCCGCCAGCATGGCGCATAGCTGGGCCATGTTGGATGCACTCAGCTGAGTCGTTTCGGCAAGGGTTGGGGAAGGGTTTTGGTGGAGAGGGGGGGGGGAGGTGTCATACACCGCGGCCGCTGCCGCACCCACCTCGGGCCCTGGGTTCAGTTGGGCGAGTCCGTGTTCCTGCACAATCAACATTTCCTGCTCGGGGATTCCATCCTGGACCATGGATTCTACACATTCTACATCCATTTCTAATACCCCCGGCTCCCGCTCGCCTTGAGACGCCATCTTGCTTCTCGTGAAGGGTTAATTTGCTCGCTCGTAATTTGGAGGGAATCGGGGGTCGCTTCTCTCACCCCTGGACCGATTCCCGTAAATTTCGCTGGAGACAGGAGAGCCTGTTGTCCCGCTCTCCAATACCAGTGCCGCGAGGAGGGCGATGAATTTGTATCCCACTCCTGACACCAGTGTTGCGGATTCGCGCCCGCCGGCGTGCGAACGGCCACGTAACTCGAATCGCGGCACGTCGCCCACCGGACGGACAATCCAGTCGTGACCCTCTCGGACTAACGCCGGGAACCAGTCACGGGTGGACCTTTCGGTCTCACCGCGATCGAGCCAATCAGCCCCCGCGTGGGATAGGGTTGCTCGCCAAATTCGAACTACCTAAGTACCCACGCGGAGGGTAGACCGGGCGATCGCACCTCGCCGCAGGTCGACTTCGGACACGGGCCACTTAAGCGACCCGTTCCGTACTATCAGAATAACCGAGCGGTATTATCGTCGACCTCGACGGTTCGATTAATTATCGGGCGTATTCAGCCCACTACCAACCCTTTACGTGAAGCTAGATGGGGATTCAATGGAGGAAAAGACGAAGCGAAGCGGGAAACAGTTCAACAATAAAGCACATTTATTCGCGGCACACGGGAAGCACACAAATACAATTCCACCAAATGCACACAAAAAAAAGAAAACACACTTCCATTTACACAAAAAGCAAACATAAAAGTGAAAACACAGTGCAGAGCTAATACCGACTACCGAGCACACGGCAACACTTATACAATTCTACTTCACAGACGGCGCCGACAACACATACCCAAAACCAAGGAAAAGAAATCCCCCAAGAATGGGGCAGGCCTGAGGCCGAGACCGGGTCGGGCCTACCCGTCTGGTGATGAGACGCGGAGCGGCGATGGCGCCTCTCTCCGCGGGCCTCGTGGACAGTGCCTGGCAGGGGGTGGGAACGGGCCCCCTTGGTCGCACTATCTCAGCGCGGGGGGGGGAAACAGGAGGGGGTTGCTGATGCTCGGGGTATAGAGGATCTTTATTATGTGCGACGAGCGTCTCCACCTCGGCCAGGTCGCGCTGTCGGCCTCCCTCGGGTGCAGCTTCCTGCACGACGCGAGCACCCCCTCGTCTGGTGTCGCCGCCTTTCCACCGCTCCGTCCCCTCCGTTCCGACTCCAACGCACACGACGAGCAGCTCCACCGCCCGCGAAGTCTTGACCCTCTGCTTCAGACTCTCCTCTTCTTGACTCTCCGACCGACTCTTTTCCGTTCTTTTGCGATTCTCCCTCTGACTGACGAACACCGTCCTTTTATCCCCCCGTAACTTCGCCTTTGACCCCCTCCCTTTGACCTTTCACCTCGCTCCCCATTGGCCCGAGAAAAAGTGGGCGTGAAGGCTTTTTGATCCACAAATTTGCATATATCGATCGTTCTGGAGGCGGGGCCAAATCGCCCCTCGCTCACCGATTGGACGGCAAAAAGTGGGCGTGTGTCGTTTTTGATCCGTTTTTGAAGCAGAAAATCCGTGATTTTGTACACGCTGTTCGACGCGCGTTCTGCATGAGTCCAACACCGGTACCCACAGCGGGGCAAGAACGGTGGCGATGCTACGGTTGTGAGGTGTGCGTGAAGGTCGTGGCGGTTGTGGTGAAGCGGTGGTTGTGGTCGGTGGTTGATGTTGTGGTTGTGATCATGGCGGTTGGTCCAAAATAAAGATAGTAAAAGAAAAACGGCTATCCTGAAGAGTCGCAGCACGCATAAATGACATGTATTCCCACTAGACAACGGGTTTGGGCCTAACTACACATGTACTTGCCGAGATACCTCACCTAAGGGACCTGAATGGTGGTTTGCGAATCTGGTAACCACAACAATATATAGTGGGGAGAACAAGTATTTGATACACTGCTGATTATATATATATATATATATAAAATATAGTGGGGAGAACAAGTATTTGATACACTGCTGATTATATATATATATATAAAATATAGTGGGGAGAACAAGTATTTGATACACTGCTGATTATATATATATATATATATAAAATATAGTGGGGAGAACAAGTATTTGATACACTGCTGAATATGTTGTTGTTGTTCGTCTTTCGGCTGCTCCCGTTAGGGGTCGCCACAGCGGATCATCCGTTATGATCCGCATACTGATTTGGCACAGGTTTTACGCCGGATGCCCTTCCTGACGCAACCCTGGTCACCTCTTATGACACAGGGATATGGATTGGGTTTCGCCATGACTCCGGGCTGCCCTACACCCTCTCATATTGCGGCCCAATGCAGAGCACCCGTCCTCAAGCGATCCTCCATCCCAAGCCTCCAAGTAGCCGGATTACAGGCGCACGCCACTACGCCCGGTTACACTGCTGAATATATATATATATATATATATATATACACATACATACATACATATACATATATATATATATATATATATATATATATATATATATATATATATATATATATATATATATATATATATATATATATATATATATATATATATATATATATATATATATATATATATATATATATATATATTTATATATATATATATATATATATATGAGCCAGGTGTTGGCGCAGTGGTTCGGGCAGCGGCTTGGGATCCAAGAGGTCCTGAGTTCAAGCCCCGTTGAGCCACTGAATTAATACACCAGGGGGTTGACTCAGCCTGTCATCCTTCCGAGGTCGGCGAAATGAGTACCAGTATACTGGGCCGGTGTATACCCCGGTTAAAATAGGTGTACCATATCCCTGTGTCGTAAGAGGCGACCAGGGTTGCGTCAGGAAGGGCATCCGGCGTAAAACATGTCCCAAATCACTATGCGGATCATAATGGATGATCCGCTGTGGCGACCCCTAACGGGAGCAGCCGAAAGAAGAAGAAGAAGATATATATATACACATATATATATATATATATATATATATATACATATATACATATATATACATATATATACATACATACATACATAGTGTCCCCAAAAAATATACAACTTTTCATCTGCAAAGAGGATGGTCATAACATTTTTTAAAAAGATATATGGCTGGATAGAAAGCTGAAAAGTTGAAGTTTATTGTACCAATGTCAAAATTGCCACCAAAATTCAAATTTTGGAATAGAATCGTCGTTTTCTTTTAGACCACATGTTCGACGTAGGCTCCACGTTGTCCGATCACTGCCTGCAAACACGGTCATGTTCTCCATCACTTTGGGAAACGTTTCCTGAGGAATGTTCTGGATTTCTCGGTGGATGTTTTCCTTCAGCTGATCAAGAGTGAGGCCTAGGGTTTCCATCGATCCTGTCCTTGAGATACCCCCACAAGAAGAAGTCTGGAGGAGTAAGGTCAGGAGAATACGGTGGCCACTCAACGTCTTCGTAGAGGGAGATAAAGCGGTCCTCAAAATGTTGTTTGAGAAAACGCCTTGCTTCCCTGGCTATATGGGGCAGTGCCCCATCCTGCTGGAACCA
The DNA here is from genome assembly GCF_056783735.1 of Eptatretus burgeri. NCBI lineage: Eukaryota > Metazoa > Chordata > Myxini > Myxiniformes > Myxinidae > Eptatretus > Eptatretus burgeri. Next base: position 24,481,691 of record NC_140965.1, read on the forward strand.
CTGGGTTCCCATCTGGATCAGGTTGTTTCTCCTACGGGCCTGAGTACGTAGTTCAAGCAGATAGAATTCCTGAATCATTTCGTGATAGTTCCTCTGGTTTACCGTGCAAGTGCGTCCCTGGTCATCTTCAAAGAAGTATGGACCCATTATCCCATACCAACCAACCGCCACCCACATGGTGACTTTGAGAACAGATCGAGGCACCAGTTCAGTTGATGCATTACCAGGATTTTCAGTTCCCCAGTACCGAAAGTTTTGCTTGTTTACCTCCCCGGACAAGTGAGCATGGCATTCGTCCGTCATGTGAAGTTTTTTGAGGAAGTCTGCATCTTCCTCCAACTTTCCAGAGAACCAATTTGCAATGTCGAGTCGTTTGCGTTTCTGTTGATCAGTAAGCACCGTTTGTTTGAATTTTGTATGGAAAGGCATGAATGTCTTGGCGAAGGATCCTATGAATGGTGCTCTTCTGAATGTTTGTCTTGGCAGAAAGTCGTCAAATCGATTTTTTGGACCCCGAACAACCGCCTGTCTCACCATTTCCACATTTTCTTCACTACGACCTGTCCTCTTCCGACCACTGTGACCCTTGTGAAGGTCACAGATGGTTCCCACATTGGTAAACAAAAGTTTGGTGCTTGGCGCAAGTGGATATCGAAATATCTCGAGTAAAGACATTGCACCTGTATGACACTTTTCGTCTGGTGCCAAAGTTCAACAATTTCAGTCCGTTGTTGTACGGTCAGTCTTGGCATTTTTCTGGTGCTTGCTTGGTATCAAAATAAACTTCAGGATCTCTGCAATAAGAAATGAAGCATTAGTGACAAAATTACTGCTTTTTGAGGATCAAACAAAGCATTTTAAAAGTTGTATATTTTTGGGACACCATATTGTTACAAATTCTGGCCCGCCTGGCATGCGATCGGTCGCGTACCTCTAATGGCAGCCGCGTCGCCCACCGGACAGACAATTCAGTCGTGACCCTCCTGGAACTACTGCCAGGAGCCAGTCACGGGTGGGGGTTTAACCTCACCACGATCGTGCCAATTGCCCACCCGTGCAGGATCGGGTTGCTCGCCAAATTCGACCTACCTAAGTACCTGCGTGAGTCGTCGACCGGGGGATCGTACCTCGCCGCAGGTCGGCTGAGGACACGAACCGCTTAAGCGGTCCATTCCGTGCTGCAGTGATAACCGAGCGGTGTTATCGCCGACCTCGACGAATGTGATTCTGTTTACCGGGCGTTCAAAACCCTCAACTAATTTATTCCGTGATTCAAGATGGCACTTTCAAAAAGGAAAAAGATGACGAATGGGATACATTTCACACAAGGACATTTATTTAAACAGCACACGTATATACAGCCAAGGCAGTCACGCAATGCACAGGCACATAGAAGCAAAAGCAATACCACCGACTACGATTATTATTCACAAGCACAGTCACTTATACACAGTTTCCACTTGGCAGGACACGGCGCCACAGCATGCATACGAAAACAAAGAAAAACCCTCCCCAAAGGCAAGGAGGTAGACGGGGTTCGTAAACATTTATGGCACGGGAACTGGAGGACCGAACGGGTCCCGTGAGACTGAAGGGTCTTACCCGCGCCCTCGTGGCGCGATGGTGGGCAGGTGGCGACGTCGACTCCCCACGGCCTTGCGTAGCCGTGCCTGACCTCGGGCCCCTGGCGTGGTCAGCGAGCTCTCTCCGGCGTTGCTGCTGGTGTTTTCGCGACCCACGACCGAACAAGAAAAGACTGAAGGGCAGAAGGGGCTTCAGGACCAGAGAGAGAACGGATGATGGACCACAGGGCGAGAGCTCATGGACCAGAGAGAGAACGGATGATGGACCACAGAGAGAACGGATGATGGACCACAGGGTGAGAGCTTATGGACCAGAGAGAGAACGGATGATGGACCACAGGGCTGGAGCTCATGGAGCAGAGAGAGAACGGATGATGGACCACAGGGCGAGAGCTCATGGACCAGAGAGAGAACGGATGATGGACTACAGGGCGAGAGCTCATGGACCAGAGAGAGAACGGATGATGGACCACAGGGCGAGAACTCATGGACAAGAGAGAGCGAGCCTCGTGCGCGTCCGCCCTTTTATAATCTGAGGCTCCGCCCTTCGGCCCACCCCGCTTCTGGCTCCACCTCCCTTCAGGAAGCTTCCCCAAAAGGGGCGTTCCTTCACCCCGACCGCCTCACGCTGTTCATCCACCAATCGGCGGCGAGCTGCCCTCCCCCTGCCTCCGTCACATTCCTCGGAGAAATAAGCGGGAAAAATCCGCACGCCCATCGGAACTCTTTTGGTTCCCTTTTTCGTTCGACGGTTTTCAACGCGGCTTGTTGCTTGCGTGGAGGTTTGTTCAAAATAACGATAGAAAAAGAAAAACGGCTCTCAAAGAGTTGCAGCCCGGTGAGCACGAAGAAATTCCCTTTAAACAACGGCGGGGAACTATCTGCACATAAACTTAGCGTCATAACTGATCTCAGGACCCTTTATGGTGTATTGCGAATTTCCACAGCCGTAACACTACCCCCTCCCTTTTTTTTACAGACTTGTCCCGAGTCGTCGAATTTTCGTGTGCCATCATGTGTAGTTCTCCCCTAATACGTTTTACCTTCGGATCCCTGAGTGCGACATTCAGTGTATTTGTGTCCCCAAAATAAATAACCTACGGGTTGAGTAACTAACTAAACAAACTCACTCATACAGACGACTTAAATAAATTGCCGGCGCTAAGACTCACATGCCGGGGGCGCAAAACACATTTACAAGTACAACTTAACACTACCCTATGGCCCAGGATCGATGGACTCTGCAGGAAGAAACAACAGTCACAGCAGGGGGCCAGGCTGCTCAAATGCAGTCCAAGGCCTCCCCCTTTTGAAATGAACTCTGTGAACAAAAACGGTGCATGGGCCGCCAGTGCAATCCCGTGTTGCAACTGCCAACAGGGCAGTCCCTGCAAATTTGCGCGATGATCCTCTCGCACATGGTAATGAACAGGGGGGGGGGAATGCAAAACAGAACGGGGCAAAATGGACGAGGGCAGCAGGCATGGGCCAAGGCAAAGGCAGGCAAGGCCGCTTTAGCGAAAACAGCCAGCAGTGAAGCTGACCGGCACAGGCCTTGTCATAAAACAGCCGGCAGACGATCGACCGGCACAGGCCTCGTAGCAAACACAGCCAGCAGATGAAGTGGCCTGCCTCTTGCCTTGAAATGGAGGTTGGTGGAGGGAGTGCGGTGGTGCTGGCCACTCGGAAGGTGGGCTTGGACGAACCCTACTGTCTCCCTCCCAACATATCGCCTTTGCCTGTCTCGGTCCATACCCACTCCCTTAATTTGTCAAAACCCAATTTAGCCCCAACTTATTACTTACGAAATGTAAAGATTTCGTAAGTATATTGATGCCTTCCGTTTGTTTGTTTGTTTGTTTGTTTGTTTGTTTGTTTGTTTGTAGGCACGATAACTCGAGAACGGAAGAAGTTACCAATGTCAAATTACACCGCGTGATTCAGGAGGGTGATGGCTAGTGCTGATTAGATTTTGGTCAAAATCGGTCAAAGGTCAAGGTCACGGTGAGGTCAAATATTCGATTTTTGATGGTTTGGTACAAATAACTCGAGAACGGAAGAAGCTACCAATGTCAAATTACACCACGTGATTCAGGAGGCTGATGGCTAGTGCTGATTAGATTTTGGTCAAAATCGGTCAAAGGTCAAGGTCACAGTGAGGTCAAACATCCAAAACATTCGATTTTTGATGGTTTGGTACAGAATCATCGTAGAAACTTCTGGTTTGCGTCGCTACCTTCTTACGAGACAGCTTTTATGAGACAAGGTCAGACGTCACGTTGACGATTTTGTAAGTACCAGTCTATGACTGCTTGTTTTTTATTTCAATTTTCACTTCCCCACTACTATAACTCGTCCCCTAACCCCCTTTATCGTCCTTGTTCGGCTAACCTATCCTGTCTCCTCCCCTACTCCCAACCCCTACGTTCCCTTCCTGGAGGGGAATAAGGGAGAGCTAGCGTCCTGTGTCGAGGCCCAACTCAAGCCTCAGGATGGCCTCCTCGGAGTTCAGTGATCTTTACCCAAAGTGGGTCCAGCGGCCCACAACAAGAGCGAAGGGATGGATGGTGCGGAGGGGTACACTTCCTAACTACCCTAACCATTAACTTTTAAACTACCCCGGGGCTTTCAACAAGCGCCGCTCGCTAAAACTATCGGTTATAACAACCAAGATCCCCGTCGCCTGTGTTGGTGTCCAATACAATTTCGGGCCATTGTATTGGACATTTCGGGTCAATGTCCCCCAATTTTCCTTCACACGGTCTCATGGCTGGGACGCGTGGCTCCCTTGGCAGGAACTACCCTCTGCCGATTCTCCAACAATGGCAACCCCGGGCACTACACTGCCTCCGAGCCTACCATCTCCCTAAAAACTGGGGAGTGCCCTCCTCGGCTACCCCCCCCCCCTTGATGCCCACGTGGCATGTTGGCGCCCCGGGTCCCTTTCCGAGGGTCGCCCGTGCCCAGTACACTGCCCCCGTGGCATTTGGCGCCACGGGGCCCGCATCATGCGGGCCACCCGTGCCCACTACGCTATCCCGGCCCATGGGCCCTTGGCCTACCGTGGCTGACTAGCCCGGTGCACCCACTCAGCGATACTCACAGTTCGCAGCAATGCTCCTAGCCCGTCAACAGGGCTCCTGCACCCCTCCAAACGAGTTTCGAGCCTACACTCCCACCAACAGCAAAACGACCTCCATTTTGTCAATTTGACTAACCCCCTAACTCACTTTACACTGACCCTGAGGACCCTTGGGTGAGAGTCACTCCTCCCCCCAATCACTCAACGCACCATGCATTCCACATTCGCTCCATACACTCAGGCCCGCTGGCCTCACTCACTCACCATGTTTCCATTTCACTCTTTTCCTCACACATCGCTGATCACTGCCATTCTTCTCACTAAATCCCATAACTACCTCTTGCTCCCTCATCATCCCTTACACTAATAGCACATCCTTTTAACACTACGTAGCTAAGCTACGTCCCCTCTACACATCCAAAGTCTGTCACTGTCCTCAAATCCATTTCCCATCCTAAATATGACTAAAATCCCTCTAACTAATCCATTCCATGGGCCCCATGAGGACTTATCCTGCCCCATGGAGCCAGTCTAACTGAACTAACCCTTCCCCCTAACTAGTTGTGTCCTGTGCCCTGGGCAAGGGGGTCTTCCACCCCTTGCCCGGGAATCCTTTTCACCCGAAGCGAGGCTTGCTTTTTTTTTTTCTTAAATGCGCGCGCACCAGCGCGGCAACTCGCAGCCTGCGCTTTACTCTCCGTGACGTCATGGCAGCTGTTCGCGTTTCACACACCTCGTCCCTCTTTGGACGGTACCATCCGGCAGGGATTCAATCCCCTCCTGCCGGATTCCAACCATGCGTGCAGCCATGACGTCACCCTGCGCATCAAAAACAAGCCTCGCGTTTCGAGGGGGTTCCCCACACAAACATATGTGCTCTGCTCGTTGGAGCTTCACAAATACGCTCGCGTGGAGAACCCATCTGGTCCAAATCCGTTATCCTGCCTACCTTTTGTCCGTCCGCGGGATCGGCAAATCCACCCCGTGCGTTTACAAACCGGGCTTCACTCCCGCAAGCGCGCACGTGGCGGCCTCGTGCGTCGCACAGCATGGACCCCGCGCGCGCTGCCGTGCAATCCCGGCATGGTTCCCAATGCAGCTACGGCCGCGACTCGGCCTTTGTCCACCGTCAGGCACCGTCGTCGTCACACTCTCGCGCCAAACTCCCACGTGCCACGACGCTCACACCGGGACATGCGTTGTGTGTTCCCGCATGCCAGTCGCCATCTCCCTCTCACACATTGTGCTTCACTCACACAGACCCTTTCACTCACACACATGGTTTCTTCCACACACGGTGTTTCACTCAAGCTCGCTATTCCACTTACACACACCGTCTCTACACATGGTGTGCTGGGAGGCACGCACTATGGCTCACTCACAACCTCGCACACCCAATTACTCACACACGCGGTCCCTTTTACACACAACCTTTCACCCACGCTATGCGCACTTTTCAGCACACATTTCGCCACACTCGTGAACACACACACACCGAGGCATTCACAACGGGGATTTGTGCTACGACAAGGGGTTCCGGGGCCTTCACACACCCCCAAGCTCCGTGTGCACCCGTCCACAGCACTCGCCCCCTCCAACTCTTTCGGCACGACCGGACCCACCTGGTCGTGATCAGATTCAGGGGAGCATAGAGTCTCCCCCTATTACTGAAGGAGGCTATCCGGCTGCTTGCACCGGGTCACGACACATTCCCCGAGCTCCCCTTCATCGTACTCCACCACCTCCATGTGTGTGTGCTGGTCTTTCACCCAGTCTTTATTGTGTAGTCTCTCGTCTACTTTTTCTATCTCCCGAGTCTCTATACATTTTATTTCTGTTGTCTCTTCGTGTCTATTTAATTCAGTCTCGACTCGGTCTATCTCCAGTGTCTCTGGCAATACTATTTCCTTCTTTGTCTCTGTTATTTCCATAGTCTCCATTTTTATTTGCGTCTCCTTTATCAGGGTTTGCCCTAATTGTTCTTTCATTCGACAAGTGGTGTCAATCAAGTCCTGCACCACTAACATTACTCCTTGTGGTACTGTCACACATCCCACCTTATTGTGCCGTTATACATCCTGGCTCCTTTTGAGTTGTTCTTCCTCTCTGAGCTTTTTGAGTTGTTCGTTCTCTTTCTGGAGTTTTTCCATCTCTGTGGACTCAAATTTTGCCCTCTCCTCGAGTTGGTCAACTTCAACCTCGTTTTCTTTGTATTCTCTATCCCACCGTATCTCATCTCATAGTTTCCTTCATTTTGTTGATCTCCCTTTCCTGTTTCATTCGTTCTTCTGTGTTTCTTATTCCACTGTCTCTCTTGTTCCTCCTTCTCCAATCTCATAGTTTCCCTCAATTGGTTAATCTCCCTTTCCGTTTCATTCCTTGTTCTGTCACTATCTCCTCGTACTCCAACCTTGTTTTTTCTCCTTTTGTTGTTCAGTTTCAAATTCATACTCTTTTTGCTTTTTATTCCACTGCCTCTCTTGTTCCTCATTCTGCAATCTCATTATTTCCTTCTCCTGTCTCATTCCTTGTTCTTTGTTTTCTATTCCGCTGTCTTTCTTGTTCCTCATTCTGCAATCTCGTTATTTCCTTCAATTGGCTGATTTCCTTCTCCTGTGTCATTCCTTGTTCTTTGCGTTTTCTATTCCACTGTCTTTCTTGTTCCTCATTCTTTAATCTGGCCTTGGCTTCCAGCTGTTTGATCTGTACAGTGTGATTCCTTAACGTTTCATTCTCCGTTCTCTTTCTTTCCTCTCTTAACATCCTCAGTTCATTTTGTAATTCTCTCTCCGCTTTGGTGTTTTTGTAACTCAAGAGTTTTTTCCCATGATTCCTCTCTCAATTCATCTATTGTCTTTCTCATCTCCTCACCTCTTGCGCATGCTTTCTTCCACATTTCTTCCATTTCCTGACCGTATCTCCCTCGGTCTTCCAGGCGTTTCTCTTTTATTTATATCGTCCTTTCCAGGGTTTCTCTTTTAAGCTGGCCTGCCCTTACCTCTCGCTCCAGTAGTACCAATTCCCCATCGTGTTCCCGTTTTTCCTTTTCCATTCCTCTTCCAAGTTTTCTCTATCCTGGGAATTACCAATTTGCTCTTCCTCTATTCTTTTGTTCAGTTTGCTCTTCTCCTGTTCCAGCTTATGGGTACGCCCCTCTACCTTCCTCATTTCTCCCTGTAGTTCTTTGAACTGTGTTGATTTTTACAACAATTCTTCCTTCCTCTCCTCCAGATATTTCTCTCCTCCTTTTATCTTCGGTTCGAGGCTTTCTTTTTTTCTATTGCCTTCTTCTACCTCTCCCTTCAGTTTTTTTTAAATTCCAAATCGTGTTTCCGTTTTTCCTCTTCTAGCTTTGTTTGCCTTTGTTCTTCCTCCCTCCTTTATTCCTGTGCATCAGCCCATCGTTGTGACTCCGTTTGCACGTAATCCTCATGAACCCTGTCTACATGCCGCCGTGCTTCGTCCAATTCAAAGGAAAACGAACGCAATTCCCCAATACAGTAGTCGCCATTCCTCCACCGCTGCAAGGACTTCGACACTTGTCTCTGAAGCCCGTTAATGCATGCTCCGGCATCCTGCCACGCCTGCTCCAGCATCCTGCCATGACCCCATGGTTTGAAACGGTGGCTGGGAGCACCCGCCTCGTGTCATGCAGTGTCATGCCGTTGGTTGTGCTACGCTAATAGCAGCTCGCTCCGTGTTGCGCTGAGATGCGGCAGCGCCGCTATTTTGCCGGCAAAGTTCGTGCTCAGTATAGGGTGAGCGGCCTCACTGATTACCATTAGAGCTGGGGTGATAATAAGAACCGTCCGGGGCCATGGATCCTACATTCAAACATTTCTAATCCACCCTGCACCCGTTCGCCTTGGAATGCCATCTTGCTTCTCGGAACCAATTTAAAAAGCTCGTATTTTGGTGGGAATCGAGGGTCGCTCTACACACCCCTGATCCGATTCCCGTTAATTTAGTTGGAGGCGGGATGGATTTGAATCCCACACTCCTGAACACCAGTGTTACGAATTCGCGCCCGTCGGCGTGCGAACGGCCGCTTCCCACTAATAGTAGCCGCTCGCCCACCGGACGGACAATTCAGTCGTGACCTTCCGGAACAATGCCGGAACCCTGTCACGGGTGGGTCTTCAACCCCACCACGGCCTAGCCAATTTTCTACCCGCACAAAATAGGGTCAATCGCCGAATATCGATATACCTAAGTACCTGCACGGGTAGCCTACCGGGAGACCGTACCTCGGCGCAGGTCGGTTTGGACACGAACCGCTCAAGCGGTCCATTCCGTTCTGCAGTGATAACCGAGCGGGTATCATCGCCCAACCTCGCCGGGTCCGATTCTATTTAACGGGTATTTAAAACCCAACTAATATTCGAGATGCAATATGGCGTTCCAATGGGGGAAAAAAAGACACGACGAACGGGTAACATTCACACAAGCACATTTATTATTCACAGCACGTATACAATCATGCACGCATGCATTCAATAAAGCGAAAGCACTACAACAGACTATAAGCAATTTATGTACAGCCACTTAAACAGGTTTTACTTATGGACACGGTGCCACCAACATTCATTCGAAAGCAAAACCCAAGGAAAATAAGACTACCCCCACAGACAGGGGAGTCAGACAGGGTCCGTAGACCTTTATGGCATGGGACTTGGCAGACCGAACTAATCCCACGAGACCGTTGCAGGTTACCTACAACCTCATGGTGCGATGGCGGGCGAGCTCTCTCCGGTGCTCTCCACACGGATGCGCAGGCTTGCGCGACAGAGCTGGCAAAGCGGCACCTCCCGTCCGCATCCCTGGTGCCACGCCCGGACTCCCCACCGACTGCGAGCTCCGACGACTCGACCCGAACCACCGAACCCAAGACGACGAAGAAGAAGAAACCCCACGCACCACTGAAAACCACCACACACACGAAGATGACAAAAAAGCCCCCAACTGGTGTCCTGCGCACCCTTATATCCCCGAGTTCCAACGCCTCGCCCCTTTTATCGGTCCGCCCACCTTCCAGCTCCTGCAGGAAGCTTCCAGAAAAGGGGCGTGCCCTCTCGCCCCCTCCCCGCGCGCCTCGCGAGGGCCAAGAGAATCTTTCTTGGCACAGGCCCAGGGAGGATTCATTCCCCCAAAATCAGGTCCCCACTTTTTTTTAACCTTTGACCTCTGGCTCAAATCGCACCTCTCCCAAACCAAAGCGCGGGAAGAGCAGGAGGGAAAATTCGTTTACCATCGATGTTCCTTTGTTTCCTTCACTTCGCCGATTCGGTTTACATTAGCGGAGAGGGCCATGGTTTGGCGTGTGGAGAAGGGGATCAGCAGTTGGTGTAGCGGGGAAGGTGGTTAGGTGATGGTGGTTGTTGTGGTTTGAGGCAATCATGGTTGTTGTGGTTTGAGGTGATCGTGGTTGGTGTTGATCGTGGTTGTTGTGGTTTGAGGTTGAAATGTGGTTGGTGATGGTGGCATGGTTGGCGTTGTGGTTATTTGGGAGCGATGCTGGTTGTTGTAAAATAACGATAAGAAAAGAAAAACACGATCTCAAAGGATCACAGCCCTGTGACACGAATAAATCCCATTAAACAACGGTGGGGAAATCTAACTGAACAAGGACTTATCGGCATAACTAATTAAGGACCTTTATGGTGTTCTGCGAATTTCTACAGCCGTAACAATATATACAATCGGTCAAAATAGTAACATCAAGAAAAGTTTTTCCAGGTTGGGGATTTATAATCATGGCATGTCACCAATATGTGGACAATTTTTTTTTTTTCGTACACAGTTTTGATTTTAACATTTTCAACACTATACAAGATGAACATTGAGAGTAACATTATATACATATATGGCTGCAAAAGTAGGTATACAGTAAGGATTATACCAGTATTACAATAGTGGTGCTCGGATTCATTTAATATGTTTATTATTGATATGCTTGTATAATATAATCAATAAAATAAGTTTTGTGCGCACGTTTTGTTTTTCATTACTGTCTACCTACTTTTGCAGCCCCCTGTATATATATATATATATATATATATATATATATATATATATATATATATATATATATATATATATATATATATATATATATATATATATATATTGTTATAGATTCGGGGGTGGTGGAGGGGGGGGGTTCGCACCCGACTCTTGATAGCCAAATGTTAGATTCGGCACCACCCTCACCACCGCCGTCTTCGGGGTTATAACGCCGGCTGGTTCGGCACAGTTCTCGGGTTACGCGTCTCGAACCATGATACCAAAATACACCTGTACCTTGCCAGCTGGGGGAATATACTCCAGTTACAGACTGGTTTTGTCAGAGACCGAGCGGAGTCTACCAGTCTGTAACCATTTTCGTTTTTATATCCAAATCGAGCGGATCCTTCCTCGACGCGGCACAAATTAATTCAAAGCGGTAGCTTCATATGAACCAGCCAGATTTATTGGGGACATCGGGGAACACGACACAAGCAAAACATTCACGACAATGTTTTAATTAATCTATAACCCGTTCTTAACTCGGGAGATACAGATTACGGGTTTCGAAGGGGTCCCTAACGAGATAAGCCTTAATTAAACGACATGCAAACAAGACAGAGTACTTGGTGAGGTTTCATGGACGAGAGGAAAGTGTCAAAACCACGAATGTGGCTTGTAACAAGCCGATGTCCACGGATTCGAGCCCCAAGCTCGAGCACGCCGCGTGGCAAGATGGCGCTCGTCCTCCTTTGTCGCACCGCCCACACACGCGGCCTCCGCGCGTTCAGACCCCGCAAGGTTGACTGCACCAGACCGTCAGGTCGATGGTGGGTTTCAGCTGGTTTCTCACAAGGTCCAGCATACAAGTCCAGGCCTGGCTTGTTCACCAGGCCTCCTTCACGAAGCAGATCGCAGACAGACACAGGCGTCCCCGACACAGCAGATCACGACTCCCACCAGTAGTCTCTCATCCAGCCGAGGGCAGACAGACCTCATGCAGTCCTTTACTTCGGCCCTGGCTCGCTTCTCCAGGCCACAGAAGGCAGACCCTGCACGCCCAGGTTCAGTTTCTCTCTCTGCAGAATCACCACTGGCTTTCTTTTTTATGCTCGCCTCGAAGCCAGAGCACACCTCAAAACCGACTGCTCATCCAACATATCTTGCCTCCACACTCGTCGTTTCTATCTTGCCTTCCCGGCGCACGCTCGCCTCGAAGCCCGAGCACGCCTCAAAGCCGACTCCAGACTCACACAGCAGCCAGGTCCTCTCGAAGCAGATTGCCGCCTAACCCTCAGGTTCAGTTCCTCCCTCGGCAGAATCGACCCTCAGGTTCAGTTCCTCATACTGCCGATCGCACACTCGACCTCAGCGCTCTCGTCGCAGATCCACACTGGCGTTCGCTCGCCTCGAAGCCCGACTGCTGACTCACACACAGCCAGCCCTATTCAGCCGATCGCGCCACACCGGCGCTCAGTTTCACCACCATCTTCCCCGGCGCACGCTCGCCTGAAAAACCGACTGCTGATTTGGTCTTCTGTTTTTTTACCACCTTTTATTTTTGGGGCACGCCCCTTTATGAAGCAGACAAACTCCTCCCCTTAGTTTCACTTCCTTCTCTCGGCCACTCCCTCCCAGCCGACTGGGTGGGGCCTCGTCCGGAGAGGGGAAGGAAGAAGAAGAAGCTCTCGATACACCACCACCGCACGAACAATAAACAGCCTCTTACACCCAACACACATGTAATGTCCATTTTACCGAACAGCCTGGCTAAACATGCATTTAATGGGGGGTCTGGGCTAATCCTATATTTAGTAGTTTACTCAGGGCCATTTTCATAACAATATATATATATATATATATATATATATATATATATATATATATACATACATATATATACATACATATATACAGTGGGGAGAACAAGGATTTGATACACTGCTGATTTTGCAGGTTTTCCCACTTACAAAGCACGTAGAGGTCTGTAATTTTTATCATAGGTACACTTCAACTGTGAAAGACGGAATATAAAACAAAAATCCTGAAAAGCACATTGTTTGATTTTTAAATAATTAATTTGCATTATATTGCATGAAATAAGTATTTCATCACCGACCAACCAGTAAGAATTCCGGCTCTCACAAACCTGTTAGTTTTGTCTTTAAGAAGCCCTCCCATTCTCCACTCATTACCTGTATTAACTGCACCTGTTTTAACTTGTTATCTGCATAAAAGACAGCTGTCCACACTCAATCAATCAGACTCCAACCTCTCCACAATGGGCAAGACCAGAGAGCTGTCCAAGGACATCAGAGACAAAATTGTAGACTTGCACAACGCTGGGATGGGCTACAGGACAATAGGCAAGCACCTTGGTCAGAACGCAACAACTGTTTGGCGCAATTATTAGAAAATGGAAGAAGTTCAAGATAGTCAATCTCCCTCAGTCTGGGGCTCCATGCAAGATCTCACCTCGTGGAGCCTCAATGATCATGAGAAAGGTGAGAGATCAGCCCAGAACCACACGGCAGGACCTGGTCAATGACCTGAAGAGAGCTGGGACCACAGTATCAAAGACAACCATAAGTCACACACTACGCCGTCATAGATTAAAATCCTGCAGCGCACGCAAGGTCCCTCTGCTCAAGCCAGCGCATGTCCAGGCCCGTCTGAAGTTTGCCAGTGACCATCTGGATGATCCAGAGGAGGGAGGAGGAATGGGAGAAGGTCATGTGGTCTGATGAGACCAAAATAGAGCTTTTTGGTTTAAACTCGTCTCGCCGTGTTTGGAGGAAGAAGAAGGATGAGTACAACCCCAAGAACACCATCCCAACCGTGAAGCATGGAGGTGGAAACATCATTCTTTGGGGATGCTTTTCTGCAAAGGGGACAGGACGACTGCACCGTATTGAGGGGAGGATGGATGGGGCCATGTATCGCGAGATCTTTGCCAACAACCTCCTTCCCTCAACAAGAGCATTGAAGATGGGGCGTGGCTGGGTCTTCCAGCATGACAACGACCTGAAAAACACAGCCAGGGCAACTAAGGAGTGGCTCCTAAAGAAGCATCTCAAGGTCCTGGAGTGGCCTTGCCAGTCTCCAGACCTGAACCCAATAGAAAATCTTTGGAGGGAGCTGAAAGTCTGTGTTGCCCAGCGACAGCCCCCAAACCTGAAGGATCTGGAGAAGATCTGTATGGAGGAGTGGGCCAAAATCCCTGCTGCAGTCTGTGCAAACCTGGTTAAGAACTACAGGAAACGTCTGATCTGTGTAATTGCAAACAAAGGTTTCTGTACAAAATATTAAGTTCTGTTTTTCTGATGTATCAAATACTTATTTCATGCAATAAAATGCAAATTAATTATTTTAAAATCATACTATGTGATTTTCAGGATTTTTGTTTTAGATTCTGTCTTTCACAGTTGAAGTGTACCTATGATAAAAATTACAGACCTGCACGTGCTTTGTAAGTGGGAAAACCTGCAAAATCGGCAGTGTATAAAATACTTTTCTCCCCACTGTTTTTGTGTGTGTGTGTATATGTATATATATATATATATATATATATAGTGGTGCCCCCAGAATCCGAAGGCCCCATTGTTTGAACAAATTGGAATCCGAACAATTTTTGAGAAAATTTTGCCCTAAAAACCGAACACATTTTCGAAAACCAAACACAACGTGCCGTTCATGTTTGTTCAGGTCTGTCTCCCCCACCTGTTCGACCCGCATCTTCGCGCTTTGTTCATTCAGTTCGTCGGTGGAAGTACTCGTGAAAGCATCTCTCGTGTGTCAATCGCTACTTTACCTCGTGTTTTCACCTTGATTTGTGCATTTTTTTTTTCAATTATCACCCTTGTGCATTCATCATGGCACCCAAGAAGAGCAGTGAAGCAAATAGGAATAAGAGGAAGTCCATGAGAACGACAATTGAGTTGAAGAAAGAACTTATCGCTCAGCATGAGAGCGGTACACGTGTGTCTGATCTCGCTGCCATGTTCGAGCTATTGAAATCGACCGTGTGCAGGATTCTGAAAAATAAAGAAGCGATAAAAGCGTGAAAACCCGTCGTGAAGAAAACTCATTCAATGAACCCTCTGACAGATCGGCTTTAACGAACTCAACGTTTTTTTTCGCGAGCATGGTAGTGACGTCATGCTGCATCACCCAATCGCTTCACCTCTTGATTCTCTCCCATGGAACCGTGCGGTGAAAACGGCACGTTTGTGTGTCCACAGTGTACTGGGATATAAAACACCATTTGGTGCTTCATGGTTAATTACATACCTCCACCAAACCGAACAGTTTACGTTTTGGATCCCAATGGCCACTGATAGGCTGGAGCTGCATCCTGACTGATGGAAGAAGCGACAACGCTCCTGCTCATCCCCCTGGCTCGGAAAAAGATTCATGACAAAGAAAAGGTCATTTACTCATCTTATTTTACCTTAAACATGGGTAATTTCAGTTGAAAGTGTCTTGAAAGTGAGTTTTCTTAGGGTCCAGGAACGGATTAATTCACTTTCCATTATTTCTTATTGGGAAAATAGTTTTGGAATCCGAACTTTTTGGAATCCGAACAGCCTCTTGGAACGAATTAAATTCGGATTCTGGGGGCACCACTGTGTATGTGTATATATATATATATATATATATATATATATATATATATATATATACACACATATATATATACATATATATATATATACATATACATATACATATATATATATATACATATACATATACATATACATATATATATATATATATATATACATATATATATATATATATATATATATACACACATACATCTTCTTCTTTCGGCTGCTCCCTTTAGGGGTCGCCACAGCGGATCATCCGCATAGTGATTTGGCACATGTTTTACGCCGGATGCCCTTCCTGTCGCAACCCTGGTCGCTTCTTACGACACAGGGATATGGTACACCTATTCTAACCGGGGTATACACCGGCCCAGTACACTGGTACTCATTTCGCCAACCTCGGAAGGATGACAGGCTGAGTCAACCCCCTGATGTATCGGTGATGTATTAATTCAGTGGCCCAACAGGGCTTGAACTCAGGACCTTTTGGATCCCAAGCCACTGCCCTAACCACTGTGCCAACACCAGGCTCAGTGTGTGTGTGTGTGTGTGTGTGTGTGTGTGTGTGTGTGTGTGTGTGTGTGTGTGTGTGTGTGTGTGTGTGTGTGTGTGTGTGTGTGTGTGTGTGTGTGTGTGTGTGTGCCTTCACATGTTACTTCTGAAACAAAGGATTAAACAACTTAAACCAACTTCAGAAGTTGATCAAATGTACTCATTCATCCTCTGAACACATGTCGGTGTTATCAAGTTATAATCCTAACCAAGTACCAGACGTCACAAAATAGCCTATGCCTGTAACAGTACAAACAGCAACACGATACCAATTCACAGTGAACGGGGTACAAACACAAAGGATGGATGAAGACAAAAAAAATAACCCGAGGGAAGCAGCTGTGCACAAGCTTACGACTATTTATAATCAGACTAAATAAATGGACAGATGGTGAAGAAAGCAGTGTTGCTTCTTAATTTAAGGGAAGTGATGCTCCATCTTGCCTCCAAAAGAAGGTCCCGTACATCCTCAATTAATGCCATCGTAATTACAAGCTTGTTCAACTGTTTATCCTTTCAAAGATACAGTCATAGCCAACCTAACTGGGCAGCATGGTCAAAATGGATGTTTGTTGCTCAGAATCGGTTTTGTTTTGTAGTGGAAGGAAGGATTTTGGAAAAATCCACTTGAGACATGATCAAACTAATCCCAAGAATAAAATCTGGGACTATGCCACAAGGAGTTCATGCCAGAGTATATCATCCCTAACTTTCTTTGATATTTCTTTATCCATCAATTAAATCCCCTCAAAACTGCTGGGGGGATATTGAGGAAACTTGGCAGGAGCCTTCCATATGGCGATAATTTTTCGGTTTGGTGGAGCTATCTTCTAACTCATACTTTAAGTGGGTCGTTGTCAGGTAAGGGATGCTGGGATTACTCAGAGGTTCCATACTTGCATTTGAGCTATCTTGTTTGGGTTTGATTCCCAGCCCGACGACAACAACCTGCCACCCTGGCGCTTTGCAAGCAGGGCTTTCCATCAATGAATCAGTCAGCCTTTGGAGGTGATATTGAGGCAGCTGATGAACCTCCTAACATTTCCTTGTGTTGCTAAATACCCCACAGTAATTTTGAAAAAAGGTTGGTCATGCAGTGGTAGGCTTGTGAAATTTGAAACTCCAGGGCAAAGCAAGGGTTGCTTCAGCACCACCCTGCAATTGAGTAGCAGCAACCTGTCCAGCATTAAATTCTCAGCTGAAAAAAAATGTTCACAACTTATCCAAGCCATATTTAGTACACAAGTAACAAAAAGGAAGGGGCGATGGTGCTTTTATGGCTTTTGCTCGGTTAAAAATACTCATTGCATGTAGATTACCTTTTGCTTTATTATTTCTCACAGGCTATAGACGTGTTATGTGAAAAAAAAGTTTCTTGTTAGGTGCTCCCTGAAGTTGTAGAGCAAAAAAATCCCCCCCCCCCTTAAACCAAAACAACAAAACAAAACAAACAAGCCTACACAAACCACACACGTTTGAAATGCTTTCAGGAATCCCACCTACAAGTGCAACAAATGGACAGTAAAGTTGAAACAACCTGAAGATGTTATTGAACTGCCTTTACAATGTCCAAAAAGTAGTGTGATTTGGTTCGGTGCCAAATGCATTTACAGCCTCTGTTTCTGAGGATCCTGAAATGGAAGGATTTGTTCAGGTAACCAGAAATGTACGTCCGGTTGCCGAACATATTTTTCCAGTCCTGCATGTGCGTAATGTGCTAGGAGCTGAACTTCAACAAGATGTTGCCACAGCACACATCGCTCAAGCTTCCTTGTAGGATTGCTTTCCAAATGATTGTATCCACAATCTCAAAATGGAAGATGTGTTTTCGTGTGAGAACACTGGGAGGAGGGGGGGGGGCAATCATCCACAACCACCCCCGTCTTCAAGTTGCAGATAGTGTAATGACCCTTAGATATGAGGGTTAACTGCGTAAGCAGTCAGGGACAATCTGGCAGTGATTGTTGAGGATAAAGTTGGTTAGCTGGTGGAATGGTTATCCTTATAAATCCTTTCAATAACCAATGATGCAATCACCTGGCGAGTCAGAGGTACCATAAAACCTCTTCCCCCACTGTCTTGTGGGTTATCCATTTTGGAGCAAGACGAGAAGGAAAACTCCGATGTAACACCAATGGGCAGGAGAAGTTCATTTGGCTTGGTTGCCAATTTTCCGAGTAGCAGATTACTACGAATCCAATTCATCCTCGGTAGCAATGGCAATAAACCATAATCAGAGCCAGTTGAAACATGAGTTTGCACAACAGCACCAGGGTTTAAGCCCCTGTCTCAAACTTTCATTTATCTCCTAGGTTTACTGGTCTTTATGACAATGAAACCCTAAACCCACAAGGACGGATCTCATCTGAAATGAGAGCAATGAAAGGACTTTGCCACCCGAAGAAGCCTTTTTTTTTCTTGGGCAGCTCAACTGTCATCATCTTTCTTCTACTTGTGCAATTGAAGAACTTGACAAGCACATAAATGACTTCAATATCTCAGCAATAATGCCACCACAATAAGTGGATGATATAATGATGAAAATCTCAAAATGGCGTTTTAAATCGACCGACGACGATTGCTCAACTAAGAGACGCAAGTGATTTCAACCGATTCACAGGACACCATTGAATATGTTCCACACATATGCAAAAACACAGAAACAATACGAATACAGTAAACCCTTAAATATCGCAGGGGTTAGGTTCCCAGAAAATGCCACAATAGATAAAACCACAATCGTGGAAGCCAAGGGCTATTGGGAAAGCGGGGGTTCGGTTCCTGGACTTCGAGAAAATATAGAGGAAGATTGACGGCAGCCAGAAAAAAACAAAAAACAAAAAAAAAACATCACAATTGAAACTAGAAGGGCACTCGTGAGATTGGCTCAATCTCTCAATGGTGAAGAATCACTTTGATAATTAAATAATTATTGTATCCAGATCGATTCGGATCTTCACCAAAATATAATCAGGTCGTCCTACGCACGCACGCACACAAACCCATCCACAACTTTGAGAGATATCCTGCACACAGACAAATAGACAAAAAAGGGGTGAAAACATAACCTCCTCCACCTTCAGTGGTGGAGGTAAATGTCATGCTATATATCGGTTTTGAGCCCCATCTTTCAATGGTGAAGAATCAATGAAAAAAGTTTGAGTAGTCAGATCATCACCAAAAATCGAATCAATTTGGCGTGGTCACACACTGAACCTGTCCAACAAGTTTCGTCCGAATCCGTCCACAACTTTTTGAGATATTGTGCTATATATCGATTTTTGCCCAATCTCTCAATGGTGAAGAATCACTTAAAAATTTTGAGGAGTCCGCTCTGAATCTTTAGCAAAATCTAATCAGTTCGTCCGTATCACACACACCGGACTTGTCCACAAAATTTCATCTGAACCCGTCCACAACTTTTTGACATATCCTGCACACAAACAAGCAGACGGGTGAAAACATAAGCTCCTTCCACCTTTGGTGGTGGAGGCCATTAGCATGGACAGACGGACTACCCGAAAACACAATGCTTCCTGCGACTTCATCAGCGGAGGCATAAAAAGTGACAAGTCATGTGACCTAAAACGAAATGCAATTAAATATGCAGTATTTGAAGTGTGCTAGCATTACCACAACTTCCTAGTAATTGACAAATTGCTAATTACTACGTTTATACTTATTAATCATCAACATTTAACACATATCAGAGATGTAGGAATTATTTGTAATTGCTTCCTTTCTCAGGTATAACGTCCAGTGTCCTTCAATTGTTTTAAATGCCCATTGTGCTTGCATTCTGTCAGCAGCTCATCAACAACTAAATCAAGTATCGGTGATTAAAATGAACTCTGTTGAAAAGTTTACACCTATAGTACGAGTTTTGATAGCTGAAGCACCCAGAGGAAGAAGTAGAGTGAATACATTTTTTTTTTTTTTTAAGTCTGCATAATTCCTTTTTAAAACAATAGTTAACCGATCAAATTCTCTCCAAGGAATGGTTTGATCCCATCCATCCTTCCCCTCAAAATGTCAAGCAATCAGTGTACCACACTCACACACTACTCCCCCCCCCCCACCCTCCTAATGTTCTCCACAACAAAGCTGACCCTCCTATGGATTTGGGGAAGAAGGTGATCCTGTTGTTCCCCAGTATCTTCGTTGTAATAACACTGAATTTTAGAAGAGCAGAATTATGCAAGGTGGAAGTGCTCATTCCACCAGTGCTTGTCTAATTTAGACAAATTAATTTGTTGTCTTGGCTTCAGCAACTTCCCATGGAAGATTGTCCCAGTCATCCACCACTCCACTGCTAAAAAAAAACAAAAAAAAAACAAAAAAAAAACAAAAAAAAAACAAGCACTTCCAGACATCTCGTCTGCTCCTCTCCTTAAATAACTTCCTTGAGTGACATCTGGTTAGCTTTAAGAAATGACTGGGATCGATCCTGATCAGTCCAGGAGGAGTCTGGTGTTCAATAATCATCTCACCGCTCCTCCTGTCGTAGAGGCAGTGGAGATTCAAGATCTTCAGCCGAGCTTGGGAGGGAAGCTCCTCGATTTTCTGGAACCATTTTCGTGGCCCTCCTCTGCACTTGCTCAACTTTATCTACGTCGGTCTTCAATCGGAGGTGCCGGAAGATATTTGCATATTCCCAGAGAGGTGTGACCAGCATCGAGAACAAAAGTGGCAAGGAAGTCCTGTTCAGGTGACGGCACATTTTCCTTACGGTGTCAAGTGTACGGAATCCTTTGTCAACAGCTGCTGCAATATGTGAGCGGAATTTAAATTCCCCGTCCACGAGAACTCCCAGTTCACTTTGTGTGCTGAAACTCGATTCATACCACACTCCTGCCAGGAGGTAATTTCTGCTTCGGTGTACCACCTTGCATTTACCTTGGTTCAAGGGAAGTTGCCACGTGTCTGACCATCTTGTTACACCGTCCAAGTCCTTTTGTAGCACGGACTTCGGTTTGTTGTGTGGTGCCGGCTGGGCCGCACAGTTTTGCGTCACCTGCAAATAGCTGAACTGTTCCTTCCACCACGTCACATGTCAGGGTGATCATTAATGAAGACGGCAAACAATGCACGACCCATCACTACACACCCTGCGGTATTGCTTGCCGGGTTACCTCCTTTCCTATCATCTTTTCGTTCATTCTCTTGCTCCTTGTGTGCCCCCCACACCAGTGTCAGTAAAATGTCCTCTTTTAAAAAAAAAATATATATTTTTTTAAACCCACCATCACTTCACTCTTCCATAAGCTTTAATCTTGTAAAGGAGAGTCAAGGATAAAAATCAGGCATTCCTCACATTGCAGAGAAAGGTATAAACACCCACTCGTATGATACGTGGAATGGAAAACAAAGAAAAGCCGAAGAGTGTTCAACACAACACGCCCATGTCACTCACAAGGAAACCTGCATGCCAACAGCTTCATAAATACCAATCTCTTACCAGGAACCTCGACGCAGCCCAACAAAGCCTGCGCTATTATTACCGCCACCGATGATTGGTCGCCGTGCTCCGTTCTTTTAGATGCTGAGTGTCAAGCAAGGAAGCAGCACATCCCATTTTTTTTTTTAAGTAGCTGGTATAACTCGGCTGGGATTCGAACCACCGAGACTCGGAGCGGACGCTCTCAGCACGCCAACATCGAGGCTGGTACGAGTGGTCATGGTGATCCTCGTCGTACTAATTGTTGAATTTTCCCATCATTCCTTTTATATTCGAACCAGGAAGTTTACAAATGAAGATTTTTTTTTTCCTACAACTCCACATCGAAACATTCCCCCTCCCGCGTCTCAATATCCGAGCAATCACAAATATAAACACCGGTTCGCCGTTTGTACCCAGCCACCACATCCCCACAGGAACAAAACTAGCCGAGTAGTCACAAAACGCCTGAGGCCGAGTCAATGAAACTCACCGACGTGAGCTCGGTCAGTCGGTCCCTCATGGTCGATACACCGTGCAACGCGTCAACGAAATAACTGTCGATCTTCGTCGTTCTCTGCACTCTTCCAACCTCTCACATTTACCCCACGGTGAAGTCCATTCTACGCGTGCGCAGCAGTTGAGGAAGACGTAACTCGTGACGTCATCACAGAACTCACATTTACCCCTCGGTGAAGTCCATCTGCGCATGCGCAGCAGTTGAGTAATACGTAACTCGATGACGTCATCAGAGAACGGTCCCGGTCATGAATACAACGTTCAGTTCACCTGGGGTTTTGTATTAAAGGGTCATATTTAAATAACTGACAGAAATCGTGGGGAAAAAACATTTTCTCTGGCCATTCGAGCCATTGAAGCCATTTTTTTTGTCAAATATTTAAACGATACTTATTATCCTACCGCAATCACATTGAGAGGTTTTTTTTTTTAATTTCGATAAAAATGTTAGTGACCATTCTTTCTCGCAATTCATAATAGTTGTACAATTCAATAAAAAAACTCTTCGATCTATTTTTAACTACTGTTGCATAACTTTCATCCTGTGAGGTTATTGGGCGGTGTATTGCAATCGTTGCGTCCCTTGGGGTGTGCGTTTCAATTTTATCGGTTCGGATGTAACAGTCATTTCTCTCATCGTAATTCCGAATTTTAAAAAAAATTATCTTCTGTGACTTACTTCAATGCTTCAGTTATGATGAAGTTTTACACAAAGCTCCTCAAGTATGAAAAAAAAAGAAGCGATAAATCCAAGCAGGCAGGGACAGGTCGTCGTGAGTGATCTGCGATTACATTGTGTCCCTTCGGCTTTGGTGTAGGGGGGTTTTTTGGGGGGTTTTTTTGGGGTTTTTTCATCATGAATGCTCCGCCAGCATTCGAATCATTCCTCCTCTTCGAAGGCGAAAAAAAGTAAGACTTATATGTATATTTTTTTTCCTTTTCTCATCTTAAAATTGATTTCAGATCTCAATGGAGGACATACTGGGGTGTTTAGATTGCTACGAGGACGACGTCGCTGGGTTTTTTTTGTTTTCATGACGGATACAATCTCTTTTTCTAATCTGTGGGCCTGGTTTTCAAGTTGAGCCTCGGTTAGATTAGACGTTGAACAATGTCGGTCCATATTGGCGTCGAGGCCTAATAAGTGGTTCAGGGTGGAATTGCATTAATGCTGGAGACAACCCACAGTCCCTGAGGGAAATGTTCAATATCTTCCTGAACCTATTATTAGTTTAATTCCTCTTCCTCTTCAATAAATGAATGCCCTTTATTTTGTTGAGGTGTGTGATGTTATGCCGACTTCGAAATTATGTAAATGAACACCAGTTGGGCGTTTGTACCCACCCACCGCAAACATTACCATGACCTCTAAAAACCTGCAAGCATTACTGCCCTGCAACTACAGACCAATCAGCCTTCTCCCAATCATCAGCACTGTTATGGAATCCATCATCGCTTCAAACATTAAATCCTTCCTCTTCCCCAATGGATTGATTTCCGATCATCAATTTGGTTTCAGACCAGGTTACTCTACCCTGGATATTCTGCTTCTGCTCTCCCAACAATGGATGGAGGTCCTCAATGCCAGACAGGAAATCGGAGGCATATCCCTAGACATATCACGTGCTTTTGACACGGTCTGGCACCCTGCCCTACTCACCAAACTCTCTTCCCATGGTATCCAGGGCCATCTCCACTCATGGCTCGCAGACTTCCTCTCCTGTCACAGTCAACATGTGGCCCGAAATGGAGTTCTTTCATCCCCTCTTCCTGTCCAGGCTGGAGTTCCTCAAGGGAGCGTTCTGGGCCCTGTTCTTTTTCTGGTTTTCATCAATGATCTCTCCGACTCTCTGGAAAATCCTCGATATCTCTTTGCTGATGACTCCTCCCTCTGCCGTACCATCGGTCATCCCTCAAACCGGCAAGCAGCAGCTTCTTCGCTCACTGCAGATCTGGATAAAATCACAAGCTGGTCCAACATGTGGAACATGTCTTTCAACCCTGACAAATCTCACACTCTCACTATGTCCTTCTGAAAGGACTGTCTGGAACCCCCCCTCCCCCCATATACTTTCTCAACAATCCTCTTGAAGTCCTTTCATTCAAGCTTCTGCGTCTCAATATCTGACATTATCTTTCCTGGGAATGCCACATTTCCAAGCTGGCCCCCAAAGCCAAAGCCAGTCGCCAACTATATCCTCCGTCGTACAAAGTCTTTCCTAAGCACACCTGAGCTCCTGACCATATACAAAGCTTTTGTTCGCAGCCTGATGGAGTACTGCTGTCCCCTCTGGGCTCGTGCTCCTGCCTCTCACCTGTCTCGGCTTCACGCTGAGGAAACCAAGGCATTTAGGATCAATTGTATCTCCTGTGATGAGACTGAGTCTTTGAGTGTCTCAATCTCCCACTGCAGGCATGTCAGTGGCCTTTCTGTCTTCTACTATCTCCTCTCTGGCCTGCCCCCTCCCTATGCTCTGTTTGAGATATCCCCCCCCTCCTATATTTCTGCAGGGTACTCAAGTTCTGCCAGAAACCCCTTTCTGGTAAAGCTACCAAAATCAAGAATCACTGCCCTCTTTCACCCTTTCATTCCTCCCCCCCCCCTCCACCCTCACCTTTGGAACAAACTCTCACACTCTCTTCAATCCTATTCCTTCCTCCATGTCTTCAAAACAGCTGTTCACCACCACATCTTATCTTCCCCCCATCCAAAACCACGATCTTTTCTACCCCCGTTAATCCACTCCAAACCCACCTTCAAATTTCCTGTTTTCAATCCTGAAAGTCCCTGTAATATTCGTCTTGTTTGCCCTGTGTACCCCCACCCCATCCCTCTCCCTTCCACAGATCTCCTCACGTCTCTGTTCAACACTATTTTCGTCCTTCCCTCTCTGGCCCCTCCTGTTTCCTGCTCCCCTTGTATGTTCTGTGTGTTAGCTCTCATACTAGCCTTGACATTGTGTACAAAAAGCAACTTGATTTCCCTGAAAATCCATTTCATCATTTTATTTGGCAGCAAACATCACATGACAACTCAGCATTTGTCACATGCCATTGAGTTAACAACCTAAGGACTTTTAAATTTGAGTGGGAATTTCCAGCTTTGTTTATGAGAAAGCATCAAAATGCAAAACCCGTCTGTCTGCTTTGTACGCGAACTAAACTTGACGAAAACGACAGTTAAAAAATAAACAATTTTTTTTGTACATTTTATTCATTTGTTCTCCACAATCTCGTAATAAAGGTTTATTGAAGGTTTGATGACAAAATCTCAATTGGTAACAATGTTACCGCCTGGACATGCACATTGAATATCAATGGGAAAAAGGATTTCAATTATAACATTAATGACTCACCTACCGCGTCACTGATGATGTCATTCTTACAAATCTTAATTCCCCATTGGCAGTAGAATGAGATATGCCAAGTTTCAAATTTTTCCCATCAGGTTTTATTACTTAAGAAATCTAAAGATTTATTAAGTATATTGATGACTTCCGTCATCTGTTTGTGTGTTTGTGTGTGTGTGTGTTTGTTTGTTTATAGGCACGATAACTCGAGAACTGAAGAAGCTTCCAATGTCAAATTACACCACGTGATTCAGGAGGGTGATGGCTAACACTGATTAGATTTTGGTCAAAATCGGTCAAAGGTCAAGGTCACAGTGAGGTCAAACATTCCATTTTTGATGGTTTGGTACAGATAACTCATATATACTTCTGGTTTGCGTCGCTACCTTCTCTAGAGACAGCTTTTATTAGACAAGGTCAGAAGTCAAGTTGACAATTTCGTAAGTACCAGTCTATGACTGCTTGTTTTTTGTTTTTTCGGGTTTTTTTTGTGTTTAATCCAAGATGCCTGCCTTACCACGTGACCTATGACATCACAATTATCATTAACATATTCTCCCTGGTCGGTCGCTCCTTCAATACATTGTCAATTGACAAGTGGTTGCTGAGAAAAAAAAGTTCAAAACATAATAAAGCAACGAGAGTTGGTGTCAAAGCCACCCAATGCTCGCCAGTTTATACATTTATCGTTTTTAAAAGACTCGTCGAATAATTAATATTTTTTTTATAAAGCATTGCAGGGAAGTCTGATCCAAATAATTTTAAAGCAATATATGTATTTGTATGTTGTAATCAGTAACAAGAGCGCAAGTGAGCACAATATACGCCCGAACAAGAAGGTATATACAGAATTGTGCTACTACATGGAAAACAGCATCCTGGTTGCCATGACAACCACTTTAGATGACGAATGTATGTCGCAACACACCATCTCCACAGTCTGTACATATGTACCAAATATGAAACATGAAAGTTGAAAACTTTGGGAGTTAGAGTGCGGACAGGAACGGATGGAAAACAGCATCCTGGTTGACATGGCAACCACTTTAGATGACGAACGTAAGTCACGACACACCGTCTCCACAGTCTGTACCTATTATATGTACCAAATATGAAATGTGAAAGTTGAAAACTTTGGGAGAGTGCGGAAAGGGACGGATGGAAAACAGCATCCTGATTGCCATGGCAACCACTTTAGATGACGAACGTATGTCGTGACACACCGTCTCCACAGTCTGTACCTATGTACCAAATATGAAATGTGAAAGTTTAAAACTTTGGGAGTTAGAGTGCGGACAGGAACGGACGGACAGACGGGCGGACGGACAACACATAATACGCCCCGATGTATGTATGTATGTGTATATATATATATATATATATATATATATATATATATATATATATATATATATATATATATATATATATATATATATATATATATATATATATATATATATATATATATATATATATATATATATATATATATATATATATATATATATATATATACATACATTGGACGTATAAAAAATAGTGTGGAAGGTAAAAATATTCGAAAGGAAAAAATAACTTGCACCAAAAATTTTAACATTTTCACGCTCACGCTGGGGGTATCGCTATAGCTCTCTGTTGTTCGAACAGGCGAGCTAAAAAGGGTCGAAATAGAAAGTAATGATGAAAATGGACCATTTTATTTAAATTACTTTTGATCTTTTGACCAAATTAATTTATATTGTCAAAAAGCTTTGTTGAAAATGTGATGGCAAAAACTCAAATGGTAAAGTTACGACCCGGACATAAAAACACAGACACACAGAAGTGATTGCAAAACCCTGTCTCCTGCTGCGTGGGGAATGGTCTAATTATTTTTATACTGGAATTCAAAAATTCCTGAATTGTGCGTGCTGTGTTTTTAGGATTGTGATCACCAAAGACACCAAGGTGCCAAATGCATGCGTCTTCACTATAAACAAAGAGGATCATACTTTGGGGAACATTGTCAGAGCGTGAGATTCTGCATTTCTTATCATCCAAACTTTGCAATGATGCTCCTTTTACTTTTCACTTCATACACTTTGACCCCTCACTCAAGCCCCGCAACCTCTCGCCCAAATCAAAAAAATTTTTGTCAGAGAAAGTCAACATGATATTTTAAAAATTATTTATTTCGTTTTTTAAATTCCTGTAAACTTTTTTTCCTCCCCAGTCAATTACTGAAAGATCCCCAGGTATTGTTTGCTGGATATAAACTTCCTCACCCTCTGGATCACAAGGTTGTCGTCAGAGTGCAGACAACAGCTGATTACAGTCCACAAGAAGCTTTTACAAACACCGTCACAGATCTCATCTCTGAGGTCTCTTTACTCGAGGAGAGGTTTAAGGTGATTTTAATTTGGCCTTACCCTTGCACAACAGAACTGCTGCAGCTCTGATTGAAACCAACATTCTCAAATTCAATTACTATATGTGCCATTGAACTCTCATGAATGTGACTGATTAGACGTTAGAGGAATGTTTGTTGTGCTTGGGGTGATGTTAGGGTGTACTCACGGCTCAATGCTTAATTGGAAAGTTGAATGTATGATGCATGTGGCTCTGAATTGTCACTTTTCTTTGTGCCTATCTTTTTTAAGGGATGATATTTTTCAGGTTGCAATCAAGGAGAAACAGGAAGGTATTGAGTAAGAAATGAAAATGAGAACGTATTCACTGATGGACTACCGTCTTCTGGTGATAGAACGTGCTCTTTCTGCAGAATCTACTTTGGATAGTTGCATCATTGTGGACGTCATCCATCAGAATTCCACACCTGTATGTAATGGTCATTCTGTTCCATTCTCCCAAATTTGCTTTTAAAAGGTTTCTTGGTAGGTTTGCCTGAATGTGTTCTTATCCAATATAACCGCTCCTCTTGACATTCGTAATCGGGTGTCACCGAACTAGTCTCATGTTGATGAATACACTTGCTGATTTGCCAAATGGGGCAAAAAACTTGGAATTTAGTCAGATTTTAAGCATGCAATGATTTTTCTCTCCAAAAAAACTAATATCTTTAACATCCATGAGTTAGTGGCAGCAGATGATACAGAACTGACTGCTGGAGTGCATGTTGATAATCCTCAATATTCCTATGTGATAATCACTTCTTGTGCCCTTAAAATGATTGCATTACATCCAGTCTTTCATCATGTGGGAGGGTTTCTTGTTCATACTGTGGTCCTGATTCCAAAGCTCTGGTTTTGTATCAGTGTGAGCTTTTCGGAGCTTTCCAGGTTAGGAGGCAATGTTCAACGTCTTTAATAAAATATTTGTATTACATGCTAAGCTATCTGGTGATTTTTGTTTAACTCGAGATACCTGCTCCCTGTGGGAGGGGGTCATGTTATCATTATTATTATTATTATTATTATTATTATTATTATTATTATCATAATGCTTCTAGTGGGTTTCCCCACAGGAAGCTTATTGTTCTTGTAAAGATGATTACTTTTGTTTGAATTTTTGAAGCAAAAGAAGATACCACAATGACGCGAGGACGCTCGAGCTGCTATCTATACAACTTTAAGTGACAATTTTTCTAAGATGGAAAAGGCAATAAAACCTGGGAATTCTGGATTATTTGCAGTCAGGTTGTGGGAGCGACGCTACGCTGTTGGGCTGGGGTGATTCTGTGAATCTTGGAATCTATTAGATTCTGAATACTTTTATTTATTTACTTTTCATGGAATCTATGCTTACTTTTTTTTTGTTTGGTTTTTCTTGATTATGGGGGGGGGGTGATTATATTTTTGTATGTTGTATGCAAATTCCAATTGCTGTCCAGGAATATGGGTAGTAAGAGTGATACACACTTGGGTTTGACAAGATTTCCAGATGGAAGTAGCAGCATGAATCATCCAAGCAAGCTTTCATATGGTTTCTCAATACAGTGCACAAAGCGTATTTTCTATGATTGTTCGACAACCTGAGGTTGTATTTTCAGTCCGAAGCCCCCCTCCCCCCGCAATATCTT
>NC_140965.1:24515850-24518350 GCF_056783735.1 Eptatretus burgeri
AGCCAGCCGTTCCTTTAAGCAGTTTTGAAGCTCGAGTGCTTAAGCCGCTTGAGCGCTCTTCAACAAACTTGAGTATAATGAACACACCGCAGGATTGGAAGAGTGCTGATGAAGATTCATGAAGGTCCCGACAATGTTGTCCGTCTGGTAGTTCTTACATGAAATCTTCTGACAGTTTCATGGAAACCTGTGAAGAAGACCAGGATGTTGGTGTTAAACCTGTAACCTTTGATTCGAATCCTTAACTTCCCATCAAGACGTGTGTGTGTGTGTATGTGTGTGTATGTGTGTGTATGTGTGTGTATGTGTGTATATGTGTGTATGTGTGTCTGTGTGTATATGTGTATATGTGTATATGTGTATATGTGTATATGTGTATATGTGTGTATGTGTGTATGTGTGTATGTGTGTGTCTGTGTGTCTGTGTGTCTGTGTGTCTGTGTGTCTGTGTGTCTGTGTGTATGTGTGTGTGTGTGTGTGTGTAGAAGGCAAAATGGATGCTTGGATTCTTGTGGGATCATTTTTGGAGACTTCAATCTAATCAGTTTCTTACTCCCGTGGAAGTCTGACTCTCCATCCACAGTTCGGATGTGCTTCTCCATTGTGGTATCCCAAGGCCTTTAAGATTTAGAGGAATCTCCTGCGATGAAGCTGAGTCTATGGTGTCACTTCGCCGTCGGAGACGCGTCGGTGGTCTCCGTCTCATAACCGCCTCCTTTCTGGTCTTGCACCCTCTGCTCTTTCCGTCATTTGTACCCTCCCCAGGTTTCTGCAGGGCACGCACGGTCCACCATCAACCCCCGTCTGGTGAAACTCCATACATCGAGGATCACTGCTCACCTCCACTCGTTTGTTCTTTTTTTCCTTTCTTCCTGCCTCTGGAACCAATTTCCACATTTTCTTCAATCTCATTCTTCCTTTCAGGCCTTTAAGACGGCTGTTCACCAACATCTCAGATCATCCCATTTTTTCCCCTCCACTCAAAACAAAGATCTTTTCTACCCTTGTTAACACCCACCCCAATCCCTCCTCCTTCCATATTTCCAGTTTTCCCTCCTTGGAGTTTCCTGCTGTATCCATCCTGTCCACACCATGCATCCTCTCCTGCCTCCATTTCTCCCCACCCACCTTGTTTGTCCAACTCTCCCTCTATCTCTATCTTGGCCTTCCTTTCTGCTACTGGTATCCCCCCCCTCCCGTGTTTCTCTCTCTCTCTCTCTCTCTCCCCTCTCTCCTCTCTCCTCTCTCCTCTCTCCTCTCTCCTCTCTCCTCTCTCCTCTCTCCTCTCTCCTCTCTCCTCTCTCCTCTCTTCTCTCTTCTCTCTCCTGCTCCTTTTGTCCTATTGCATCCTGATCCGTTGAGTGTACTCGCTCTTCCACAAGCCTCCACTATGTATACAAAAGGAAAAAAAAAACATCCTTCATGGTTAATCATATCAGGCAGTGTTTATTCACTGTTCTACAAAGGGCATCAAAGGTGATTGATGGTTGTCTCAAAGACAAAGTAAGAGTTTTAATGATTGCTTGCCTTCCCAAGCACCTTCAAGTATTGTTGGCCAGACAAAATCCAAACTAATTTCTCCACTACAATGACAATATTATCTCGCATATTATTCAAATTGATTACTGCACACATTGGGAACTGCGATGTGAAATTGGTTTGGTCAAAAGCTTGTCTTGTCATGAAGAAATTTGCTTTTACTCATTAGCCGTGACATCTTGGAACAGTCCACCACATATTTCAGCACCCTCTCCGTCAACCAGCCCTCTCGCCGTTGAACGGCACCCTCTCTGAATGGAGACATATTGATGGGGATGGAGGTGTCAGCTACCACGCTCTGGTCATCTTTAGCCTTAACGAAGCCTTGAAGCTTGAAGCACCACCTGAGGAAATTTTAACCATCATTTATTTAATACCACATGTCCACCTCATAACCACATGTGCAACAGTAGTCAATCAATCACATTAAGAAACGAATCCATAACAAGTACTTTTGATACTTTCCAAATGACCTGGGAATTCGTGTAAATTCAGGTAACTAAGATCGATCTCAGGATATTCAATTGTCAGAATGTACGGATGGCTGTTATCCATATATCTGTGATGTTCATGACTGAGTATAACACTATTCGCTATGTGAAGGTGGGCTGATTGATTGACACGCAATTCTTCTTTCTGCAAGTATCGAATGAGGTTCCAGAGCAGCCCTGCGTCTCTCCTGTGTCAAACCACGTATTTGAGAGGCGTTTGCTGGAAAGGTTCATCGCAGAGAATGGCACGGACCCAGTGAGTGGTGAGCCCCTCTCTGTGCAACAGCTGGTGGATATTAAAGGTAAGAATACACAATGGATGTGCTAATCAGGAGTAAAATATGTGAGGGTATGTAGAGGAGGCTTTTGATTTGGAACGAAGTAAGAAAAAGGTGAAAGCCGGAGATGTAATACAGGATTGTAAATGCCTGTTTTGATCTGTTTCAATAGTACCCCGTAATAGTTGTAAG
>NC_140965.1:24523350-24575850 GCF_056783735.1 Eptatretus burgeri
CTCTCTCTCTCTCTCTCTCTCTCTCTCTCTCTCTCTCTCTCTCTCTCTCTCTCTCTCTCTCTCTCTCTCTCTCTCTCCTCTCTCTCTCTCTCTCTCTCTCTCTCTCTCTCTCTCTCTCTCTCTCTCTCTCTCTCTCTCTCTCTCTCTCTCTCTCTCTCTCTCTCTCTCTCTCTCTCTCTCTCTCTCTCTCTCTCTCTCTCTCTCTCTCTCTCTCCTCCCTCTCTCTCTCTCTCTCTCTCTCTCTCTCTCTCTCTCTCTCTCTCTCTCTCTCTCTCTCTCTCTCTCTCTCTCTCTCTCTCTCTCTCTCTCTCTCTCTCTCTCCTCCCCTCTCTCTCTCTCTCTCTCTCTCTCTCTCTCTCTCTCTCTCTCTCCTCTCTCCCCCTCTCTCTCTCCCTCTGAACAAAGCTACCAGTGCACTGGTGCTCATTTCAACAACCTCAGAAGGATGACAGGCTGAATCAACCCCAGCTTGTGTTAATTCAGCAGCCGAGAGTGCTCAAACTCAGGACACTGGGATCCCAAGCCAGGCCATAACCGCTAAGTCAACACCAGGCGTATAATGTAAAAGGATGTGGAGATGATATGCGAAAAAGTATTGTTGTGGACCCGGGGTCGGGGGTGAAGACCACGAGGGGTGAACTCCCTCAGGTTCTCACCAGACGCACCAGGTATTTAGAGGGTGAGGATGAGCACCCTCTAAATACCTGGTGCGGTCAGCTGCGGCCCAGTACCCCTGAGGGGTAGTTGGAAAGATACTGGTGTCTTCGGTGTGGGAGTGTGGAGGTGTGATGTATGCGACGTGAGGGGTGCGGTGTCGTGCCAGAGGAAAATTGGATTGCGAGTCAGTAACGTTCTTTGTTCATCCACAGAAGATGAGAGATACAGAGAATGAATGAATAGATGCGTGAGAAGGAAGATCCCTAACCTAGCCATGTAAAGGTCTGTATGCGTAGTGTGTGCCTCCGTGGGACGCTGCGCCATATCATGAGGTGGGAACGCTCAGGCAGATTATCTCCAGCCTGATTATTCGCTGGGGCTCGTGGCAACGTGTGCTCCGCGCTGGTCCGCTGTCCGTGGCTGGCGGTGAGTCCGTCTGGCTTCGCGGGGGTGGCGGGATGTCGACAGCATGGCTGGGAGTCTCAAAGGACGGCAGTCGTACGCGGATGACGCTCTCGAAGAAGAAGCTCTTTTTATGGCTCTACGTTCCCCCCTTTTATATGCCCCAGGTGAAGGGTGGGGCAAGGACCGGAAAGCGACACGCTGTGGCCCAAATCCTGCTCCTCCATTGGGCCATAGTGGTCCTAGCCATGCCCCGCCAGGCTCCAGGACCGGAAACCGGCTCAGATGCCTACCAGCTTCGGCACTGCTCAGAACTCCTGACTTAACATGGGGAGCATGCTCGCCGAGCCGGCACCCTGGCCCTGAACATGCACCGAGTGTAGTCTGCATGTCGGATGGTAGCGGACTTTCTCCACCATCCACAGGTTCCTTCACGAGCCAAAATGCACACCCGGGACCCGAACCAATCTCCCGTAGCTCCCTTCCCACGGCGAATCCTCGTTGCTTTCGGTATTGCCGTGGTCTGACGACTGGATGAGGGCTGTAACAATTCTGGACACTCACCCAGGACGTTCCCGGTGAGATGGAGTGGAGCTATTAGCGTCTGTTGTGTGGTCGAGCATCACACGGCGCCAAGGACGATGGCCGACGCCGCGCGGTGCTCCTCAAAATAGAGTGGTGAATTGTCACGATGCAGAGGTACGATGGGGTGCAGGAATATTTTTCCTGTGTGCGGGAGGCGTTTGTGGTCAAAGTGGTGAGATTTGGTGTGCGAGGTGTGGAGTAAGGTGAGGTGCCGGTTGGGAGTTGGCACACAGATTTGAATGAAATAATGGCGCGCAAATTCCCATGTGTGGGTTCTCTTGTGTGCAATGAGGATGATATGAGCCACGGGAGGCATCGCGGTGTGCTTATTAAACAATTGTCTATTTAATGGAATGTGTGCTTGCAAGCTTGTGTACTATAGCTAAAAAGAAAGGGTTAGAGAAGGGGTTAGAGGATGAATCAAGGAGATATTTATTCGACCTAACTACGAGACCTACACAACGCAATTTGTCCCGCTAACCCACTAGACATGAGGGGATGACCAACGACACGAATACTAATGAAACTAGAAGAGCACTCAGTAGAGCGCATACCTCTACCACGCAGTGCCTGATCCACGAGAACATTTTGGGCTCAACACATTTTTGAAATATCATGCTATGTATAATTTTTGGCGCTATCTCTCAATGGTGAAGAAGCACTTAAAAAAATTAAATAACTCATATCTAGATCCAGATTCAAATCTTCACCAAAACCGAATCAATTCGTCCTTGCCACACACCCAAAGTGTCCACCAAGTTTCGTCTAAATCCATCCACAACTTTGAGAAATTGTGCTATTAATCGTTTTTGGCCCGATTTCTCAATGGTGAAGGAATCACTTGAAAAATTCTCGTAGTCTGATCCAGATCCAGATCTTCACCAAAATCGAATCGATTTGGCGTGGTCGCACACCCAACCTGTCTGCTAAGTTTCATCCGAATCCGTCCACAACTTTTTGAGATACTGTGCTATATATCGTTTTTGGCCCTATCTCTCAATTGTGAAGAATCACTTTAAAATTTCTAGGCGTCAGATCTGGATCCGGATCTTCACCAAAATCTAATCAGTTCGTCCTTGTCACACACCAAACGTGTCTACAAAATTTCATCCGGATCTGTCCACAACCTTTTGAGATATCCTGTACACAAACAAACAAACAGACAAAGGGGTGAACACATAACCTCCTTCACCTTCTGTGGCGGAGGTAATAACTGCCTGGGGATCACTGTATGTTGGGTGCCATTGCCTTCGAGGCATGCGGTTTTGCAGAACCACAACAGTATGTAAACAAGGTAGGGATAGTCACAATGTATTATCCTGTGAAACCATTCCTACATTTTCCTTTCAAGAACGGTTCTGCCTGAAAATGACACAAGGTGTGCGTGTGTACCCATGCACGCTTTCCCCTAATTAATATACGTACTCGCACTCCAATACTATGAAATTAAAAGTTTGATCGTAGTACGGGTTCATTAATCGTAATTTTTCATTCATAGTTTGATAGAAGTACCGTTTTTACAGCCATTTTTCCCTGCTGTGCAGGGGTTTGGCTTTTTGTGAGGCAATGTTTTATGGCCGGATGCCCTTCCTGACGCCAACCCTGGTCGCCTCTTA
This sequence comes from Eptatretus burgeri, assembly GCF_056783735.1. Classification (NCBI taxonomy): domain Eukaryota; kingdom Metazoa; phylum Chordata; class Myxini; order Myxiniformes; family Myxinidae; genus Eptatretus; species Eptatretus burgeri. The sequence goes on from NC_140965.1 coordinate 24,526,611, forward strand.
CGACACACAGGGATATGGTACACCTATTCTAACCGGGGCATACACCAGGACCAGTACACTGGCACTCATTTCGCCGACCTCGGAAGGATGACAGGCTGAGTCAACCCCCTGGTGTTAATTCAGCAGCCAACGGGGCTTGAACTCAGGACACTGGGATCCCAAGCCGCCACCCTAACCACTAAGCCAACACCAGGCTTAGTTTGATAGAAGTACGTATATAATTAATCGACGCTCACTTGGATCGACTAAGGTTCACCCTGTTTTTCGGTTTTCTATATACAGGATATGTATATATGTATGTGTGTGTGTTTATGTATGTATGTATGTGTACATATATACATGCATACATACTGTTGCGGGGTTGGGTGAGAAGACCACTAGGTGGGGGAAAGCTACGTCGATTCCCACCAGACTCCCCGGAATTGTCGGCCGTCGCTCACGGATAATTCCGTGACGCGGTGGGTCGATTAACCGACCGTGGGCGCTAGTAACTCAACCGCGTGACCAAGGGTCCTCCCGCCTATGGGTGAATCGGGTTACCTAATTAACCACGCGGTTTAACCACAGGGGAACCATGCCCTCGGTACGCCTTGTCCGAACCGGATCATTACCGGATCGGATCTCCTTTCCAGATCGGATGCAGCCGAGCGGCACTGCCAAGGACGTACCAGCGAGAAGGAACGGACCGTTGGGAATAAAGACCCGGCTAAACCTGGATTCGAGCCATCCTGGACCAATGAGGGAAAAGACAATGGCAAGCTGGGAACATTTCTACAACAATTATTTATTTACAATAAGCGAGGAAAAGCATGTGGCACAACAAAGGTTTATTGGGTGTGTAATGCAAGGAAAGATGAGAGAGGTGTGGGGTGTGGCAATTTTACAAGCAACTTACAAGGCAGACAGTGCAGACTTGACATGAGATTAATAAAGCAACAATCGCAACAATAAAAGATCTTATACAGGCTTACTTAACGGACAGGCGCCAACACTCTCAGACACACACTCAGACAAAGTAAACCCAATTGTGAAAGGGACTTTTGCAGCCAAGGAGGGAGGGAGTTGAGGTGACAGTTTCTCGGTACCTGAGCATTCCGGGGAAGGGAGTGCTCCGTGGTGTGGCACCCGGCAATGGTTGAGTTGTTCGGCCACAACCGTACGTGTGGAGATCGTGTCTGCAGGAGGGGCTCGAGTGGATAAGAGCGGAGTCCAAAGGGGGGGCGAGAGATGAGCAGCGGGCAGGACCAGGCAAGAGGCCTTTCGTCGAGGTGGTGAGGTCGGAGATAAGGAACAGAAAGCGGGGCCAGACAGGAGGCTTGGCCGAGAAGCAAAGGGCGGTTCGACGTCGTGTCGGCGGAGACATGTAGCAGGAACACTCACTCACAACGACTACAAACCCCTTTCAATCCCATCACTCTTCAATTCTCCTCCAATTCTCATCTGCAATTCTCCTTCCAACTACCTTCGCAACCACTTCAACCAACCAACTTCGACCACTCTCTGAGGATTGCTCCGTACTTTATAGAGCCCGGAGTTCGGGGAGGAGCCATTTCGAAACCGATGTCATCGTCCGATCCGAGCATCCCGATTCGACCGGCCCTTTACGTGGTCCGCCCACACCGCGCATGTCTGTCCTTTGGCAGGTGGATGGTGGTACAGCTACAGCGTTTGTCCAGCCGAATGTTGGGGTTTTGACTCAGAAAGCGAGAGTCTGGGTAGACAGTGGTACGCTGTGGCCAGCGAAACGAGGGTAGCAAGCGAGATCATAGCACCGTGGATTGTAAAAGGGAATAAAGTAAAAGGGGAAAAATGATTTATTAATCCTAACCAATAGCCCAACGCAACGCACCCCCTTGCTTTCCCACTAAACAAAAGGTAGGGCCCTAACTACACGTATATTAATGGAATAACTGACTCAGGACAACTATCTGTTGTATGCATGCGGTTCCGAGAACCGCAACAATACATACATACATAATTATCATACGTCTGGCAATAATGGTTGTTAGATTGTGCGTAATATTCCACCATTACCTACACCTGTGTTTAAATGTGTTTTTCTGTTGTCGCTACTTCGGTGTGATTGGCCTTCAAGGAATTGTCACCATGGTCCCACCCACCCCTTGTTTTCCTTCATATTCCTTTGTGTAGTTAAGCAGTTTTGTCTAGTTTTTCATGAATTCCTTTCAAGTTATGAAAATTTTGAATCATCATGAACCTTCCTTCTATAAAATGTGGTACATTCATGTTTAAACCAAATTCTTCGTTTAAACCAATTTTGATATTGGCTGTCTGAAAAGAAGAACAACAAAAATAATTACCTACAAATGGGCTATTTTGTTTCGGTCAGTTGTTCAACTCATCGATGTTGTCCAAAGTTGATTGAGAGTTATCGGATGTGAAATCCTCCACAGATGACTCGTCGGTAATTCATAGATTTATAAGTTTTTATCTTGGTAGGTTTTTTTTTTTTAGGATTTGTGTTGTACTAAACCTTTGGTGTCCGTGCCATCCCTTCATCGGAAGTCGAGTAACTTCATGATGCATCAAGCAACGTAAACGATGTCCTCCACAGCATTATTACCTCCACCACCGAAGGTTGAGGGAGGTTACGTTTTCACCCCTGTTTGTTTGTTACTTGCAAAATCAAAGATTGTCATGAAAAAAAATCAAAGATTTTGCAAATATATTGGTTAGTCTAATTTGTTATTCTGTTTGTTTGGTTGTTTGTTTGTTTGTCAATCGCCTACAGGTCACAATTCTAAACCAATCATCATGAAACTTTACCAAGTTGTAGAGGTAGTCAGCTGAGAATCCCATTGATTTTGAGGTCAAAGGTCAATCTTAAGTCAATTTTCTAAAATCGTCATTTTTCATCCGATTGACTTGAAATTTGAACACGTTTTACATATTGCGTCACCGAATTGGGAAATCAACTATTTGAGGTCAAACGGTCAAAGGTCAACTCATGGTCAAACTTCTAAGATCAATTTTCAACTGAAAAATCGTCACTTTACATCCTATTGACCTGAAAATTAAACAGCAATTGCATAGTACATCACTGAATTAGGAAATCAACAATTTGAGGTCAAAAGGTCAAAGTTCTAAAAACCAAAACTTAAGGTCAAACTTCTAAAATCAATTTCCAACTGAAAAATCGTCACTTTACATCCTATTAACTTTAATATTCAACAGCAGTTGCACAATTGGGAAACCAACCATTTTTGAGGTCAAAAGATCAACTCAAGGTCAAACTTCTAGAATCATCAATTTCAATCTGAAAAATAATCAATTTTCATCCAATTGACCTGAGCTTAAGATTGTCAATTTTAATCTCAATGAAATGGACAATTTGATGTAGCCATGGCAACCTTTGGAGAGGGAGAGGATTTTGCAAGTATCGTGCTCTGCACAACGTCTTTTTCTTTGTTTGTGTGCAGGATATCTCAAAAAGTTGTGGACGGATCCGGATGAAATTGTGTGGGCAGGTTGGGTGTGTGACACGGACGAACTGATTAGATTTTGGTGAAGATTCGGATCTGAATGCTAGAATTTTCAAGTGATTCTCCACAATTGAGAGAAGGGGCTAAAAACGATGTATCGCATGATATCTCAAAACGTTGTGGATGGATTCAGACAAAACTTGGTGGACAGGTTGTGTGTGTGACTCGGACGAATTGATTCAATTTTGGTGAAGACCTGGATGCAGATACTTGTGTTTTTAAAGTGGTTCTTCACCATTGAGCTATAGGGCCAAAAATGATCTCAAGGAAAAGCATGATATATCAAAAATTTATTGGGGGTGATATGTTCGAATGGATCAGGCAATTGCCTGGCAGATGTATGCCCTCGACCAAGTACCCTTTTAGTTTTGAGATATTAACTATTATGATATTGTTGTGAGCCAGGGGTCGGTGGCGAGAACGACTGCGAGGTGGGGAAGTTTACGCCGTCTCCCACCAGACTCCCTGGAATTTATAAGCCATCGCTCCGGATAACTCCAAAGCCGGCGGGTCGATTAATCGACTGTGAAACGCCGATATATCAACCGCATGGCGTAGGGTTATTTGTCTAGAGCCAAAGTACCTAAGTATCCATGCAATCTCGTCTACCAGGGATCCATGCCCTCGGAACGTCTGTCCGAACTGGATCACTCTTCCAGCTACGGTGGAGTATCAACTTCCACCTACCAACTCCAGCTCGGATGCAGTCGAGTGGGCCTGCCCAGGACGTTCCGGCTCGGATTAACGGATTATCGGGGATGAAACCCCGTCTAAACTCAGATACGAACCATGCTGGACCTATGTAAGAAGGGACAGAAACGGACTGGGAACATTTTTAATAATTTATTTACAGTAAATAAAAGACAAGCGAATATTCAATGCAAATATTTACAATGGGCAAAAACACTTATGCAGTTCTACTTACAAGACGGGCCCAACACACTCAGACACACACACAAATGAAAAGAAAACCCAAGGTGCTTTATTCGACCCTCCAGCCGATGAGTGAGACGAGCTGGGGGTCAGAGTTCGGCTTGTACCTGGTCGTCGGAGGGAAGGCGTGCTCCGCGATGCGGCACCTGACAAAGGTCGTTGGTCCAATCCCCAGTCGCACGTAGGGGACTCGAGGCTCGTGGCGGAGTTCGGGTGGTGAATAATTGGGGTCCTTGGAGGGGGGTCAAGGTCGCTCTGTCCTTCCTTGTAGAGGGCCAGCAAAAGCCCCTCCTTCGTAACAGCAACGTAAACCTCCTGTGACCACTCCTCGTAATCGCCCCTCGTAACCACCCCTTCGTAACAGCAAAAACCCTTTGCCCACAGAACTCCTCTTGCACTGAACTCTCCACTGAGGATGGCGTTGGTAATTTTATGGATCTTCCTCAGCGGGAGGGCCTTGGTGAAACTGACGTCACTGTTTTCCCTGATTCGACGGGGCTTCCATGGGTCCGCCCTTTCTGGGTGGGGTTTCAGCCATGCCGGGGAAAACCCCGCCCCCCCCCCCCCCCACTCCACGCGTGCCCATACTCGTCAAAAAGAAGGTACAAAGTTTGTGGAAGCCGAGAAGGAACTGCCAGAGATTCTGCCTCGGACAGCGAGTCGCCGGTTAGGCGAGTGAAGCGCTTGTTCAGTGGTGTTGTCAGTTTGTTTGATGGTTTGTTGGATGGTTGGATTTAATAACCTAACTAAAAGAAATCGTAACGCACGTTTTTGATCCTCCCACGAGACAAAAGGAAGGGGAATCTGACCACACACATACTTAACGGAATAACTGACTTTTGTGACCTGAATGTTGAGTGCTCATGGTTTCCAGATCCGTAACAATATTTACAATGGATGGAATCAAGAGAATGTTGATTTGAAGTGTGCTTACTGTCATCAGCAAGGAGAAGCTGCCGTGTCAGCTTTCAACCCTCCGTCTGAACAAAAGAGTGGTTTCACTCCGACAGGGTTAACGGTGAAATGTCAGCTTCTCCTTGCTTCCCACGGCAGTTAGCATACCTCATTCAACATTCTGTTGATTCAATCCATCAGTATACCTGTTCCTTGACAGATCGACACGAGCATGACCAGTTATTCATTCTAACATGATATCTGATTTCACTTTTGAGCCAAACATTGCAAGTCAAGCGGTGGTGTTCTTTGTCATGAATTATCGATAATATAATTTATTGATGACAGACTGCCTTTTCAAATCCCTGTGCTCTCCGCTATCCCAAATGAAAGGAGCATAAATTTTAACAAATTTAATTTCCCTCAAATATCAAACCTTTCAAATTATTATTTCAATATTCAATCAGGTTTCATGCCATTGGGGCTGTTTTCTTTGTCATTTATAGTTCTGTTCTGTTCTTGCGGCAACTTGCCTGCTGGGTAGCTATTATTTCTTGGAAGCGTGGCTGAGTTGCTGATGCTGTGCCCCTCTACCAGTGCACTGATACTCATTTCGCCGACCTCGGAAGATGACAGGCTGAGTCAACCCCACCTGGTGTTAATTCAGCAGCCAACACGGCTCGAACTCAGGACCCTCAGATCCTAAGCCAGCCACCCTAACCACAAAGCCAACACCAGGCTATATTTAAAGTTAATAGTCCTTTATTTATTTATTTATTTATTTATTTGTGTTTGCATGAACTTGTATAATTTTGCTATCTGTCCACTTTTTTTTATCAACTCAGCCTACCTCGTTCAAATCCACTTGAGTGCTGAACTGTTGAGAGTTAACAGCTTTCCTTTTCTTTTGCCAAGGAAATTTAAGCTTTATAATGAAATGTATAAGTTGCTGTTCTACACTCATTGCATTCATTGGGGTTTGAACTTTTTAAACAATTTTTATTTTGCCAGCTCCGCACCCAGTGAAACCCAAGCCTCCATCTGCCACCAGTATTCCTGCCATATTGAAATCTCTACAGGACGAATGGGTGAGTTAGCGTTGACCTCTTCGTCTTGCTTTAATTGAATTGATAGTGCTCTGTCCCTAACTGGTTGTTTGCCTCCCACTATCCCATCCCCATCTGCTCTTTTGTCACTTTGTGATTCTTTCCTTTTGCATCACCTCGTCACTTTGGGCTTTCAACATTTTTTGCCATTTTGCTACTATCATTCATAATCTGTTGGCGCTACTCCAGGACGCTGTGATGCTGCAAAGCTTCACACTAAGGCAGCAGTTGCAGACAACCCGACAGGAGCTATCACATGCCCTTTACCAACACGATGCTGCATGTCGTGTTATTGCCCGCCTCACCAAGGAGGTCACTGCTGCAAGAGAGGGTAACCGGTTTCCTCACTTGATCTTCTGTCCCAAACTTACAGTTCTCACTACCCAGTTCATAGCATGCCTAGTGCGATTATTATTCACCTGACACTGTTCCCTCTTCTCCTTGCCCTACTTGAATCATCTGATCGATCAATGTTTTCATTTGGTTGGAAATAATTTCTCAATAGATCAAGAAGTGTCAGTAAACTTAATCAAAGTCCAGAAGAGGATAGATAACTCTCTCTTTGTGCTCTTAATCGACTGTCCATTTCCATATTTCCATTTCCTCCACAGCCTTGGCCACGTTGAAGCCCCAAGCAGGCCTCCCTGCTCCACAATCAGCTCCCCCATCACAGCCGGTGATGGTATGCCCTGTGCAGCTTTGTTGCAATTCCAAGATCCAACACATTTGTTTTGACCTTTTGAACTTTCAAGCAGAAATTCGCACAGAAGAAGACTGTGAACTCATCTTCATTACCTGCACACATTTCCACAACCAAAAGCATACATCGAGTTTTTCACTTTCCCAGTCTTTATACATACCTGCTTCAGATGAAAGCGTGCCCAGTGGTCTGTTTCAAAAGATTTAGGTTCCACGATTACGAAATCTGGTCGGTTTCAAAAGATTTTCCAGCTCAACCCTCACGTTTTTGAACGATTCTATATGGTAGCTTGGCAGTAAAATGTAATGGGCTGGCCAGATTGCTTCGAGGTACGCACACGTGCATTTAAGCTGTCTAGCCTGGGTTTGAATCCCGACCCAGCTATAAACTAATCTCGGTGTTTCACAGGCACGGTGATTAATCGTCTGCGTCGTCCCTCGGATAGACTTTAAACGTACGTCCTGTCTACCCGCATTAGTTTGTGGACGTTAAAGATCCCTTGGTGTCCTTCGCGAAGAGTAGGTGAACTATCACCGGCATCCTGAACAAATTCCTGCTGTATCCAGCAGAGGGCATAGCATCAGCGGCACAGCTGCACCCTCAGCTAATGATGCTACCCCGCAGCCTTGTGTTGCCTCTAAATGAAGAAGTAACATGTAATTGTCATGTGTTTTGTTAAAGATCTATTAAAAAAAAAAGAAAAGTTTTTAAAGATCTGTAACTAAATAAAATAAATTATTGCGCAGTATGAAACTGTACACCCCCCCCCCCCATCACATATTGGTGTTTAAAAATGGAATTGCATTGTTTCTGAGCTCATCGTTTTAAATCCTGTGGATGCATTTGAACTCTGCATTCACTAAAATTCCACCTGTTTGTAAAACCTGCGCTATGTTGCAATTCGCACAACTTCGTTTTCGCCTTGCCCGCATTGGTTGTATAAAATCGTCATTTTGTTTGTCTGAATAAACTCCATCCCTTGTTCCACAACCCAAGGGAGGGACAGAACCAATGGAGATTGGAGAAGCTTTTGGTATGACTCCTGAAATAATACAGAAGGTAAAGTCTTTGTTTTGGGTGTTTGGCTTTGGTTATGATGAAGGAAGCTTTATTGATCGGAAGTGATGGATTCATTTCGAAACTTCCTATTTCTTGACAGCTCCAAGACAAGGCGACTGTGCTTACGACAGAGCGCAAGAAGGTGAGAACATGTTTCAGTCGAAACCCATTTTTCCACAACGTTTCTGATCGACCACATCTGCCCAGACTTGATTAATTTACCTTGATATTCTAACCCTTAGCGTGGGAAATCGGTTCCAGAAAACCTCATCAGAGCCGACGATCTGTCCAAGTACCGACCTATCGCTTCACATGTGGTACAGCAACACTTTTAGCTATTGCTATCGTTGCACTGCTGTAATGTTCTGCACTTTAACACTTTTACAAGTGTGCAGTTGTTTGTCAAGTGAAAATCTTTTGCCGTTTTCCGTCAGGGCTTGCACAGTGCTAGCGTGCCCGGAATCCTCGCATTGGACCTTTGTCCCAGCAACCAAAACCGTATTCTCACAGGTACTCCTTAAGGTAGTGCGTAGACGGAGGAAATTGATGGTTTAGCTCGATAAGGGTTTTGGGTGGGAAGGGAAGTTCTTGAAGGAGATGACTAATCCAAGGTTGACTGACTGTATTTGTGATCCTGGTTTTGTGTGGTTAGGTGGTGCAGATAAGAATGTGGTAGTGTTTGACAAGAGCTCTGAGCAGATTGTTGCCACTTTGAAAGGTCACAGCAAAAAGGTCACAAGTGTGGTCTTCCATCCAACCCAGGTAAATGGTATCTTCGTTTTTACACTTTTACTCCTCCCATAAACTGATGTTTTATTTAAATCTCCTCCACTCCCTCCTTTACCTCCTTTTCTGCCTTCACTCACCACATGATTGCGTTTTGTGCACATGTCTCCCAGGACCTCGTGCTCAGTGCTTCTCCAGATTGCTCCATCCGTGTGTGGACTCTTGCTGGTGGTGGTTCCAACCTGCAAATCCTGCGTGCCCATGATGCTCCAGTCACTGGAATTAGTTTGCATGCTACAGGGGATTTTTTGCTGTCTTCTTCAGAAGATCAGGTTGCCATTATGTGAATTCTTAATGATATATATATATATTTTTTTTTTTTTGCATACGTTTTCAAGGCTCGTATGAGAGCTAACACAAAATGCACAGCAAGGGGGGCATGAGACAAGAGGGCGTGGGAAGGACAAAACAGTGGGGAACAGAGACATTAGGAGATCTGTGGAAGGGAGATGGATGGGGTGGGGTACATGGGGTACACAGGATGGACACTACAGGGACTTTCAGGAAGGAAAGTAAGGAATTTGAAGGAGGTGGGTTTGGGGTGGATTAACGGGGGTAGAAAAGATCGAGGATTTGGATGGGGGACGATAGGTGCTAGTGAACAGCTGTTTTGAAGGCCTGGAGGGAAGAATGGGATTGAACAGAGTGAGGGAGTTTATTCAAAAGGTTGGGAAAAAGAGAAATGAAAGAGTGAAGGTGAGCAGTGATTCGTGATTTTGGTAGTTGTACCAGAAGGAGGTCGTTGGCGGACCTTGAGCGCCCTGCGGAAATATGGTCGGGACAAATCGCAGACACAGCAAGGGGGGGGCGAGACCGGAGAGGAGACTGTAGAAGACAGAAAGACCACCGGCCTGCCTGCGGTGAGAGAGTGAGAGGCCCAAAGACTCAGCCTCGTCGTGGGATCTCCGAAATGCCTTGGTTTCCACAGCGTGTAGGCAAGAGCACCAGCCCAGAGGGGAGAGCAGTACTCCATCAAGCTGCAGACGAAAGCTTTGGAAGTGGTCAGGAGCTCAGGTGGGCCGTGGAAGGACTTTTCATGACGGAGGATTCCCAGTCGGCGACTGGCTTTGGAGGCCAGGTTTGAAATGTGGCTTTCCCAGGAAAGATCATGACAGATAGTGAGACCCAGAAGCTTGAAAGAAAGGACTTCTTCCAGAGGATTGTTGAGAAAGTAGATGTGGGGGTTTTCCAAACAGTCCTTTCGGAGAGACATAGAGAGTGTGGGATTTGTCAGGATTGAAAGGCATGTTCCACGTGTTGGACCAGTTTGTGATTTTATCCAGATCTGCAGAGAGTGAAGAAGCTGCTGCTTGCCGGTTTGAGGGATGACCGATGGTACCGCAGAGGGTGGAGTCATCAGCAAAGAGATAAAGAGGATTTTCCAGAGAGTCTGAGAGATCATTTATGAAAACCAGAAAAAAGAACAGGGCCCAGAACGCTGCCTTCAGGAACTCCAGCCTGGACAGGAAGAGGGGATGAAAGAACTCCATTTAGGGCCACACGTTGACTGCGACATGATAGGAAGTCTGCGAGCCATGAGTGGAGATGGCCTTGGATACCATCGGAAGAGAGTTTGGTGAGCAGGGCAGGGTGCCAGACTGTGTCAAAAGCAGGTGATGTGCTTTACCATTACCATGTGTGTTTTCCATGTGTTTTCATTTATTTAAAAGAAATGATCTAATAAATTTGTCAACAATGCTTTTAACATTTGCAAAATCACATATTAAACTAGAAGGGCACTCGGTGGAGCACACACCTTCGCCACGTAATGCCTAATCCATGAGAACGTATCGGACCCAATACATTTTCGAAATATCATGCTATATATCGTTTTGGCCCCATCTCTCAATGGTTATTCAAAAATCAAATAACTCTCGTATCCAGATCCGGATTCGGGTTTTCACCAAAATCGAATCGATTTGTCGTGGTCACACACCCAATGTGTCCATCAAGTTTCATCCGAATCCGTCCACAACTATTTGAGATGTCGTGTTATATATTAGTTTAGCCCTATCTCTCAATGGTGAAGAAACACTTAAATTCCAGTAGTCAGATCCAGATCTTCACCAAAATCAAATCAGTTCGTCCTTGTCACACACTCAACCTGCCTACCAAATTTCATCCGGATCCGTCAACTTTTTGAGATATCCTGCATACAAACAACAGACAAGCAAGAAAATGGCGTCGTGCAAAGCACGATACTGGCAAAACCCAACCCCCTCCAAATGTTGCCATGGATACATCAAATTGTCCATTTCATTACATTTCAAATTCACAATTCTAATCAAAGCTCAGGTCAATCGGATAAAAATTGACAATTTTAGAAGTTTGTCCTTGAGTTGACCTTTGACCTTTTTGACCTCAAAAACAGTTGGTTTCCCAATTCAGTGATGCAATATGCAAATCTTCAAATTTCAAGTAAATTGGATGAAAAATGAGGATTTTAGAAATGTGACCTCAAGATGACCTTTGACCTCAAAATCAGTTGGCTTCTCAGTTGAGACTACCTCTATAACTTGGTAAAAGTTCATGACAATCGGTTTAGAATTGTGACTTGTTGGCGATTAAACACAGACGGAATAACAAAATTGACTGACCATGATACTTGAAAAATCCTCGATTTTGCAAGTAACAAACAGGCAGACAGACAGAGAGGGGTGAAAACCTAACCTCCTTCACATTTGGTGGCGGAGGTAATAATGCAGCTAAGCAATACGTCACCGTATAAAATGCAATTGCCACCGAGCAAATGCAGTGAAATTATCTTCAGTTAATTGAAATGTTTTTCAGACAGCTACTCAGCAGAGCAATGACAAAATGGTGGTTACTGAATCACGATGATAATGCCAGTCGTCTGGCAACTTTTTGTCCAACAGATTTTTGTCATGATCATAATGTGGAGCATGTTAGGCTGTCTGTCCTTTGGTTGACCTCTATGACCCAACATCGTTTTACCACCCTTTCTTCCCAAGTACTGGGCCTTTTCCGATATCGAGACCGGACGTGTGCTGTGCAAGGTGACGGATGAAAGCGTGCCCAGTGGTGAGTAAAAGGATAAGCTCTTCGATTTCCTTCTCTCATTTTCATTCCTTGACACCCCCATTGATTATTGTCCTCTTGATTCCCTCCTCACCCCACCCCACTTACCCCCAGCTCTTACCTGTGCCCAGTTTCATCCTGATGGGTTGATCTTTGGTACTGGAACGGCTGACTCGCAGATCAAAATCTGGGATCTCAAGGTGTGTCTATTGCCATACTGTTACTCACATTGGTTTGATGTGATGTAAAAATTCATTATGCCAGGTGGAGAAAAGAAGAAGAAGAAATCAAGGCCATTTGGTATTTGTGCTCATTGCGTTGCAGTCCTATTCCAACTTTTTCTGCATCACACTTATTCTATTTTTATATTTATAAAAAGGAACACAAAATAAAGCAGTTGATAAAGCCAAGCATGTCACTGATTACACCTCAAAAAAGCAATAAACAATTTTCTTCTATGAAAAGAGAAACAGATACACAAATAGCTATTTTCACACACGTTCTTCAGAATGAGCAGATAGTTTGAATTTTTGTTTTTGATGAACAGAAATCTGCTGATGGACATTAGAATGCATTGACAGAAAATGTTGGTACAGTACTGTACTTGCCTACTTAACACAGCTATCTATATCTTTTGTTCTCTTCCTTCAGATGCTTGTTTTTCTCCATTATTTATGAAATGCCTGCCATTTCTAGTGGTCTGTTCTGCATGGTTACAGTTTTTGAATCATCAATATGTTAATATTGGACTGATAGGATAGCCTCGGCACTAGAGGTATGCATGCACACACTCCTCCAAACAATGTAGTCTGGGTTTGAATTCTGACCCAGCTAATACACTGGCATCCCCAGTGTTTCACAGGCAGGGTGATTCATCAGTGGGTGTGCCGTACCTCGGATGGACATAAAACCGGGCGTCCCATCTGCCGACATTAGATGGTGGACGTTAAAGATCCTGTGGCGTCTTCGTGAAGAGTAGACAAGCTTGCGTTGGCACCTTGAACAAGTTACAAATACTTGTCCTAACCAGCAGAGGGCTGTTTGCACAGCCATGCCCTCAGCCAATGGTGCTACCCCACAACCTTGCATTGCATACGAACGGAGAAGAATCCCAGTAATGACACTGCCCTCTTGTTGCAAATCACCGCCACTCTATAGCCTGGTGTTGGCTGAACGGTTATGATGACTGGCTTAATATGTTGGGATCTTGACTTTGAGCCCCCCCGTTTACCCATTGAAATAACACCAGGTGGTTGACTTATCCTGTCATCCTCCTGAGGTCAGCAAAATGAGTACCAGCTTACTGGTAACAGGGCCACTGCATCAGCGGCATAGCCGCGCTTCCAGAAAATGGTGCAACCAGCAGCCACGGGCTGCATACGAAACGACGACAACTGCGACTCCATTTAATTTACAGATTTTGTGACCAGAAAAAAAGCACTTTGTAATTGTCATATTGAAATTTCCCCAAACAAGTCCATGTCAGTTCATTTATCCCCAAAATTTCAGTTCTTGTCCTCTCAATCTCACTCTTTATTACATTTGACTATCCCTGATGCATTCACCTTACATTCCATATCCCAATTTTGGGAACGATTGAGAAGCTCAGTGTTCGACTTTCAGTTCTGGTGACCTCAGTGACTGCATTTCATTTGAGGTTTGATCCAGTCCCGTCATCACTGCCAGTGCTACTCATCAAACACTTTGCTCTTCCCCAGTCGCCATTTGGGTGTTTTCAAACCTGGAGGGGCGGCTCATCATCTGGCACCCTAGCTTTATCTCTTCGATTTCTGAAAATGATTGTTGAAATGAAAATGATTGTTGAAAAAAATGAAAATTCTTGGCACGTCCAGAAGTGGTTTGCCGTTACCTTCTTCCAGGCAGCGTCTACTACACGGGTGATCCTAGCCATTGTTCTCCATGAGATAATCCTCTGCCTAGCAACAAGGCCATGCAGCCATTACTGGCATTACGTGCCAGCTGTATGCATGGCCTTCCACCACCTACTCCCATTGCTTCACATAACCCTGATCAGGAGGCTAGAATGAGGTAGTACACCTTGAGGGTGGCCCATGGGTTAACGAATGCAAAGGCCACCGCCTTTAAGAAGAATTGCTACCTTTTCCCCGTTAAAGCCATAACCATTTGGTTTCAAAAACTGAACCGCAAGGTGGCGGTGCATTTGGATTCAGTTTCCTTCTCCCACATGAGCTGCCTACCAAGACTAATGAGCCTCATCTGCCTTTTGAGCCCAAGCAGCTGCTTTTAAGGTGCCAGCGATTCATCTTTCACCACTTCAAACTCGCTAGTGAAAAACAACCCCCTATAAGGAGGCCAGTACAAAGCTAGACCGTCAGAGGCTGTTTGAGACACAGCCATTGGATTATTTTATATACAGTACCTTGAGAGCTTATCCTCGATGTCACTTTGTGACAACAGTCCACATGATGCAAAACATTACACCACACAAACATCCATCAGGTTTAGTTCTCAGCATATGTGTTATTCAACAAATAATTCACAAACTCATCCACTGGAAGGGTGGGTAAACTGCTAGTAGATTATAAAATACTAGCAGAGTACCCATCCTACAGGCGATCTTGTTCCAAGCATGCAACACATTCTTCTGACGCCTACCTTTATTTGGGCGTTGTATAGACAAGTGACAGCTCTGCATACGCAAAAAAAAATATAACCTAGGTTACGTGCATGAGGAAAAAACATACCTTCTGCTTATTCAAAACACCTCACTGCACTAGAAAACTTGTGGATAGGAATATTGTGCTGTATATGGTGGAGACTTGTACTTCCCTCCCGCACCTGGATAGCTGCGCTACAGTTTCTGTTGGGCAAATTTTTACATCGAGGATCTGCATCCCCCCTCCCACTCCCTTCCAAGATCACCGGCAAAGATAAAAACACCCCTATGCATTAATTGGGGTCATGCTGATCCTCTGTAGAAAGTCCAGTTGGAATTGACCCAGAACTGTAGGAAGAGCGCGACACACACACACACACACACACACACACACACACACACACACACACACACACACACACACACACACACACACACACACACACACACACACACACCGATCCGTGAATTATAGTAAGAATACCAACGTCGGCCAACATTTTCACACGAACCATCGAAAATTCTTTGACTCATTCCAATTGCAAGTTTATTTGTTCTTTTTGTTTTTTCATTCATTTGGAATTAATTATTTAACTTCACATTTTTGGATTTACAATTCCCTTTGTCTTGCACTGCTTCCCTTAAATTTATATACCTGACCTCCTTCCAGTCCCATAGACTTTCCTTTGAATTGTTTGAGCTCTCATAGATGAGATCAATCAATATACAAGTGAAGCTTCTTCTTCGTTTTTTTTTCATCCTCTGTTTGCAACATGCATGGAAAATGTGATGTGATGTGATGTGTTATGCCAGGAACGCACCAATGTGGCAAACTTCCCAGGACACTCTGGTGCCGTGACCGCCGTTGCTTTCTCTGAAAATGGCTACTACCTGGCTACGGCAGCTGGAGACTCGGTCCTACGACTGTGGGATCTTCGCAAACTCAAGAACTTCAAATCTATCAGTCTGGATGAACGCTATGAGGTTGTTTTTGAGAATTAGTGCGATGAAGCTTAAATTTTAGTTTATTTTCAAGGTTTTTTTTTTCTCAAATTGTAATTTATTTTCTAACATCTGTGGGCTCCATTCTAACCGAACAGACATCTCACTCTCTCAATCAGTACACTCGTCAACATCTCAAATATGCCCTTTTTTTTTTCTTCTCGTCACACCCTCCCCCTCTTCCCAACTCCTCAAATCTTGTACCACCCCTGCCCGCTCCCTTCTTCACCATACCACGACCAAGTCTCATCCCTCCCCTCTCCCATCACCCTCCCACCCCTTGGCCATGCCTGCTCTCATTGTCTCCCCTCCCTCTCAAAGCTTCCCTCTCACCCCCCGTCTCAAAGCAACCTTCACATTCTTCCCCCTCCAAGCTTCCCTCTCACATTTCTCAAAAACACCCCTCCCCCACACCCTGATCCCTCAACTCTCCCCTCTCACCCTTCTCAGTCCAATCTTCCCCCTCACTCCCCCTTCTCAAAGTTGCCCCTCCCCTCACATCCACAAAGCTGCCTCCTTCCCTTACCCTCTCTCTTCCATCTCATCCCTCCACCTCCTCTAATCTTCAACTTCCCTCTGCCCTCTTTCTTATGACCTACCACCGAGCCTTTTCTCCTCCTCATCCGGCCCTCTCTCCTAGCTCTTCTGCAATCCCCCATTCTCTGACAACAACTCTCCCAACCTCCCCACCCCCTCCTCCCTCGTCCTACCCTCCCCGTCCCTCTTCCTTAACAGTGTGGACCTCAAACATCCAGGGCCTTTGCTCAAACCTGACAGATCTTTCCATACAAGTTTCCACTGACAAAGCAGACATAATTTGCCCGAGAGAAACCTTCCTTCAAGACTCCCTCCTCCGGTATGACAGACCTGAGCCTCGTCCTGGCGGCGGAGTTGCTATCTTCATGAAAGACTTTATTCCTCACTTTCTATGCACTGCCCTCACTCCCCTACACCCCCAGGAATACCTCTGGCTATGGCGTCCCCTCCATTCCCACCTCATGTTTATGTGTGTGTTGTACCGTCCACCAAACAGTGATGACACCATTTTCATCTCGCTCGCTGAAAACATGGACCAGCTTCTATCCTCATCCCGTCCATCATTGCTTCCAACATTAAATCCTTCCTCTTCGCCAACGGCCTGATTTCCGATAATCAATTTGGATTCTGACCAAGTCACTCAACCCTGGACTTGCTGCTCCTGCTTTCCCAACAATAGATGGAGGTCCTCAATGCTAGACCTGAGATCAGAGCCATCTCCCGAGACATATCGTCGACCGAGAATTAACAGGGTCTAAATACACTTTTTTAAAGTTTGAGAAAAATGAAATCAAAAATTCAAAGTGGAATTGCCGCTATCTCATAACATTTTATTTTCATATCGTGTGCTACATAACAGGTACATATAAAGGTTACATAAAATAATCTTACTTAGTTTCCTCTGTTGCCCTTCTACATGGACTTCTTCTAAATTTGAATGAAATGTCAGATAGACCCTGTTAATTCTCGGTCGACGATATCGCGTGCTTTCAATATGGTCTGGCACACCGCCCTGCTCACCAAACTCTCTTCCTTTGGTATGCAAGGCAATCTCCACTCATGGCTCGCAGACTTCCTTTCCTGTCGCAGTCAACTTTATGGAACTATCTCATCCCCTCTTCCTGTCCAGGCTGGAGTTCCTCAAGGCAGTGTTCTGGGCCCTGTTCTTTTCCTGGTTTTCATCAATGATCTCTGACTCTTTGGAAAATCCTCTTTATCTTTTTGCTGATGACTCCACCCTCTTCCACACTATGTGTCATCCCTCAGATGGGCAAGCAGCAGCCTCTTCATTCTCTGCAGATCTGGGTAAAATCACAAACTGGTCCAACACGTGGAATATGTCTTTCAACCCTGACAAATCTCACTCTCTCACGATGTCTCTCCGAAAGGACCATCTGGAACCCCCCCCCCCCATATACATTCTCAGCAATCCTCTTGAAGAAGTCCTTTCATTCAAGCTTTTGGGTCTCACTATCTGCCATAGTCTTTCCTGGGAAAGCCACATTTTCAAGCTGGCCTTCAAAGCCAGTCACAGACTGGGCATCCTCCATCGTGCAAAGTCCTTCCTTGGCACACCTGAGCTCCTGACCATGAACAAAGCTTTCATCTGCAGCCTGATGGGGTACTGCTCTCCCTTTTGGGCTGATGATCCCGCCTTTCACGTTCCTCGGCTTTCCGCTGTGGAAACCAAGGCATTTAGGATCATTGGAATCTCCCGTGATGAGGCTGAGTGTTTGGATCTCTCACTCTCACTGCAGGCAGGTCGGTGGTCTGTCTGTCTTCTACCGTCTCCTCTCTGGCATCGCCCCCCCCCCATTCCCCACTGCTCTGTCTGTCCTTCTCATATTTCCGCAATGTGCTCAAGGTCTGCCAGCAATCCCCTTCTTGTAAAACTACCAAAATCAAGAATCAATGCTCACCTTCATTCTTTCATTCTTCTTTTCCCCCACCTTTTGAACAGACTCCCACACTCTTCAATCCCACTCTTCCCTTCAGGTCTTCAAAACAACTGTTCACCACCATCTCTTATCTTCCCCCATCCAAAACCATGATCTTTTCTACCCCCGTTAATCCACCACAAACCCACCTCCTTTTAATTCCCTGCTTCTTTTCTTGAAAAGTCCCTGTTGTGTCAGGACCTGAACATCCCTGTTGTGTCCATCTTGTTTACCCTGTGTTCCCTGCCCCATCCCTCTCCCTTCCACAGATCTCCTAATGTCTCTGTTCCCTACTGTTTTGTGCTTCCCTCTTCCGCCCATCTTGCATGAGCCTCGACATTGTGTGTGTGTGTGTGTGTGTGTGTGTGTGTGTGTGTGTGTGTGTGTGTGTGTGTGTGTGTGTGTGTGTGTGTGTGTGTGTGTGTGTGTGTGTGTGTATATCTGCTGGTTCGTTTTGAAAGCTTCAAGGTGATTATGAACAAGCACAGCTTTATACTGATGTTATTGCCATCTCTGCACCCTCTTTCCCTGCATATTTCCCAACTCTGCTCACAGGTGCGCTCTGTGACATTTGACCAGAGTGGGACGTACCTGGCCGTGGCCGGAAGTGATGTCAGGGTCTATCTCTGCAAGCAGTGGCAGCAGCTACTGCAGTTTACCGGTAGGCGCTTGACATGTATAACTTTATCAGTGAGTTGAGTTTATTTTCGACTTACCCAAACTACTTTCTGCATGAGCTGTACTTCCTGAATGTTACCTTGTGTACCCATAGAACACAGTGGACTGGCTACAGGTGTGAGGTTTGGAGAGCATGCTTCTTTCCTCGCTTCCTCCAGTCTCGACCGCAGCCTGAAACTCTATGCCATGTGATCCTGTCGGATGTGATGTCGATTTCTAAACGTGTACGAAGTGTGGAAGGTCGTTGCAGATGTGCATGACTCCACCACAAGTAAACTCACCGAGCAGTGAATCATCAAGGCATGCCTACCTACAGATTAGATTTGTTATTTCCGGCGATGGGTATATTGTTATGAAATGCTTTTTCTTTTGTTCTTCTCCAAAATTATTAGCTCAGATCACAGTAGCTGTGTTTAAATGTCAAAAAGTCTCCTCTGGCATCAATTTTTCATGTTGATGCTCCCCAGATTCTTTTCCTAAATGTAATCATTTCAATGTGTCCATTTGCCATTTTACAAATAAAAGGTTCATTTCTGAGGTTTGAATTATTTGGGGATTAAATCCCTGGGTGTAGAGCTAATCAAACACGCTTCCTTATGATTATTTTCTTAACTCCCAGCTGCGACTGCTGATTGGATGATTGAGGAAAATTATAAGCTTCCATTTCAGTGTGCATTCTCTGGCCGAAAGTAATTGACTCATTCTCATCTCATCCTGTCATTCATTCATTAATTGCAATGGCCTTTTTTTATTTGGATAGGATTTTGAATTTGTTCATGGTGCCAGCAAATTCTCACCAACTTCACAAAGGACACCATGGAATCTTTTATGTCTACTGACCAATGTCGGCAAACGAGACGCCCGTTTAACATCCAGCCATGTGACGGCACACACATTGAATCACACTGCCTGTGAAATACCAGGATGACAGTCTATAGCTGGGTTAAGATTTGTACCCAGGCTAGACAGCTTTGAGGTGAGTGTGTATCTCTAGGCCATCCTGAGTTATACTACATTTGTCCATTTCTTCTCAAGCTGCACTTTGTGGAGCAATCCAAATATTTTTGTGGATAAGGAACATCTCTCCATCAAAACACGATCACAGGGTTGTATTTCCTTTTATTTTTGTTTTAATATGAAATTGCTAAATGATGGCTGCACGTCATGTTCATGCTGGGAGGAGGAATTACTTCCTGCACAAGAAGCAAGCATTGTGTGTGTGTGTGTGTGTGTGTGTGTGTGTGTGTGTGTGTGTGTGTGTGTGTGTGTGTGTGTGTGTGTGTGTGTGTGTGTGTGTGTGTGTGTGTGTGTGCGCGCGTGCGCTCTGGAGGAAGTAGTTCTCAATGGGGGAGTGACACGTGACCAATGAATGCAAATACTGTCGTGGGATCCACCGTCGTTTTCATCACCTATGAAATATGATGAAATTTAGAGGAAGAAAACGTCAAAACGTTTGTTTAAATCGCATTTTTAGCTCGCCTGTTCGAAGAACAGAGAGCGATCGTGACACCCCTGGCGTGAGCGTGAAAATGTTAAAGTTTTTGGTGCAAGTTATTTAAAAGCTTGCCATTCATTTAATATGTGTACTACGATGCTGATATTTGGCGTGGAGGTTCCTTTGGGGTATACTATTGGTGTAGTGAAGTTGAAATTATAAAAAAATTTCAATTTTTAAAAATTTTTTGACCTGTTTTGAACTTAACTTTTTTGGTGCAAGTTATTTAGAAACTTGCCATTCATTTAATATGTGTACTACGATGCTGATATTTGGCATGGAGGCTCCTTTGGAGTATACTATTGGTGTAGTGAAGTTGAAATTAAAAAATAATTTCAATTTTTTTTTAATTTTTGACCTGTTTTGAACTTAACTTTTTTGGTGCAAGTTATTTAGAAACTTGCCATTCATTTAATATGTGTACTACGATGCTGATATTTGGCATGGAGGCTCCTTTGGAGTATACTATTGGTGTCGTGAAGTTGAAATTAAAAAATAATTTCTATATTTTTTAATTTTTGACCTGTTTTGAACTTAACTTTTTTGTAGCACATCAACGTTAAAGTTTTTGGTGCAAGTTATTTAGAAACTTGCCATTCATTTAATATGTGTACTAGGATGCTGATATTTGGCATGGAGGTTCCTTTGGGGTATATTATTGATGTAGTGAAGTTGAAATTAAAAAATAATTTCAATATTTTTTAATTTTTGACCTGTTTTGAACTTAGCTTTTTTTGTAGCACATCAACGTTAAAGTTTTTTTTTTTTCCTTTCTAATGTTTTTATCTACCACTATTTTTTACTGAGTACAATATACAAATACATATATTTCTTTAAAATTATTTGGATCAGAATTCACTGCAATGCTTTATAAAAAATATTATTAGACTAGTCTTTTAAAAACGATAAATGTATAAACAGGTGAGTATTGGGTGGCTTTGACACCAACTCTGGTTAGCTCGCCTGTTCGAAGAACAGAGAGCTATAGCGATACCCCCGGCATGAGTGTGAGCATGAAAATGTTAAAGTTTTTGGTGCAAGTTATTTCCTTTCTAATGTTTTTATCTACCACACTATTTTTTACTGATTACAATATACAAATACATATATTGCTTTAAAATTATTTGGATCAGACTTCACTGCAATGCTTTAAAAAAATATTATTAGACTAGTCTTTTAAAAACGATAAATGTATAAACAGGTGAGCATTGGGTGGCTTTGACACCAACTCTCTGGTTAAAGTTGCACCAAGCATCCATCTGAAATTGATCTTTCGAGGCTCATGGAGGAACCTAATCTGCATGTAGTTGTCTAAATTAAATCACCTGCAGGGCAAAGATATTAGTAGACAATGTACTTTAACATGAATTTCAGACCAGTTTTGACAATGGACACACACACACACACACACACACACACACACACACACACACACACACACACACACACACACACACACACACACACACACACACACACACACACACACACACACACACACACACACACACACACACACATATATTGTGGGATTTGAACCTGGGTACATGCATCTAATCATTGGTTCAGAGGAAACAGTATAAACAAACTCATTTTTTTCGACATTTCAATTCATCTCATTTTGTTGATGGCAAAGCTCCTATCATTTGTAAATAATTGCTATTTGTAAAAGTCTATTGATCCGTGACGTCACGTGTGATGACTACTGGTTTGGCCAATAGACGAGCGATCTTACGATCACAGCACTCGCATCGGACATGCAATTAATCCGCCACTTCGAACTTGCCGTTTCGTCTCTAAAAACCCCGAATGGATTTCTACCGTTCAGTATCAATATAAATCCACGCCAAAGTGAACAATCGAAGTCCATACTGTATGAGCGCTTTTTTATGCAGTCTTGGAATAATTTCCCATCGCACACGGGGTTCCTGACGTCAAATAAATAACCACTTTTAAAAGAGTGCAGTTTTAACCTTCGTGTGAGTGTTTATTTATAAATGTCCGAGTCGAAATGGACGGATAATCATCTTGAGAGTCGAGAGAGATCGTGAGGTGCGGTTAAGAAAACTTGAGGTAATAATAAAAATGGCGGGATTAAGCGAAGCCTGAGGTAAATGCGAGGTCAACTGAGGAAATACGTCATTCAAACGGAGATCGATAAGGTAAAACGTGTTTTTAATTTTTATTTGAGAAAACGTTTGGTGGCGGTAATGGTAATCAGGGACGTCGTGTGGGATTGAAAACGTGAAGGAATTTGTCCGGTCGTTCGGTGCGAGAACGACTTCACCCATTCAGCACCGAAGCCAGCTCCTTGTCGAATCCACGAGAGAAGATCGGGGCTGAGGTGCGAAGCGTGAAGACATCGATCGAGGAGGTCAAACGAAGTCTTCCTCATCGGAAATTGTCCACGTATTCTAACCGAGGCAAGGGCACGGAGAAAAACCGCAAGAGATGAGGAAATGGCGATCAGAGTGAAAGAAAACATCGTTTCAGAAAATACCCGGCAAAGGGTGAGGTGACGCCTTTGGTACTGATTCTTTCTGGCTGCCTTGAAGCAATATGTCACCTATACGAATCTCTGAAGATGCATCGAACTGAGTGTCGGTTCCTGGTTTATCAGATCGAGGTGCTGGGTTCGTTTTAAAGAGCTCTTGTGATTCCGAAATCAACTCTACAAATCTTGCCAATTCCAAAGGTGCCAGATCCCTGCCTTATACCGTGATAACTGCACCCAGGTCCTCGTCAGGCATCATTCTCAACATCTTCCTAACCCATCCTGATGTCAGTGCTATGTTCGGACAGGGTGCCTTCTGCTTGGGTTGAATCGGGGGCCCGGAGTAGGTGTAACACTCAAACCAAGTCTCTATCTTCTTCTTCTTCTTCTCCTTCTTCTTCTTCTTCTTCTTCAGAATGTGAATCTCATGTGAACCAGCCTCGCTCCCAATCTCCCTCTTTCTGCCATTTGGCTAGTAGACCCATGCGAAGCCACACTGCCTTCACTACTGATGCAAGCTCAAAATCTGTTCCAGTTCCTGCAGCCAGTTCAGGCCTGGAACCTCGTTTCCCATGGGGCGACCCGCTTTCCTGGAACTCTGCATACAAATCTCAAGCACTGGTGGGTTTAACCCCGACAGCCTTACCAAGAAGGTCAGACAGTGGTATGCAAACTTGTGTCCTGAATCCTGCTAGGGAGGACATCACAAAAATGTTGCCTGACGATGCCTGTTCTGACACTTCTGCTGCTAAGGGCTTCAAAGAAAGCATCAACAGTGGCAGGACCTCAAATTTGAATCCTTTCAACACCAAGGCATGCAACATTGAAATATCAAGCGTGGAAAATTCTCACAGAGACGTTTCTCAAGGTGGAAACTCGAGCTCCGAAGACCTCAGCGCTGATAGGACCATGGTCTTTGAAAACAGAGTCTGCAACACAAAAACTCAGTGTTTTGAGAATGATGACAGATATCTGAACATTGATGACACTTCCAGAGAAAGAGACATTAAAGATTTAGACTGGACAAGCTCGATCAAGGAGATGAAGTTTGGGGTCAATAAATGGAGCTGCACAGAGAACTCGAGCACAAACGTGTATTCTGAACGTCTGTCAATGAAGGCCAGTTTGGATATTGTTGACTCTGTGAATGCAGATGAAGATGTCTGCAACAATTGCAGTTCTAAGTTGGATGGTATTGGAATTATGAGTAACAACTGTGGCAGACACTCCAACAGTTTCAACTTGATGACGGTTGAAATTGGATGCTCCAACAATCCAGATATGACACTGTGCATTGAGAATGATGACAGCATGGATGTACATCGAGATCTTTTCAAATTGATATATTTTAATTCAAATCTAGCCAATATATTCAGGACAGCAAATGAGAACACGAGGCTGAGCTTGTTTCCGTTTGGAAACAAGGCTGAGGCTCGTGCGTTCAGGAGGTGTTGCCGGATCAAAAGCGATGGTGAGAAAGTCATTATGGAGATTTCCGGAGATGAATTGAGAAGAATATATGATGAGGTACTTTGGTGGAAGAACAAGAAAGCAATCAAGCATGTTGATGCATTGGAAGACGAACATTGTATGATGAACCAAAGAGAGAATGATGTGTTGAGAGAATGGTTTAAGGAGACTTTTGATTGTGGTCATATTGAATGCAACTTCTGGAATGGAGGCATACAGATGAAGATACTTGAAGGAGAAAATGGATGGAGAGAGAATAATGGAGAAACAATCTCGGAGAATAAAATATTGGAGATGAAGGAAGTTGTGTGCAATGATAAAAAGGAATTAAAGAATTTTGAGAAAAACCTCAATGAGATAGACCTTGAGCAGCTAAGTGCAGTGATGGAAATTGATGATGGGGCGAAGATGAGCAATACGGTTGTAAGGTGTCCTGGCAAATTTGACCGGGGGAGAGAGGGAGTGTTTGAGGAAGACAGTATAGATGAAGATATGAGCTGGAATATAAATTCTGATGTGTATGATGATGCAGGGAAATTGCAAGATCTTTCAGAAGACATAATCATGGAAAAGGTGGAATGTAAACATCAAATGACAACACAGAGATGGCAGATGTGGGACGTTCAAGGGGACTTCGGTAATTTATTGAGAAGGAAAAGTGTCGAGGAGTATGACTTGGAAGGCTCTAGGAAGAAGGACTGGAATACTGAGGTTGTTACACTTGAGGAGGAGCTGTGTAGGAGAGAAGAAGAAGTGTGGATGGCGGCACAACTTGGTCAGGAGCTGCTTCATCAGAACTCGGAACTCCGAAGGGAGCTGTCTCACTTGCACGAGGATCTGGCGCAACGTGTTGAGGTCTTGAATTCACATCATCACCTCAAGTAACACCATCAGTTATATTTTTTTTCACAGACAATCAACAAAACACCACCATGATTTAGAGTACATTTTCATATTGTGCATTTCACTCGTGTGTTTTCCATAACAAGCATCATTATCGGTTATAACACGTTTTGAAACAAACTCGGCAAAGATCACCATAAAACTATCAGATAATGAAACAACAGAGATTGAGACATTGAGAAAATTGTGTGAGGGTGAATATGATGTGATGTTTTAGACTTTGGCGCAGGAAAACTACAGCCTTCGGGGACGAATGGCATGGCGTGAAGCGGCACTGCAAGGCCGAGTGGCCGACTTGGAGATCGAGTTGGGACAAGCCATGGTTCAGGTGGGAGAGTTAAAGGATGCGTTGGTTAAAGCACTGGCAAATGAAGAGCACACCAAGAGGCGAGCCGAAGATCTTGCTGAAAGACTCCGAGAAGAAGAGGAATCGGTATGAAGCGTGTGCAAAGAGATTGTACTTACTTTCAAGCAATACAAAGTGAGATGGGAAATATGGTACAAGATAAGAAGTTAGAAAATATACAATGTGATGATGGAAAGCTGGAAGGTTTAAATGCACCAAAACTGCAGAAAATATGAGGCAGTTGTGGATATGCAAAGCTCTACCTCTAAGGGTATGGTGGTAGATTAGTTGAAGCGAGCTGGTCTGGTGTCACAGCAGACATGAGTTTTCAAGCTTCTGCAGAAGGAACTTAAACTAAACCCAAATATATTTGGTATTTTTAACAGACCCAATGCAACTGACCATTATTCCTGTTAGAATCAGAATGCTCCAAAATGTCAAATGGTGAACAAATTTGACAAGCAACTTCCCACTGGTACCAGTTATAATCTTATTTAGACATAAATCATCTCTCTACTTCAGTAAGCAACCTATTCTATGATTTTATGCCTGGTGTTGGCTTAATGGTTTGAGTGGTGGGTTTGGGATCCTCGGATCCTGAGTTCAAATCCCGCTCAGCTGTTGAATTAATACCAGGTGGGGTTAACTTGGCCTTTCATCCTTCCGAGGTCGGCAAAATGAGTGTCAGCATGCTGGTATACTGTGGCGGTGTGGCGACCCGTCCAGGATTGTGCCCAATAGCCAAGGAGACTGCTTAAGCAGCACCAACGCTCTGCACAGAATATGGTCCCAATCTCCTCCTATGACTTTCCTGACAATATTAGAAAGTAAGACCTGTCACTTCCAGAGAAAATAAATAAAAATTAACTTTCACCATTTACAAATCATGTGAATAAATTATTGAATATCAGCTGCTTTTTTGTTGATATCCTTTTCTCACCTGCGTTGCAAGTAGAGCGACCTGCTTTGTGATGCTTTAAAAGGCGGTGTATAATTGGAAATGCTGTTTGATAGGTTGATATGCAGGGGTTCACAACTGGTACGCTGGTACTCATGTGTGGTAAAAAAACAAAACAACTGAATGTGTACTTCAAAGATGTTCATGAAGCTCAAAAACGTATGAGCACAATAGAGGATTTTAATAGTAGTCTGGTGGAAAATGAGAAAACCTTGAATTTCATTACAGACTGTTTTTTGACTGATTCTGGGTAATTTGAGGGTGCTGAATCCAAATTTGTCAGGTGCCACTTCGTCGCTCTTGGGGAAAATGAGTTCTTTAAGATGGCGTCCAAGATGTCTGCTCGTTACAATTTTTACCATATTTCAGCTCCTAATAATGATAGAATTGCAATTTTTTTCATCAATTTGTATGTTTTTGGGTGCAGGAATGCAACAAAGATGTTGTTAAGCATGTATCTTTATCTGAAATCAATTTGGCGTCCAAGATGGCGGATCAATAAATTTTTGATGATACCGCTTCAGAAAATTTTCCATATATCATTTGTTTAAATGAATTAATCTGTTCTTCCTTAGCTGATGGAACAGCATGGTGCAATGACTTTAAGAGAAAATTGACTGAGATTGTGTAGTTGTGGTGATGGTGTTTTACATTATACTAACAGATTTCTTCATTTTCAGGTGATGTAAATGATGGCCACTGCTGAAACACCTGCATGCTGCTTTCCAGCAATATTTGGCTGTAGTGCAGAAAATTCAGCGCTTTTAACTGGCACACAAGCTAGAATAGAACGCATTATAGCAGGAAGTGGCGTTAGATGTGATGGGTTCCGCGAACAATTGGAGGTAGTGAAACATGAACAATTCTTGCATGACCGTTGTAGTACTCATTCTGTGTACTTTCACAAGAACTGTGTGTACACTTAAGCATCAAAGATACACATATAGCGATATGTTTCAAAGCACAGCCAACAGACCACACCTGAAGAGCCCTAAAGAAAGAAGATAAAGCAACCTGATGTCCCAACTTTTAACTTTAGGAGGCACTCCCTATTCTGTGGTGAAGAATGCAAGACAGAAGTGGATCCACGACATCCAGATCGATGGAGACTTTGGTACTGCCAATCGTGGGGAGGACAAAACTTTCAAGCAAGGAATACTTGATGTATGTGACCAACGGAATGATGAACAAGCACAGCAGGTTCGACTTCGAGTGCAAGGTGCAGTGAGCAATTTACATGCTGCCGACGCCCAGTACCATAAAGATTGTGAAGCCATTTTCATGTCCCCCTGCAATATTCAGGCAGCTAAAAGCAAGACATGCCCAGCACCACATCATGTAGATTAAGCTTTTGAAAAACTGGTTGACAAAATGTCAAACAATGACACAAAAATGTGGAACTCTGTTGAACTGCATGAAACATACAAATCTCTTGGTGGCACAGTTGATTCAGTCTCTGTCAGAACAATTTGGTACTGACTTTCTGGTACTCTCTAGTCCTGGAGTGGCTTGCCTGATAGCTTTTTGTAACAAGGTAACAGGACGTCTCAAGCTGGTACCTATAGAAGATGATGATAGTGCTGCAATGACAAAGGTGGCCAAAAAAATTGTCCGTGAAGCAAAGATGCTGAAGCAGGAAAATCTACATCTCGGATGATAATTTTTAAAGGTGATGTCATTGTTGGTGCCAGTCCAACTTTGATTGAGTTACTGCTGAAAGTGTCAAAGTTTGACAACACAAGTCCACAGTCTGCCCTGATTGGAAATATCATGACAAATGTTGTGACAAAGAGACCATCTCTTTTACAAATATCATTAGGTGTTGTTCTCAGAGATAAAGCAATGATAGAAAAAATGCATGAACTTGGTGTGCGCTGTTCGTATGAATCAGGAGTTTATGGGTCAAAATTCTGATGCTGGATTGGTGCAAGCCAGAGCTGACAATTTTGATGCCAATATCTCATCACAGAATGGCTTGCGTTCTACTCATGCTCTTGCACTTCTGTTTACTCAGGCACAATTGAACAAAACTGAAGGCAGGGAAGAAAGTTCCACAATCAGATGCATTAAGAAGGAGGAAATGAGAGATGATTTCTCCACTGATGTTGATATTGAGCGTTATGTCGGCCACCAAAAAAACAGATATGCCAGCAGCTGAGGTCATTCGTACACCATTACCACAAAAACTTCTGATTAGTCAAGTCATCTCTCAGAGAAGAGCTCATGAAATGGACTTCCATCTTCTTCAAGGATATTGCAAATCAAGCCAACATCCCAGAATTCAATGGGTATACCACTGAGAAAGCACGTGAAGAAGGTCATGCTGTTGCCCCAAAAACATTAGCTGTGTATTGTCCACTAATTGATATGGTACCATCAGAACCTGACACCATATTAACAGCCTTGGTTGAGGCAGAGAAACGTACATAAATGACAGGACAGAAATACACAATCTTCACTCTGTATGGGCTGTATGAGAAAGAATTTACATGTATGCAGAGACATATACCTGACCTGATGTAAGACAATTGAGACCATAAACTTTTAGTTTAATCAAATAGTCACAAGTTTGTGTATTATGAAGTGCTTTCAGGATTTTTCAACCTTTATTGGGTTTCCCTCTATATGCAAATTAGTCAGCTAACTGGCACTCTTGATATTCATTCGTTTTCACAAATTTTACAAGACATCAAAGTTGTAAGTTATTTGGATCACAAAGGCCTAGTGACTACTTCTAAGTACAATTATGGTTCTTTAGCCTCAAATTGTTGTCAGTATTTGCATATTAAACTTTCAATTTCAGTTATATGCCAAGGCTCTATTATTTTTCAGAGACTGAGAATATTGCAAAGTTATACCATTAGAACAAGTTTCAGGTCCAATGAAAAGCTGATGGTTGGACAAAAATTATTTTAGTAGTCATCTGGGCTTCCATATTGAAAAACGAAGTCAGATTCTATCATTACTAATGGTATTCCAAACACCTGTGCAGCAAGAAACAGAATTTGCTTTGCAATCATGACACCAATGTACAAACTATTTTGAAAAATAATTAATTGGTGATGATCAGGGGTCACGATTTGATATGTAATGTATTGATCCGCCATCTTGGATGCCAAATTGATTTCAGATAAAGATACATGCTTAACAACATCTTTATTGCATTCCTGGACCCTAAAAACATACAAATGGATGAAAAAATTGTTATTCTATCATTATTAGGGGCTGAGATATGGTAAAAATTGTATTGAGCGGACATCTTGGATGCCATCTTGAATATCTCATTTTCCTCAAAGGTGATGAAGTGGCACCTGACGGATTTGAATTCAGCACCCTCAAATTACACAAGATCAGTCAAAAAACATTGTCTGTACCTAAATTTGAGGTTGAGATAAAAATGCCAGTTTTTCCACGGGGCCATCGGTTTTCTCAGCGAGTATAGGTGAGATTCTTCCATGATAATTCTGATATACAGTACTGTACTGTACTGTTATTTCAAAATTTAAGTGCACAAAATTAAGTTTAAAATGATAACATAATTTCTAAGTTGTATCACAACTTATAGGATTAAAAAAAAAAACATAGACCAAAGGAGAACATATGGGCAAAGCGGACGAAGAGGAGGTTTTCTCAGCTAATGTCAGTGAAATTGTTCCATGAAACTTCTGATAATTGATACGCTGCAATTTCAAAATTAAGTTTATAAATGAAAACATTATAATTTACAAGTTATATTGTAGGTTTATAACTTATAAGATAAAAAAAGATCAAGGAGAACATGCAAGCTAGGAGGAAGAAGAGGTTCAGGATTATGTCCAATGGAGATCGGGGGAGTGCTCGTCTCACTCCAATGTTTCGATTTACACGCTGATCACATCACGTGCCTTCTGGGTGAATGGTTTGCATTAGCGGGAACAATCATCTGGGTGGCAGACAGATGGTTGTTCTTTGTGGATTATGCAGTCTTACCATGTGAGACATAATCTATGGTGATGCTCACCATAAGTCAACACGTTTGATGTGTATGTGTGTGCGTGTACATGTACATGTATGTATGTATGTATATACAAATATATACATATATTGTTACGAATTTGGAAGTCTTGTGCACACAGACAGACAGCCGTCCCCGTAGCTTAGTTATTTTGATAAGTATGTGTTTCTAGTTAGGGTCCCGTCCCTAGTCTAATGGCAATTAAATGTTCGTGCGCTGCAGAGTTATTACTTACGAAATCTAAAGATTTCGTAAGTATATTGATGACTTCCGTTTCTGTTTGTTTGTTTGTATGTTTGTTTGTTTGTTTGTAGGCACGATAACTCGAGAACGGAAGAAGCTACCAATGTCAAATTACACCATGTGATTCAGGAGGGTGATGGGAAGTGCTGATTAGATTTTGGTCGAAATCGGTCAAAGGTCAAGGTCACAGTGAGGTCAATTATTCGATTTTTGATGGTTTGGTACAGATAACTCGAGAACGGAAGAAGCTACCAATGTCAAATTACACCACGTGATTCAGTAGGGTGATGGCTAGCGCTGATTTTATTTTGGTCAAAATCGGTCAAAGGTCAAGGTCACAGTGAGGTCAAACATCCAAAAAATGATAACTCGAGAACGGAAGAAGCTACCAATGTCAAATTACACCACGTGATTCAGGAGGGTGTTGGCTCGCGCTGATTAGATTTTGGTCAAAATCGGTCAAAGGTCAAAGTCACAGTGAGGTCAAACATCCAAAACATTCGATTTTTGATGGTTTGGTACAGAATCATCGTAGAAACTTCTAGTTTGCGTCGCTACCTTCTCGAGAGACAGCTTTTATTTGACAAGGTCAGAGGTTAAGTTGACGATTTCGTAAGTACCAGTCTATGACTGCTTGTTTTTATAGTTAGGATTTTTACATCCACGACAACAATGCCCATCTTCACTTTCACACGACAACACTCTGCTCGCGGCATTCTTTGCGCGCTCGCCAGCAAGTGCACGCGTGGGCGGAGTCTAACAGGCATGGCGTCCCTCTTTAGCCAATCGGCAAGAAGCGGGCGTTTCACCCGCCCCGTTTCCGACCCAACACGATCGTCATTACGTACTTAGCCGAAGGCGAGGAGGTGGGCGGAGCCACAAACGCCTCCGATCGGGACTCCACCCAGGAGGGTGGGAGTTGCCCCGCCTACCATGGGCCTGTCCAATGGAGGACGGCCAGGGAATCGTGCGATGGGTCCGACCATTGAGGAGGCGAGTGGCCAGGAGAAGAAGCCCCCCCCCCTCCGGAGGGGAAGGTGTGGTTGTCTGGACCAGACGGAGAGAGACGGTGTGCTCGTGGCAGGAGTGTTGGCCAGTTCAAGAGATCGTGGCGTTTTACCAAGCAGCGAGGATCGTGTGTGAGACATTCCTGGTGGGAGAGGACATTCTCAGTCCATGCATTTCCAACCTGGCATCCAAAGCCAGTGAGTGGTTGTCGACGAGGGCCCTGCAGACGGTCGTGGTCGTGGACTTCGGGTCGTGGGTTCGAGTCCCACCGTGGTGATTCGAGTCGGTGTGACCGCACGAGGCGGGGAAGGTACCCCGGGCCGGCTCTACCGACTGAAGACCCATCGGGTCCATTTTCTTTTTGGGTGTGCGTGTCTGTATTCGGGCCTGTCTTGTCTAAGTAGGATTGTTAAGTGCTTTTGCTTGTACATTGACTGCATTTCTTATAGTCGGATAACTCTGCTCTTTGTGTGTTCCCTTCCCCCCATTATAAATAAATCCCTTGTTAAATGTATCAGCTCGTTTCTGTATTTTCTTCATTGGTTTAGCACGGTGCGTGTTGGTGGATTAAAAAGGCCGTTGCTGCCGTAGTTGTGCATTTGGACCGACGGGACCTCGGTAACCATCCGCTCGGGTTACTCACGGGTTGAGCACGGTAACGGCTCATCCTTTGCGAGCTCCGTCGAGGGTGTGAATTTCTCGGTAGCTTGCCACGTGGGCCTCTAGGTATTTTCAAGTTTGTCAAATAACCCTGTCCCATGCGGTTGAATTAATTATTGACGAAAAATTAATAACAGACTGACTTGAGATTAATACAGGCAAGATTTACAATGATCAAATAACATACAGTTTTTACTTAATGGACAGGTGCCACACACTCAGACACGCACGCGGACAAAATAAACCCAGTTGAATGGCAAAGGACTTTTGCAGCCAGGGAGGGAGGGAGCAGAGGTCGTGCAGTTTGGTCCACAGCTGCACGTGTGGAGACCGTGTCTGCGAAGGAGCCTGGCTGGAGAACACAGAGTCCAAGGTAGAACGGGGCAGCAGACAGGACTCAACGAGAGACCCGGTCAAGGTCGGGTGTACTCGGACCAGCACAACAGACGGGCCGCCGAGGCGAGACGTGGGCAGGCCCTCCGTGATCACGACCTTCCTTCTTCAACCAACAACCAAGGGACCAACTCAACCAACGACCTTCCTTCTTTCTTTGCAACCAGCCAACGAACCCACCAAACTCTCTCACTCAACAACGAACTCTCCGACTCTCTCACTCTACCCTGAGGATGGTGTCATAATTTATAGATCCCCATGGTCAGGAGAGAGCCTTGGCGAAGCTGCCATCCGCCCTGATTGGACAGGGCCTTCATGGGGCTCGCCCTTTCTGGGCAGGATTTCGGCCAGGCTGGGAAAGCCCACTCACTCCACGCGTGTTTGAGGAAGGTGGACAGTGGTACAACCAAAATTGAATTGGAACGTTTGGGGAAGCCGAAAAGGAACTGCGGATGTGAAGATTCTGCCTCAGAACAACAAGGCTCTGGAGACGACAGGTGGACAGTGGTACGTTGTTGCCAGCGAACCGAAGACTGCAAGCACTATGGTACCGTGGATCATAATGGAGGGGATATAAAGATTTATTAACCTAACTAAAAACCATCGCAATGCACTCCTTTTGCTTTCCCACTACACACAAAGAAGGATTCTATCTGCACATATACTTAATGGCATAACTAACTTCGGGCCAACTGTATGTTTGTATGCATACGTTTCCTAGAACCGTAACTATATATATATATATATATATATATATATATATATATATATATATATATATATATATATATATATATATATATATATATATATATATATATATATATATATATAGATTTTCTGTTAACGTTTCCGTGTAATTTGACGTTTCTCCTCCGAAACTGCCGGACGGATTGTCGCCACTTTCTGCATGCGGGTGCTCTGTGGACTAATGAACAGCATGGGCTATGTGAGATCACGCCAGACGGAGAGGTTTGGGAATTTTGGGCGATTTTCTAATTTTTACCTTTCGTTTGCATGGCGACGTGTGACGTCACCGCTGAGAGGTGTAATTCTGTCATGATATCATCGGACATTCGCTGACGTCAGTATGTCTGTCGTCGACAGACCGTCCCTGCCGAGAGGCATAATGCCACTCCGAGAAAACAGCATCTGCAATGTAAAACCCTCTTCTGCACGTGCTGACTACCTCAGAAGGTGAATTTGACACAAAAAATGTAACAAGAAACATTGTATTTAAAGTAAAGATTTATTTAAAAAAAATATATTATTTCTGTTAACGTCTGCGCGTAATTTGACGTTTCTCCTCCGAAACCACTGGCAGGAATGTGCTCATTTCCCATATACTGGGGTTTCTTAATGTGACGAAGACAATGCGCTAAATTTCTAAGCTGGAATTTCATGACAACGTGGCTTCAACAAGATTTTCAACCCATCAATGGCCGCATTTATTCCCATTCGGTCGCCATCGCTGAACTGCTGTCCGGGAAGTGCTGCCATCTATCCACAAAATATGAACTCGAGTAAGTGAGTACTCATTGCATCAAACACTGAATATAAACACAACTGATAATAAATAGTATAGCTCAGAACATCAGCAATGGTTGTCATGTTTTAAAAATCAGTGTGGAAGGATGGGTACGATGAGCGCCAGAGCTCTGCCAACATGATGTACCCCGATTGGCGCCTTTCCCGTACTGAACACGCCCTCTTCGACTGTCAATTTGTGTCTGAAATCCAACGTACTTCCCGGACTGAACACGCCCTTTTAGACTGTCAATTTGTGTCTGAAATCCAACGTACTTCCCGGACTGAACACACCCTTTTAGACAGTCAATTTGTGTCTGAAATCCAACGTACATATTAAAAACACCCAAAAATAAGTTGCAATAGGCCTATGTCCAGATAACATCAAAGGCTATAATCTGAAGGAAGGAGGAACCAGGGAACGGGTATGAGGTCAATCCTTCATTGCCCGGATTCTCTTCTTTTCTTTGTTCTTCGAAAGTGCAGTGTCCCACAATAGATTCTGTACCTTGAATGCGTGCGTGTTAACTGTTCAAATTAAAGAGGTGTTCGATTGTCGGATGCACCCAAACAACTGCCGTTCATTACATTAATTGTCAATATCAACCGCCATCGTTACATATGTTGTGTCATGCCTGTGTGATCTTCAAATTAAAGCGGCCAAGCAGTGTTCGATCGTCGGATGTGCGCCAAAAAGTGCCGTTCATTGAAATTTGCATTCTGATTCTCGGTCACCCTCCACTGCTCCTGTTCAGTATAGGGCTAGCCCTATATCATGTTAAACTTGCCCCATCAGACGCCAACCTTCCAGTCACACTGCAGAGGATGCAATTTCCAGTCAGACTCGCATACTCGATGACCAAAAACAAATCCCAGGGCCAAACATTTGACAAACTCGGAATATACCTCCCAGCCCCTGTGTTCTCCCATGGCCAACTATATGTTGCATTTTCACGTGCAAGAGGTTACTCCTATATATCTATCAAAGTGGACAATAATTCCTCACAAGGACCATTCAGCAACAAGATACTGTTGCGGTTTTCGCGCCCGCCGGCGTGCTGACGGCCACGTAACTCGAATCGCGGCACGTCGCCCACCGGACGGACAATCCAGTCGTGACCCTCTCGGACTAACGCCGGGAACCAGTCACGGGTGGACCTTTCGGTCTCACCGCGATCGAGCCAATCAGCCCCCGCGTGGGATAGGGTTGCTCGCCAAATTCGACCTACCTAAGTACCCACGCGGAGGGTAGACCGGGCGATCGCACCTCGCCGCAGGTCGACTTCGGACACGGGCCACTTAAGCGACCCGTTCCGTACTATCAGAATAACCGAGCGGTGTTATCGTCGACCTCGACGGTTCGATTAATTATCGGGCGTACTCAGCCCACTACCAACCCTTTACGTGAAGCAAGATGAGGGTTCAATGGGGGAAAAGACGAAGCGAAGCGGGAGAACAGTTCAACAATAAAGCACATTTATTCGCGGCACACGGGAAGCACACAAATACAATTCCACCAAAAGCACACAAAAAAAGAAAACACAATTCCATTTACACAAAAAGCAAATATAAAAGTGAAAACACAGTGCAGAGCTAATACCGACTACCGAGCACACGGCAACACTTATACAATTCTACTTCACAGACGGCGCCGACAACACATACCCAAAACCAAGGAAAAGAAATACCCCCAAGGATGAGGCGGGCCTGAGGCCGAGACCGGGTCGCGCCTACCCGTCTGGTGATGAGACGCGGAGCGGCGATGGCGCCTCTCTCCGCGGGCCTCGCGGACAGTGTCAGGCAGGGGGTGGGAAAAGGGGCCCCCTTTGTCGCACTATCTCAGCGCGGGGGGAAACAGGAGGGGGTTGCTGACGCTCGGGGTATAGAGGATCTTTATTATCCCTGGTGTGCGTCTCCACCTCGGCCAGGTCGCGCTGCCGGCCTCCCTCGGGCGTGCAGCTCCCGGCACCGACGCGAGCACCCCCTCGTCTGCCTTCGCCGCTGCCGCCTCTCCGCCTCTGGACTCTCCACCCTGGACTCTTCTTTGGGCTCTCCTCGTTCGACTCTCTTCAGCTTCTCCAGCTACTGCAGGCTTCGGGCTCCAGACTTCCACACTCGACTCTCCACCCTCCGACTCCTTCTCGTTTTTTTGACTGACGAACACCGTCCTTTTATCCCCCCGTAGCTTCGCCTTTGACCCCCTCCCTTTGACCTTTCACCTCGCTCCCCATTGGCCCGAGAAAAAGTGGGCGTGAAGGCTTTTGATCCACAAATTTGCATATATCGATCGTTCTGGAGGCGGGGCCAAATCGCCCCTCGCTCACCGATTGGACGGCGAAAAGTGGGCGTGTGTCGTTTTTGATCCGTTTTTGAAGCACAAAATCCGTGATTTTGTACACGCTGTTCAACGTGCGCCCTGCACGAGTCCAACACCGGTACCCACAGCGGGGCAAGAACGGTGGCGATGCTACGGTTGCGAGGTGTGACGTGAAGGTCGTGGCGGTTGTGGTGAAGCGGCGTTGTGGTTGGTGGTTGATGTTGTGGTTGTGGTGGTAATCATGGCGGGTGGTCCAAAATAAAGATAGTAAAAGAAAAACGGCTATCCTGAAGAGTCGCAGCACGCATAAATGACATGTATTCCCACTAGACAACGGGTTTGGGCCTAACTACACATGCACTTACCGAGATACCTCACCTAAGGGACCTGAATGGTGGTTTGCGAATTTGGTAACCACAACACTACCCCCTTCCCTTTTTACAGACTCGTCCCGAGTCGTCAAATTTTCGTGTGCCATCATGTGTAGTTTTCCCCTAGTACATTTTACCTACGGATCCCTGAGTGCGACATTCATGGTATTCGTGTCCCCAAAATAAATAACCTGAGGGCTGCGTAACTATCTAAACAAACTCACTCACACGGACGAGTTAAATAAAATTGCCGGCGCTAAGACATACATGCCGGGGGCGCACTCATATGTACAGTACATCTTAACCTTAACTTACAAATTTTACACTAAACCATGGCCCAGGATCAATGAACTCTGCAAAAAGAAAGCAGTTAGCAGGGAGCCAGGCTGCCCGCATGCAGTCTCTGGCTCAAAACAATGCAGGTGACAGGGAACGTGGCTGGCTGCTCACACGCAGTCCAAGGCCTTCCCTTTTGAACTGAACGCAGTGAACCACAACGGTGCTTGGGCTGCACAACGCAGTCTCCGTGCCAGCTCAAGTGGCACATGCAATGAGCACAACGAATGGATGCATGAACGGTTTGAACTGAATGAATGGATGGACGCAAACACGGTGCACGGGCCGCCACTGCAGGCCCGTGTTGTAGCTGCCAACAGGGCAGTTCTTGCAGCTTGCAAACTGTTGCCTTGTGGATCCTGGCGCACATGGAAATGAACAGGGGGGGGGGGCAAAGCAAAAATTGAACGGGGCTGGTGAACGTGGGCAGTGGGCATGGCATGGCAAAGGCAGCAGGCAAACACAGCCCGCAGAAGAAGGCCGCTGCAGGCAAACACAGCCCGCAGAAGAAGACCGTTGCAGGCAAACACAGCCGGCAGACGAACTGGCCGGCACAGGCCTCGAAGAAAAACAGCCAGCAGATGAACTGGCCGGCACAGGCCTTGCAGCACACAGCTGCCGATGAAGTTGGCCGGCCTCCGCCTTGAAGCAAAACACGGCCAGCCGATGAAGTTGGCCAGCCTTTGCCGTTCAGTGGAGGTTGGTGGAGGGAGTGCGGTGGTGCTGGCCACTTGGAAGGTGGGCTCGGACCTACCTACCTGTCTCCCTCCCAACCTATCGCCTTTGCCTGTCACTGTACATACCCACTCCCTTAATTTGTGAAAAACCAATTTAGCCCCAACTTAATTTTTTTTTTTTCTGTTGTTTTTATTTTTACTCCCCCACTATAAATCGTCCCCTAACCCCCTTTATCGTCCTTGTTCGGCTAACCTATCCTGTCACCTAGCCTACTCCCAACCCCTACGTTCCCTTCCCGGAGGGGAATAAGGGAGAGCTAACGTCCTGTGTCGAGGCCCAACTCAAGCCTCAGAATGGCCTCCCCAGAGTTCGGCGATCTTAACACCAAGTGGGTCCAGCGGCCCACAACGACAGCGAGGGGATGGATGGTGCGGAGGGGTACATCTCCTAATCTACCCTAACCATTTAACCGTTAAACTACCCCGGCGCTTTCAACAAGCGCCTCTTGCTTAAACTATTGGTTCTATAAACCCAGATTCCCGTCGCCTGTGTTGGTGTCCTCACAATTTCGGGCCTCACCCCCCAATTTTCTCTCCGTGCCCTCACACGGTCTCCTGGCTGGGACACGTGGCTCCCTTTGGCAGGCACGACCCTCTGCCGAATCTCCCGCTATGGCACCCCCGGGCACTACACTGCCTCCAAGCCTACCAGCTCCCTAACACCGGGGAGTGCCCCCCATGGCACCTCCCCTGAAACGCACACGTGGCAGGCCGGCCTCCCGGGCCCCTTTCCGAGGGTCACCCGTGCCCACAACACTGCCCACGCGGCTAATGGCGCCCCGGGCCCCCGCACCAAGCAGGCGCACCCGTGCCCACTACTCTATCCCGGCCCCCCATGGGCCCATGGCCTACCGCGGCCGACTAGCCTGGTGCCCGGGGTACCCACTCAGCGATACTCACCTTTCGCAGCCACGCTCCCAAGCCCGTCAACAGGGCTCCTGCACACCTCCAAATGGGTCTCGAGCCTACTTTCCCACCAACAACAAAACGACCTCCATTTTTCAATTTGACTAACCCCCTAACTCAATCTACACTGACCCCGGGGTCCCTTGGGCGGGAGTCACTCCTCCCCCCAATCACTCATCGCACCATGCATTCCCCATTCGCTCCACTCACACAGACCCGCTGGCCTCACTCACTCATCATGTACTCACCTCTCAACTCTTCAACACACACACCACTGAACTCTGCCATCCTCCTAACTACATCCCCTAACTAACTCGTGCTCCCACGTCGTCCCTTAAACTACAGCACGTTCCATTTAACACTACGTAGCTAAACTACGTCAACTCTACACGCTCACCAGTCTGTCACTGTCTTCTAAATCCAAAAAATCATTTTATTTCCCAACCTAAATCTGGCTACAATCCCTCTAACTAATCCATTCCACGGACTCCATGAGGACTTACCCCTGCCCCATGAAGTCGGTCTAACTAAGCTAACCCTTCCCCCTAACTAGTTTCCATCCTGTGCCCCTGGGTAAGGGGGTCTTTCACCCCTTGCCCAGGAATCCTGTACACCCGAAAGTGAGGCTTGTTTTTCCCTTTTTTTTTTTTTATGCCCAGCACCTGCGCGGCAACTCAGAGCTCGCGCACTTTGCACCTGCCCGTGACGTCATGCAGCTGCACGTGTTCCTCGTCCCTCCTTGGACGGGACCATCCGGCAGAGATACCCCTCCTGCCGGATTCCAACCACACGTGCAGCCATGACGTCACCGTGCGCATAAAAAAAACACAAGCCCCACGTCTCGAGGGGTTCCCCACGCGAACACATGTGCTTTGCCCGTTGGAGCTTAACACACACGATCGCGTGGAGAACCCGTCCGGTCCAAATCCGTTTACCTGCCTAAACTTTGTCCGTCCGCGGGATCGGCAAATCCACCGCGTGCGTTTCCGGACCGGGACTTCACTCTCGCAAGCGAGCACGTGGCGGTCTCGTGCGTTGCACAGCACGAACCGCGTGCTCACTGCTGGGTGAACCCGGCACGGTCCCCGAAACAACTACAGCCGCTTCTCGGCTTTCGTTTCTCCCATGTCGCCGTCTCCGTCTCCATTCCACACACGCATACCTGCGTGTTACGACGCACACAGTCCACTCCATCACATTCACACGGGGAGACGCGGCTGCGTGCTCCCGCATGCCAACCGACATCTCCCTCTCATACCGCTCTCTCACACACACGGTCTCCCTGGCACACAGCGACCTTGCACACGGCCGTTCACTCACGCGTGCCTCACTACTCACACAAACCATACTACTCACACGTGGTGCTCCATTCACTCGCGCGGGGGCACTCACCCGCGGTGCCTCACCCACACACGCGAGGGCACTCAACCGCTGTGCCTCATCCACACACCGTGCCTCACTCATACACGCGGGGGCACTCATCCGCGGTACCTCACTCATACACACGGCGACACTCACACACGCGGTCTCTTCCACACAACGTCCCTCACTCATACACGCGGGGGCACTCAACCGCGGTGCCTCATCCACACACCGTGCCTCACTCATACACGCGGGGGCACTTAACCGCGGTGCCTCATCCACACACGCGGGGGCACTCACCCGCGGTTCCTCACTCATACTGGCCGTTTCACTCACACACACGGCCTCTTCCATACACGGTGCCTCATCCACACACGGCGTGCTGGGAAGCACGTACTCTGGCACCATCGCCACCACACCACTCACACACGGGGTCGCTTCCACACACGGGGACGCACTCACACCTTGCACCACACACACAGGGACAACCACACTGGGGATTCGTGTCCCCACAAGGGTCTCCGGGGCCTCTATACCCCCCAAGCTCTCCGTGCACCCGTCCACAGCACTCGTCCCCTCAACCTCGCAAAGCACGACCGAACTCACCTGGTCGTGACTCACCTCAAGGGGGCATACTCCCTCCCCTCGTTCCTGGAGGAGGCCATCCAGGTGCTCGCACCGGGTCCCTGCACGCTCCGCGAGCTCACCCCTATTATCCTCCACTACCTCCGTGTGTGTGTGCGCGTCACTTACCCCGTCTTCATCGTGTTTATTGGTCTCTGCTTCTTTCTGGCGTCTTTCCCTTATCTTTATGTAGGTCAACCTTGCTTTCTCTTTAAGTCGCTCCCGTCCTTCCCTGTTTTTCACTCCTTGCTCTTTCACGATCTCCGCGTACCTCATCCTTGCTCTCCGTATTAATTGTTCTTTTCTCTCCCTCGCAATTACTTTCACCTCGTCTCTTGTCTCCCGAATTACTTTTTCCTTACCCGCCTCCACCGCGGGCCTGTCAGCCGTTGCACCCCCTTCCAGCTCGTTTGCTCCCACACGTGGAGTCGCCATTCTGAGTTCCCTGCTAACGGCCTTCATGCCCGCCTGCAGGCATCGGCCCATGTTCTGCGTCTCCCCCCGGAGCTTTTTCATTTCTTCCTTCATGTTTGTTTCCATTCCGTTCATTTGCTTGTTCATTTCGTTTTTCATTTCATTTGTATTTGTATCCATCTTTTCGTTCATGCCTTTCATTTCGTTTGTATTTGTATCCATCTTTTCGTTTATGCCTTTCATTTTGTTTGTATTTGTATCCATCTTTTCGTTTATTTGTTTGTTCATGTCTTTCATTTCGTTTTTTATTTCATTTGTCATTGCCGCATTCATTTGTGCCAGCATGGTGAATAGCTGGGCCATGTCGGATGCACTCAAGTGAGCCGTTTCGGCAGGGGTTGG
Organism: Eptatretus burgeri; assembly: GCF_056783735.1. Taxonomy (NCBI): domain Eukaryota; kingdom Metazoa; phylum Chordata; class Myxini; order Myxiniformes; family Myxinidae; genus Eptatretus; species Eptatretus burgeri. The sequence continues at coordinate 24,568,383 of NC_140965.1, forward strand.
GGAAGGGTCTTGGTGGAGAGGGGGGGGGAGGTGTCATACACCGCGGCCGCTGCTGCACCCACCTCGGGCCCTGGGTTCAGTTGGGCGAGTCCGTGTTCCTGCACAATCAACATTTCCTGCTCGGGGATTCCATCCTGGACCATGGATTCTACACATTCTACATCCATTTCTAATACCCCCGGCTCCCGCTCGCCTTGAGACGCCATCTTGCTTCTCGTGAAGGGTTAATTTGCTCGCTCGTAATTTGGAGGGAATCGGGGGTCGCTTCTCTCACTCCTGGACCGATTCCCGTGAATTTAGCCGGAGACAGGAGAGCCCGTTTTCCTGTTCTCCGATACCAGTGCCGCGAGGAGGGCAATGGATTTGTATCCCACTCCTGACACCAGTGTTGCGGTTTTCGCGCCCGCCGGCGTGCTGACGGCCACGTAACTCGAATCGCGGAACGTCGCCCACCGGACGGACAATCCAGTCGTGACCCTCTCGGACTAACGCCGGGAACCAGTCACGGGTGGACCTTTCGGTCTCACCGCGATCGAGCCAATCAGCCCCCGCGTGGGATAGGGTTGCTCGCCAAATTCGACCTACCTAAGTACCCACGCGGAGGGTAGACCGGGCGATCGCACCTCGCCGCAGGTCGACTTCGGACACGGGCCACTTAAGCGACCCGTTCCGTACTATCAGAATAACCGAGCGGTGTTATCGTCGACCTCGACGGTTCGATTAATTATCGGGCGTACTCAGCCCACTACCAACCCTTTACGTGAAGCAAGATGAGGGTTCAATGGGGGAAAAGACGAAGCGAAGCGGGAGAACAGTTCAACAATAAAGCACATTTATTCGCGGCACACGGGAAGCACACAAATACAATTCCACCAAAAGCACACAAAAAAAAGAAAACACAATTCCATTTACACAAAAAGCAAATATAAAAGTGAAAACACAGTGCAGAGCTAATACCGACTACCGAGCACACGGCAACACTTATACAATTCTACTTCACAGACGGCGCCGACAACACATACCCAAAACCAAGGAAAAGAAATACCCCCAAGGATGAGGCGGGCCTGAGGCCGAGACCGGGTCGCGCCTACCCGTCTGGTGATGAGACGCGGAGCGGCGATGGCGCCTCTCTCCGCGGGCCTCGCGGACAGTGTCAGGCAGGGGGTGGGAAAAGGGGCCCCCTTTGTCGCACTATCTCAGCGCGGGGGGAAACAGGAGGGGTGTGCTGACGCTCGGGGTATAGAGGATCTTTATTATCCCTGGTGTGCGTCTCCACCTCGGCCAGGTCGCGCTGCCGGCCTCCCTCGGGCGTGCAGCTCCCGGCACCGACGCGAGCACCCTCTCGTCTGCCTTCGCCGCTGCCGCCTCTCCGCCTCTGGACTCTCCACCCTGGACTCTTCTTTGGGCTCTCCTCGTTCGACTCTCTTCAGCTTCTCCAGCTACTGCAGGCTTCGGGCTCCAGACTTCCACACTCGACTCTCCACCCTCCGACTCCTTCTCGTTTTTTTGACTGACGAACACCGTCCTTTTATCCCCCCGTAGCTTCGCCTTTGACCCCCTCCCTTTGACCTTTCACCTCGCTCCCCATTGGCCCGAGAAAAAGTGGGCGTGAAGGCTTTTTGATCCACAAATTTGCATATATCGATCGTTCTGGAGGCGGGGCCAAATCGCCCCTCGCTCACCGATTGGACGGCGAAAAGTGGGCGTGTGTCGTTTTTGATCCGTTTTTGAAGCACAAAATCCGTGATTTTGTACACGCTGTTCAACGTGCGCCCTGCACGAGTCCAACACCGGTACCCACAGCGGGGCAAGAACGGTGGCGATGCTACGGTTGCGAGGTGTGACGTGAAGGTCGTGGCGGTTGTGGTGAAGCGGCGTTGTGGTTGGTGGTTGATGTTGTGGTTGTGGTGGTAATCATGGCGGGTGGTCCAAAATAAAGATAGTAAAAGAAAAACGGCTATCCTGAAGAGTCGCAGCTCGCATAAATGACATGTATTCCCACTAGACAACGGGTTTGGGCCTAACTACACATGCACTTACCGAGATACCTCACCTAAGGGACCTGAATGGTGGTTTGCGAATTTGGTAACCACAACAATACTCACCCAAAATGTCATCGACAGGGAGGTCCTTTAGAAAACTAAGGACAGGTAACCATAGTGCATCACATCCCTAATGACATCCTCTCCAGCTTCCCATAACATCAACTATTATGCCTCATCCACCTTTTGCCACCCATTCAACTCCGTGCGAAGCACGGGTATATGCTCGTGTGTATATATATATATATATAGTTGCAGTTCTGCAAAACTGCATGCCTCTAAGGCAATGACACCCAACATACAGTGATCCCCAGGCAGTTATTTTGTCAGTCTTCGTGCAGTCAGACCTTCCCCTCATGGCTCGTGGGTTAACAGGACGAAGTGCATTGAGTAGGTCTTATAGCTAAGTATAGTAACTATATCTCCATCTTCTCTTCTGATTTTTATTTCAACCCTTTCTTTTTAGCCATGATACAAATCGAGCAAGCAAGCACACACGCCCCGATATGAACAGCAAACACACCACACAGCTTCCCGTGGGAGAATCAACATAAGAACAAACACACTATACGGCACACGCATGGCACGCCATTTCATTCTAATCCACATGGCAATTTCCAACAGCCTCTTACCTTGCTCACCCCTCACTCACCAAAAACTCACCACTTCGACTGCCGACACCTCCCACACACTTGAAACATGTTCCCGCACCTCCTCGTACCTCTGTATCGATACAATGCGCCACTAAATAAAGGCGTGCTGCATGGAACAGGATGTGCTTGCCCCCCCCCCCCTAATGTGGGGACGAGCAACGGACGTTAATGGCGCCGGCCACATCTCGCCGGGAATTTTCCAGGTGAGAACGCGGGATTGATGCGGCCCTTGTCCAGTTGCCAGGGCACGGCAGGACGGGCGACGAGGAGGGGGCATGCGAAGAGTAATCCGGGAGTTTGGTATGGCGTTCCGGGCCGTGTCATGCCGGATGCATGAATGAGACCGCTTGCGGTCCCAGGAGCCTGGCAGAGCGGGGCTAGGGCCGCTGTGGCCCAATAGAGAAGCTTGATTCGAGAGAGTGCGGGGCATGCATCGACCCAGATGGGAGTAGCGGTTAGTGTGACAGACGGGAAGGACGAGCCTCCTGAGTATGATAAATTTATTTTGGAACCCGCGCCAGCTCCACGGGACACTGCATGCGACATACAAGAGTGCGCTTGGAAAACCACCCAAGCGCGGACCATTGCATGAAGTGCAAATGGCTTCGGAGGAGCCGGCGTCGAAACGCTCCATGCCAGATAAATTACTAGAGCATGGACGGCTAAAAGGGGAGCGAACAAAGGGATTATGACAATTTCGAAAAAAAAAAATTCCCATGGGAGCCCATGTCAGAGGCCCGACGTGCTGCGAGACGTGAGTAGTGCTCACGGGATGCCGGCACGAGTGGAAGCAGCTGCGTGACCGCTGTCGGGCGGCTCGACGTGGTCGAAGTAAGAGTGGGCGTGGTGAAGCTCGCGGGCGGCCCGTTTTCGAGTGACGTCGGCGGAGATCCCACAGCACGAATGGTGGGTGTGTCGGTCTCGGACACGTTGGCGTTCCCCGTGGGAGATCACCAGAAAGCCAGTGCAACCATTTGAATCAATTAACAAGTGACAGGTGCGCTGCCGACCACCCCCATGGAAGCGGAAGGCTCGCCGAGATTGCTTATGGGAAGACGAAGCCCAGGAAGGATTTAGTGAACATCCTCGCCCGGGAAAAGGAACACCAGTTAGGCTGTTAGGGGAAGGGTATAGCATTAGATAGACCAGCCTCGTGGGGGCACTAGGAGCGATCCTCCATGTGGGCCCAGGAACATTAGTTAGGGGAATTTAGGTTCGAAATTAGAGATCATTGGGAACAAGGCCAGACATGCAACGTACAGTGGGGACGTAGCTTAGCTATAAAGAGTTAAATGGAATGTGCATTAGAGTATGGGATAATGGGGAGCACAAGTTAGTTTGGGGAACGCAGCTATTAGAGTGTCGTTGCGAGTTGAAGAATGATGCATGAACGTGGGTCAGTGGGCCTGATGTAACCGGAGTGAATGTGGAATGCATGGTGCGAACAAATGATTGGGGGGGAGGAGTGAATTCCACCCAAGGGAACCCAGGGTTAGGTTAATGTTAGTTAGCGGGCTAGTCAAATTTACAAAGGGATATCGTTTTGTGGTTGGTGTTGAAACATTTTTCATGGTGCAGGAGATGATTAAGCGGCTGGGAGCGTGGCTTGTGAAAGGTAAGTGTCGAGTCGAGGGCATCCCTGGCGCCGGAGTAGTCGGCCAGAGTAGGCCGTGGGTCCAAGGGACCGAGGAGTTGGTGTCGGTAATGGGCACGGATACCCAGGGAAAAAGAACCCAGAGCGCCAAAATGCCATGTGGGCATTGAGGGGGAAGTGCCAGTGAAGGCATTCCTCATGTTGGTGAAGAGTAGGTAGGCTCGGAGACAGCCTCAGCGATCTGGAGGTGCCGTAGTTTGAGTTCGGCAGATGGGTATCCCTGCCAATGGAGCCACGCTACCCAGCCACGAAATTGTGCAAGAGTACGAGTGAAAATTTGCGGGCCAGGCCCAAATTGATAACGAACACAAACACAGGCGATGGGAATCGTGGTTGCCAGAACCAATAGTTTAAAGAGACAGGCGTGTTGAAAAGCCCTGGGGATAGATTAACGTTTAATCAATGCTAAGATAGATCGGAAACGTGTACCCCTTCGCACCATCCATCCCTTCGCTGTTCGTAGGCCGCTGGACTCACCTTGGGAAATTGCTGGAATCTGAGGGAGTTATTCTGAGGTTGCATTGGGCTTCAAGACGGATTCACTAGTCTCTTCCTCAATCCCCTCAAAAAGGATCTTAGGGATTGGGGATAGACAGTTTTGACAGGTTAGCTGAACAAGGACAATAAAGGGGGCTTGGGACACACGTAATTATATATATATATATATATTTTAAATAACAATAAAAATAGATAAATAAAATAAAAAGTTTAAATTTCGTTGTTGCTTTGTTGCAAGCTAATGGGGGTGGGTATGGACATAGAAAGGCAAAGGCGATAGGTTGGGGGGAGACCGTAGGGTAGGTCGGAGCCTGTTTTCAGACGAGCCGGCGCCACTGCACTCCTTCCACAACCTCACGCGACCAGACCGAGGCCGGCTAGCTTCATGTGCCGACCTGTCGCACCTTACCTGGTCTGCATTTGCCAGGTTTTGCCTGCCTTTGCCATGTTTTGCCTGCCTTTGCCTTGCCTCCATACCTGCCCATGCCTTTGTTTGCTTACCCATGTCACAACCTTCACCATGTGCTCCAAGACCACCTCTGAAAGTGTTTTGCAAGGACTGCCCTGCAGGCAGCCGCATTCCCAGGGACTGCATTTGAGCAGCCAGGATATCTCCTTGTTGTTGCATGAAGGTCAGTTCAAATGGACCGGGGACTGCACTGAGCAGCCTGGAGATCTTGTTGCATAAAGGGCAGTTCAAATGGCCTGTGAGATGGCGTATGGCCTGCCGTGTTAGGGTGAGTTGCCTCCAGCAGCCAAAAGAAACGAAAAAAAGAATTCAACGACAAACAAGGGACCTTTGAAGGCCCTAAAGATGTCTGACCATCAACACCTGCTGTGCACTCACCCACAAATGTTAACTTTGCTGTGTTTTCTCTCCTCAAGTCACAGGTTCTGAGCCATGGTAGTGTAAATATTAGAAATGTACATAATTTTAGCCCACCTGTTCTTTGTTTAGTGCCGGCAATGTAGTTAAGTTGTCCGATTGAGTCTGTTAGTTTAGTTACGCAACGCACGAGGTTATTTAATTTTGGGACATGTATTCAAATGTCGCACTCAGGGATCCGTAGGTAAAACGTACTATGGGAAAACCTACACCTACATGCCATACGAAAATTGACGACTCGGGTCGAGTCTATATAAAAAGGGGTGGGTGGGGGGGGGAGGGGTAGTATTACGAATCTGGAAACCATGCGCACTCAACATTCAGGTCCCAAAGTTAGTTATGCCGCTAAGTACATGTGTCGTCAGGACCCCGTCCTTTTGTTTAGCGGGAGGATTAAATGTGTGCGTTGTGATGTCTTTAGTTAGGTTTTACATCCAACGAACCCTCCAACAAGCCCTCTAACAACCAACAACCATCCTATCTGCATGACCCAACTAACCCATCACGCGCCATCACCACCCATTGGCTGCTGGTACCTTGACTTTCCGATAGGGGGGCCTCACGGTTCCAGTCCTTTGGCTCATAGTTCTTGTATGGCTTTTTCAGCGTTGACCCTGTTACACTTCGCGAGCGAGGCCGCGTGGCCATGTGGAGAATATGGGGTCTCCGAACAGGGGCCACAGTTCTGCCTCAGTGGGGTGCGGCCATAGGCCAATGAGGGATGGACAGCTAGATGATTCTCGCCAAGGCCCCTCCCCATGTGGGAGGAGATATATCCCCGAGCAGACTCGTTTTGTCGGTTGGCGTTGGCGCCGGGAGATCTCGAGTACTTGAGTGGTGACAAGTTGGTTGACTGTGGTTGGGCTGGAGAGTGAGTGAACCAGCCTGTTTGTGGAGCCTTGGTGGGTCTCGTCCGTGACCCTGATCTCCGCCCCGGAGCTCTGATTGCTCCACACGCCTTCCGCCACGAGCCACGAGTCCCACACGTGCGGCTGGGACCTTCGACGACCCACAGGAGCCCAACCGAACTCTGACCCCCAGCTCGTCTCTCTCATCAGCTGGAGGGTCCAATAAAAAACTCCGGGGTTTCTTTTCTTTTTGTGTGTGTGACTGCATGTGGGCCCATCTATAAGTAGAATTGTTTAAGTGTTTATTTCATCATTGTAAATACTGCATTGCATATTCGCGAGAAGTCTTGCCTCTTCTGTCTTTTGATTTTATTGTAAATACATTATTAGAAATGTTCCCAGCTCGTTTCCGTCCTTTCTTTATTTGGTCCAGCATGGTCCGGGTCTGAGTTCAGATGGGGTTTCATCCCCGATAATCCGTTATTCCTAGCCGGCACAGCTTTGACAGTTTCCGCTCGGCCAAGCCGGAGTTGGTAGTCGCTAGTTGGAAATCTACCGCAGTCGGTGGAGTGACCCCGGTTCGAGAAAGACGTGCCGAGGGCATGAATCCCCGGTAGCCAAGACTGCGTGGTTATTTAGGTATATTGGGATCCAGACAATTAACCCTACGCCACGCGGTCGAGATATTGGCGTTTCACGGTCGATTAATCAACCCGCCGGCTTCGGAGTTATCCGGAGCGACAGCCTATAATTCCGGGGAGACCGGTGGGAGACGGCGTAAACTTCCCCATCTAGCGGTCGTTCTTGCCACTGACCCCCGGCCTACAACAATATATACTGTGTGTGTGTCTGTGTCTGTGTCTGTGTGTGTGTATATATATATATAT
>NC_140965.1:24595850-24615850 GCF_056783735.1 Eptatretus burgeri
GAGGAGGTGACTTGGGGAGGTTTTTGAAATTTAGGTGAGTTGGCACGGAATGACCCAAAGCCCTGTGTCTGGTGGAAACTAAGCACAGCTCATCACCCATCTAACACAATCCCTACCATGAAGCATGTTTGTGGCAGCATCATGCTACGGGAATGCTTTTCAATGGCAGGGACTGGGAGACTTGTAAGGATGGAGAGAACAATGAATGGAGCCAAATACAGGCAAATACTTGAAGAGAACCTGCTTCAGAGTGCAAAAGATCTTAGACTCTGGCGAAGATTTACCTTCCAACAGGATAATGACCCCACGCATACAGCCAAAGCAATACTGGAATGGCTTCAGAACAAGAATGTGAAAGTCTTTGAGTGGCCCAGCCAAAGCCCAGACTTGAATCCCATTGAGAATCTGTGGAGGCTGTTCACTGACGCTCTCCATCAAATTTGACTGAGCTTAAGCAAATCTGCAAGGAAGAATGGGAGAAAATCCCCAAATCCAGATGTGCAAAGGTGATACAGAACACTTGAAGCTGTAATCACTGACAAAGGCGCTTCTCCAAAGTATTGACTCAAGGAGTTGAATGCTTATTGACACAAGATATTTCAACTTTTCATTTTCAATTGATTTGTAAAAATCTCTAAAAACATGTTTTCACTTTGTCCTTCTGAGGTATTTTGTGTAGATTGGTGGAAAAAAATGAAGTTTAATCAATTTTAAATTCAGGCTGCAACAAGAAAATGTGACAAAAGTGAAGGGGTGTGAATACTTTCTGAAGGCACTGTAATTTGTAATTCACATATATGTGGCATTATTGCTCAGGAGTGAATACTTTTGCAGGCCATTGTAGATTCTCCAGTATAAAAACGCTCCTTTCTACCTCCTTATTGGCCTGCACCCTCTTTACCTGAATGTTTTATTGAATGTTCCTTAATTGTCCTCGTGTCTTAAACATATGTAATATGTCTCGACAATCATGATCAGTCGAACCTCGCTTACAAAGTCTAATCTCAAACCATCTTCTTTTGGATTCAGTAACATTCCCTTGACATTTGCTCTGAGCCTTTTATCTTTCCCTTTTCTTTACTTTTCCTTCCCTTTTGTCTTGTTTCTACTGTTGCCTTGGACTCCTCTCCACTACTAATATTTCTCCTTTTCCTTTTGCTTTCCCTTTTTACCATGACCACTTCATTTCCACCTGGCTTTTACAAGCAGCAGCACGAAGAAGTGAGTCGAATGGGAAATTTTTTAACCTGCGAATTCCACATGTCATTGTTATCATAAAATCATACCGATTGTACTGTTTGTAAAAGTTTTTTTTCACAAAGATACACAAGGAAATCAGACACAGGTGGAGGCCATTCAGTCCATCATGCCTATTCGACATCAACACCACACTAATTTATCAACACAAGATCCAAAGAATAAAATGCAAAATTTATTATTTTTAAAAATAGTGTTTTTGTGGTTTTACCTATTTATTTAAAGTTTTTGTAGTTTTTGTATTCTTTTTTTCTTCTCCTCAGGGGAGAGGGCATGGGCTTGGTTAAAAAACACACATCATCAACCACACAACACCTTTTGATGAGACCCCCCCCCCCACCAACAGCACTCCGTACACATGCACACAATCACCCATCAATGCTCAAGCTACTGCAAAGTCCTGTCAACATCCCTATACCCCTCTATCTCCATAACTTACAGGTAGTTATCTAATTCCAATTTTAACTTATCTACTGTTTCTGCTGCCATTACCTTTCCAGGGAGGCCATTCCATGCATTAACTACTCACTGAGTAAGACCCCTGCCTTACTACCGCCTTCACTCTCCTCTTCTTAACTCTCAGGCTATGGCCCCTGGTCCATCACTGTTTACTCTGTTGAATAATTCATCTACATTTATTTTATCTACACCTTTCATTATCTTAAACATCTCTATCATATCTCCTCATAACTGCCTCCTTTCTTGTGAATAAAGCCCTGTCTCCTTCAGCCGCTCCTCACAGCTAAGTCGAGCTAGGTCCGGAATCAATCTAGTAATAGTCCGGATGTCAAACACCATTTTTCAAGATGACCTTGCATCAGGGTCTGCACAATGTTTTTCTGCATTTTTGTGATCATCAGACCATCTGAATGAATATTCCGATTGATGCCACTCTGACACGAGGGTGGTCCAAAAAAATGAAAGTTCGAATTTCTCGCGGCCATGTTTGCCAAATCGTTCCTGACGTTGAAAAACGCAAAGAAACAAAAAATTAGCAGATTTGGAGGTGGTTTAGTGGTCCATCAAAGTCTCTCAACGGATTCATTATAATGTCACAATACTAATCGGAAAAATGAAAGGAAAGAGCATAAAATGTTCTCAGTGGGCAGTGGGCAACTGGCGGTCGGTGAATTTCTCCAATGGTTGATCCAAGAGGAACAGTTCCGTGCTTTTCCGTGTAGAACACGCCATACTCACTCACTCTGGGAATCAAAAAGAAGAAGAAAAAAATTAGAGATAAAAAAAGAAAAATAAAAGAGTACTTTTAACACCGACCGACAGCGAACCGAAAGCTCAACTGACGTCTCCCTCTCTCCCACTGACGTCTTCTTCTCTCCCACCGGATGTAGCAACCCCCACCGGATGTAACAACTTCCTTCCTCTTGATGGACCCCGAAATATTTTTGGAACTGTGGCAAATTTGGCCAGGAGTATTTTCTAGTCAGGTCGAACAAAATGATCAACATGCCCCAAGAATATTCAAATTTTGAATTTTCCCCTTATGATTTTGGACCACCCTACTCTGACACCCTTGAGCATTTTTGTAGAAATCCATTAATATGCAAATTAACGGTGGCCATTGTCAAAATTACTATTTTTCATAATATCTCCAAAAGTAAGCATCCAAATAGCCTGATTGAGGTATCTCCACCCATGTTTTTAGGGTCACTGATCATGATAAACCCACTTAAAATTGAATAACATTTAAATTTAGCTCATTAATATGCAAATTAGCAGTCGCCATTATCAAAATAACAATTTTTCTTAATATCTCCAGAAGTAAGCGTCCAAACAGCCTGGTTGAGGTGTCCAAACCCATGTTTTTAGGGTCACTGCTCATTATAAACCCACTTACAATTTGATAACATTGAAATTTAGCTCATTAATATGCAAATTAGCATAACCCTACCCCTGCTCTGCTGCTCTGCTCTGGCGCATGCTCCCATACCTGACCTGACCTACCCCCTGAATTTGTCCACGCCGATCGGCGTTTTTGCAGTACAGTTATACAACAACAACAAAACTGTTTGAAAATAACTTGCGCAGAGCCGTTTATCCCCAGTACAGTTGTGAAGATTGGCTGACCTCAGAAGATCAACGGCATGAACTGTTTCTGATCAAGTAAGTTGAGGCTTGTAATGTAATGAAAGAAACATGGAGAACTGAGTTTTAAGTAAGAGTAATGTCTTCTGATACAGTAGAATAATCGATATTATTTGCAAGCAAGTTTTTTTTAATTATTTAACATGATCTGTCTGAAAGCAACTGTATTTTATTGATCTTTAAAAGTACACAGGGTGGAACCTGCTTCCTGAGAATTTTTTTTATAATACGAACAAAGAAATTAAATGTTTTCTGATGTTTATAATTACCTCTATTGTTACAGGTTGAGGCTCCATCACCATGGGAGACTGTTTCTTCAGTCCCTGCGATGCAACTAAAGCTGGAAAACCTCTAGTAACAGTTGGTCCAGACAGAGTGTGAAGTATCATCCGGTCAAGCAAAGCAAGACAAGATGGTATACACGAAGAGCTTGAACAGAGATTACAGGCAGACGAATCTATCGAGCTCAAATGCCATAGAGACTGTGTGTCAACATACACATCACGCTCACACATAGAAAGACACTTGAAACGAATGAGTAATGTCTGGAAGATGCTTCAACAAGCAAAAGAAGCCAACGTTCAAAGACGACAGTATTTGACTTTAAAGAACATTGCATTTTTTGCGGAGAAAAGTGCACCATGGACTTTGATAAGAAGAATCCTCATCACTGGCGGTGAGTTCTCCTTTGTAGGACTGCAGATCGTGTTGATCGGACAACTTTCAAACAAACTGTTCGAGATGTTATCGATTCCCGCCAGGATGAAGAAGGACGCCAGGTCAAAGTACGATTAATGGGCGCAATCAGTGATCTTCATGCTGGTGATGCGAGATATCACGATGACTGCAGAAAGTCCTTCATGGCACCCCATTCTGTTGCAGCAGCAGCACACAGTGGCAGAGAAACTCAGGACATTGAGCCAGCTGTCAGTTCTACCATCCTATCGATGAAAAACGACATGTTGCGCATCTGGAATTCAGTAGAAGTCTACAATATGTACAAGGATCATGGAGGAAAGCTATACTCTCGACGAACCCTGTTATCCAAATTGTTGGATATAATTGGCTCTGAGCTTCTGGTTCTGTCTGGTGAAGGTGTCGCGAGTTTAATCTTGTTTCGCAGCAGAGCGTCTACTGCGATCAAATTAGTAGCATCAGATAAAGATGATGCCATTGATGCTTCCATAGAAGGAATTGCCAAGAAGGTTGCACAGGAATCTAAGCAGTTGTCATCCGACCCAAGTTCCTATCAGACGAGAATTAATATAGATATTGCTAATGAAGCAGCGAGTTCAACCCTTCAATTGCTACTCTCCAAAATATCAGCAAAACCGGACTGCACACTTCCAGGAGCTCTGATAGGAAACATCATAACGAATATGATCACCAATCGACCAACTACACTTTAAATTGCACTGGGCGTTCTAGTCAGTCGTAAAAGCCTCATCGAGCAGTTGTACAACTATCGTGTGACCTGTTCCTATGATGAGTTTCAGCGTTTCTTGGGATCAGCAGCAAAGGCTGCAACTGTTCACTCCGGGATTAGGGGAACCGCCAATGCTGAATGTGGCCTCGTTCAGGTTGTTGCTGACAACTTCGACACAAATATCTCATCCCAGAATGGACTCGTTTCAACACATTCTCTTGCAGTACGACTTACCATAAAAGATCAGGAGATATCTTCCACATCTGAAGATGAAGCCATTATCAGACGATTGACCCGTGATTAAATGAAGACACCTGTGACAGAAGACATTTCAGTTCAAAGGTACAAGGGACCTGAGAAACCAGTGATGCCAGTTGAAGAAGCCACACGTGTGGTGTTACCTCTCTGCGTATTGGCTCATCAAGCTCCAACTTAGGAGAGTTCAAGATATGGATTTCTCTTTTCTGAAGCAAATCACTTCTGATCAGAACACACCAGAGTTTGGTGGCTTTAATACGAAGCTCTGCAGAGAGCAAGGACGATCCATCCAACCTGCAACGAGGGCCATTTATACACCACTCATCGATATGGATCCAGCTGATCCGGACACGATGTTTACAGCAATGGAGGAGGGAAAACGCTTGACCGCAGAGTGTGGACAAACCGTAACCATCTTCACAAATGACCAACAACTGTATGGAGTGGCCGTTAATGTTAAATGGGTTTATCCTGAGCGATTTACCCAAGCTGTTAACCCTAACAACCCTAACCCTAACAGCTTGGGAATGTAGATGCATCTATTGATGATGTCATTGCTGAAGCCACTGTGATCATGGCTGTTTGCTATGGGAGCAAGGAGAGAAGCAACATGTCTGATGTTCGTAAAGAGGTGTGGTCTATGAAGATGGTGAAACCAAATGCCATCAAAGCACCAGACCTAAAGGCTCTGCCACCAACTACAGAGTCCTTTGAACAAAACGTGCAACGTGCTCATATCCAGACAGCAATATGGAAGTCAGCTGCTGAGCTGCAGCCACCACCTCTGGATCCCACTCAGTACGGATGGAAACGTGATGAGGCATCAAGATCAATACTTCCAATTATGTTGCCGCCCAACGTCGCACTTGCATCACTAGAGATCTTGCAGCTAATACGATGTGGATGTTCCTCCGACAAGCAATGCTACACAGCTCAATGCCGCTGCACAGCAGCCAAGTTACCATGCAGAGTTTTCTGTACATGCCATGGAGATACTGGCTGCAGGAATGAGTGCACCAAGACAGCTGCTGCATTTGCCCTTGATGACTCTGACACTGAATGAGACACCAAGCACTGAAGTAGCTTTCATAAGGTTTACAAACCTGTTGTATGTATATATATATATATATATGTATATATATATATATATATATATATATATATATATATATATATATATATATATATATCTTCTTCTTCTTCTTCTTTCGGCTGCTCCCGTTAGGGGTCGCCACAGCGGATCATCGGATCATCCGTATGATCCGCATAGTGACTTGGCACATGTTTTACGCTGGATGCCCTTCCTGACGCAACCCTGGTCGCCTCTTACGACACAGGGATATGGTACACCTATTTTAACCGGGGTATACTATATATATATATATATATATATATATATATATATATATATATATATATATATATATATATATATATATATATATATATATATATATATATATACATATATATATATGAACATTTGACTTACACAGGAATGTCTTCTTTTGTTCATGTTGTTAGCTGCTTTCATTGCATACTGTCGAATTGTTGAATCTGTATGAATAACAAAGTAATCTATATTCACAAAGACCGGTGTTTTTTTTTTCTATCTATATGTGTATTTATCTACATTTTCAATAATGGCGACTGCTAATTTGCATATTAATGAGCTAAATTTCAATGTTATTAAATTTTAAGTGGGTTTATCTTGACCAGTGACCTTAAAAACACGGTTGTAGACACCTCAACCAGGCTATTTGGATGCTTTCTTTTGGAGATATTATGAAAAATAGTAATTTCGACAATGGCCACCGCTAATTTGCATATTAATGGTTTTCTACAAAAATGCTCTAGGTTGCCAGAGTGGCATCAATCTGAATATTCATTCAGATGGTCTGATGATCACAAAAATGCAGAAAAACATTGTGCGGACCCTAATGCACGCTTTTCTGGCCAACACTCGGACTATAGCCCTCTGCTGAACCCTCTCCATAGCATATACGTCCTTCTTGAGTTGTGGTAACCAAAACTGCACACAATATTCTAGATGTGGCCTTGCTAAATTCCTGTACAATATTAACACCACCTCTTTTGATTTATAAATGATCTCCCTCCGACTACAACCTAAAACCCTATTTGCTTTACCTATAGCTGCCTGGCACTGTGCTGCCTACTTATCTCCCATATCTATTACCATGCCCAGATCCTTCTCCTGTGTGACATGCTCCAAAATTACCCCTTGCATCCTGTAATCTCGATTTTCATTGTTATTTCCCATCCCCAACACCTTACACTTGCTCAGGTTAAATTGCATCTGCCAATCTTTTGCCCAATCTATGCGTGTCAATACTTTCCTGAATCTGATCACCACCCCCTCTGCTGTCCACCTTACCTCCAAGCTTTGTGTCATCTGCATATTTGGAAATCTTACTCTTCACTCCACTATCGAAATCGTTGATGTAATTAATGAATAGTAATGGTCCGAGTGCAGATCCTTGAGGTACCCCATGACTTGCATCCTCCCAGCAAGACATCCTCTAGCTCACAGCCACACTTTGCTTCCTATCACGAAGCCAGTTTGTAATCCGATTAGCGACCTGATCAGCCACTCCACAAGTCCTCACTTTGGCTAAAAACTCTGATGTGGTACCTTATCAAATGCCTTCTTAATGTCTAGATATCCCTCTGTCCACTACCTTTCCCTCATCCACCCAATCAGACTGCTTCTTACAACTCAAAAATATTTGTTAGACAAGAACTACCTTTGGTAAACCCATGCTGACTACCTTTAATTAGTTTTTATTTATTTAAATGATTCCTCATCTGGTACTTAATTAATGTTTCCAACATTAATTAAGTACCAGAACTGAAGTCAAACTAACAGGTTTATAGTTTCCCACAGTTTATAGTTTATAGTTTCCCACAACTGAAGTCAAACTAACAGAATTATAGTTTCCCAATTCTTCTCTGGATCCTTTCTTAAATAATGGAATTACATTTGCCTCTCTCCAATCCTCCGGTTGGTGTCCTGACTCCAGGGAATTATTGAAAGTATCCATTAACAACTCACTGACCTGCTCAGCCACCTCCATCAATACTCTCGGTTGCATATTATCTGGCCCCGGAGCCTTATCTACTGTTAGATGACTGAGCTGTTCCTTTACTTCCTCCACTCCAACCTGGATCTTCTCTAAAAGCCCTTCCTCACCTCCTTGATAGATACTCTCAGCTATTGGCAATTCTCCTGACTGTTCTTGTGTAAAAGTTGAAGAAAAAAACCTGTTTAATAAGCCTGCCATCACAAACCACTCTCCCGGTGCTATTCCTCAATGGACCCACACTGGTCCTAACCTGTTATTTTCCCCTGATATACTTCAAGAAAGCCTTGCTATTATGTTTAATGTTCTTAGCTATGTCCTTCTCATACTCTCTTTTGGCTTATTGAGTTATTTTCTTAACTTGTCTCTGTTTACTTCGATAGTGATATAAATCTAACTCTAGTCCTATTATTTTGAACCTAATAAAGGCCTTCTGCTTCTCCTTAATAGTATTCCTTATCTCACTGCTCAACCACTCTAGTCTCTTTCTGCTTCTAGTTTTACACCTCATTGGAATGTACTTACTCTGCACTCTACACATTTGGTCCTTGAAGGTTTCCCATTTTTCTGATGCTGATTGTCCTGTTGTTAGCTTCTCCCAATCCACATCACCCGACTCTCTCCTCATACCCTCAAGGTTTACCTTCCTGAAATCTAATCGCCTTACCCTACTATCCTGAACTCTAACCCTGAACAGAATCTTTGCACACACAATGTTATGGTCACTTGCTCCTCAATGCTCCCTGACCTCCACCTCCTCCACCATATTTGGGATTGTTACTTAAAAGGAGGTCTAACACTGCACTCCCCATCGTGGGCTAATCTACAAATTGGGTTAAAAAGCAATCCTGGACTAAAACGAGGAAATCCTCATTTGCTCTTCCCTTTCCCTGTTCCTGGACCCAATATATCCCTGGCAGGTTGAAATCCCCTAAAATCAACACTCTTCCCTTTCCAAATGCCCTTTTGAATTCTTAATATACTCCTCCTTCCTCCTTCACACCCAGAGCCCTATTAAAGCATCCTACCAGTATCTTACTGATTTTACAATCTCTAATCTCTACCCATACAGAATCCTCAACATTTATTCCTTCCTTAATGTCACCCCTTTCTCTTGATGCAATGCTGTCCTTTACCCAGATTGCTACTCCTATTCTCTCCTTCCCATCACACCGATACACCTTGTAGGCTTCTTATCCTGTCCTCCAGTTACTCTCCTCCTTAAACCATGTCTCGCTCACTGCAACTATATCGAACTCCTCGCTATCTATTTTGGCTTCAAGCTCTTCCATCTTATTATTTAAACTTCTGGCATTGGTATAGAATATATTTAACTTTTCCCTTCCTGAAATTCTATTTTCTTGTAGCAAAAATTCTAAATAGCAAAAAGTCTCAAGCGAATGTGGTGTGAGGTTGACATGGTGTGATGCCAAACCATGAACCAATAAATTCCACATTCCTGTGCTACCTTCAATTGAATGTCAGGCATGGACTGCCAGTTCGTGATTGACGTCGACACACAAAAAAACTGCAGCTGACCCCTCCAGAAGGTGAGTAATGGTTCTGTACACTGTTAATGGCGAAACTGCAAATGCCGAATCCATGAATGTGTTTATACGTGAAAAATTCCATCATCTCACGGGTGGAAACCAAGAATCTCATTTGTATGAAGAAATTGCCGAAGGCATGAATGTGTTTACATGCGGAGAAAGATTGGCATCATGAGGGTGGAACCGCAAAATCTCAATTGCATTGAGATATTACCGAACCAGCGAATGTTTCCACATGCGGTAAATGGCAAAAATGATAATACCGAACCTGTGAATGAGGAGAGAGAGAGACAGACAGACAGATAGACAGACAGACAGACAGACAGACAGACTGACTTCGTACAGGTGAAAAGTCAAATTCATAATTGTATTAAGAAATTTCTGAAAGCTTCCACCCACCTTCGGATGGAGAACAGGCAGTGTCGTTCAGGTGGAAACTCAAAATCACAATTGTATTGAGATATTACTAAACCAGTGAATGGCGAAACTGTGAATGCCGTACCTGTGAATGTTTTCACATGCGGAGAGAGAACGGTTTCGTGCGGGTGGAAACTCCAAATCATAATTGTATTGAGAAATTTATGAATCCTCTTGAGGACACCCGCTGAGACCCCAAAAGGGTCCACAGAAAGTTTGGTGGGCTCGCCCCAAAACTGAGGGAGTGGTTTGGGGATGAACAGACAGACAGACAGACAGTCCTGCTTTATTATGTAGATATCACACACACACGTCCCCCATTTATCCTTATCACATTGGCTCCTTTTTATTTCCTTTGATCTCTCATCTTTCTTAATTTGTAGTCAAACATAAAAAATATGTTTGCTCCAGAGATGTGGATTGAAAGGTTTTGCTGATTTGAATTTTAAAGCATTCACCCTGACAAGCATGTGCTGTAGTCATGGTGTGCCTTTGTCTCAGTGGAGAAAACACTTCTGATTAAAAATAAACAAGCAGCATTCTTACACCTTTCTTACAGATTGCACATCTTAATGTCTGTGGAAGAAAGTTGGAGGAAAGGTTGCAGGAGATGGAGGAAGAAAATGGAAGTTTGAAAGAGATTTTACAAGAGGTCAAAGAGGAGCTGCAGCACAAGGATGATCTGGTGAGGGTTACTGGTGTGTTGCTGTTTTTTTAAAATGCTTATCTCTATCACTATTGTCTACACACAACAATCCTCTCCAGTTTTGTGTATCAAATTAAATACCTCCTCATCCATCCACTGCAGATACGCCAAGCTCAGGAAGAGGAGCAAGAGCTAAAAGCAGTTCTCAACCTTTGGCACAAAGGATGCCCACAACGAGTTGATAATGACAAAACAGTGGGAAGAAATGAAGTTGAAGAACAACAGTATGATTGGATTAGAGGAATGAAGGAAATCACAGACACAAGGCCAGAGAGGCCTGAGGGTACGTGGTGGGGAGAGAAGATGGCATTCATGGGAGAAGCATCTATAAGAGAAGAGATAGAAGCCAGCCTTGAGGTTGAACAGGTTGGTGAGCCCCATTTCAAACTTCATTCCTTGGGTCTACCCACCCCACAACTATCTCGTAATTCACAGCATTTATCCTGTTTACATTTATTGCTATCCTAAACAAACCTGATCTTTCGCAAAATTTAAGAATGCATGAGATGCCCCCAAGTCTTCCAATTTTTCCCTGTTCTTCAGTCTGATATTCTCTGTTCCCCAGCTGAAGGCTGATGTTGACCTTGCTTATTCCCTCTTGGAAGATCTTTGCTGCCATCTGCGGTGTCACGACTTTGGACATCCCTCCCCTCTGAGTATTGGAAAAAGTAGGAAAATGAGACAATGGGAAATTGAGCCCATGGTGAACGGAGATATAATCAGTGGAACATCAGGAATAGAAGAAAGGATTGGTGAAGAAAGATCAGAGGGAGTGAAAGAATCATTAAAGGCTATCAGAAATAAGGCCCAGAAGTTATGTACAAGGAAGAGAAAGGTCACAAGAGCAGATGTGGATTTGGAAGATGAATTGTGGAAGAGTAGTGGAGAATGTGAGAAGTTGGGTCTTGAGAGTGGTGAACATGCTGACATAAGGCTTTGTAAGGCAGATTGGGATAAAGAAATTGTCATGAAAAGAAGCCCAACGGAGAATGAGCATCACATGGCACAGATTGAAGGAACAAGTGTTGCTAAATCAAATGATTGGACTGGAGACCACTATCAAAAAGGAATGCCAATGGAGAGGAATGAGGAGCGTAATTACAGAACAATTGATAGAGTCTGTCGAGAGTTCGAGAAAAAGCCCAGGGAAGAGCTTAAAACTAAGGCAAGTGAAAGAAATGGATGGAAAAAGGAAACGAAAACGAAGTGTGTTGAGGTGGGAATAAAGAACACAGGTGGAGAAAATAACCTGGAAAAAAAGGATAAAGAGCTGAGAAGAGAGAAGAAAAAACAATACGCAGAGTGTGGGGAGAGTTTCAAACTTAACAGGATAAAAATTGAGGCGTGGAAATGCAGATGTTATGTCAGTGCGTTCTCAGCTAAGCAGATATCAAACTTGGAAGGAAACTGGGATGATGGAGGATATGCTGCAAGAAAGGAAGTTTCAAGATTCCCCCACCTGACAGTTCCTTTCCAAAGAGGTTTGCGGGAGTTAGTGTTTGAGGCGTATGCACTGGTGGAAACTCTACTGCAGGGAACCATGTGCAAGGTAAGATTTCATGCATTTCATTGGAGCATTTATTATTATGATTACGATTATTTTGTAATTCAGAAGTAGAAGGGAAAATAAAGTTGTGGAGATATTTACTGTGTCAAAATGGGAATGAACAGCATCACGTATCTTGTCATGCTTATTTTATTAACCCGATTTGTACACCTGTTGTCATACCCGAAGAGAGATTCCCGGAGAGAGGACAGAGAACAGGAAGCGATGGAGGTTTGTAATCCAAAGAAACAACAAAATCGAGATTTACCGATGAAGATTGAACAGCAGCAGAGCATATTAGAGGAAAACCAACAGATGCTTTTGAAAGCGCTCGATGAAGCCATTGCTGGGTGAATAGTATTCTGAGTCTTGCCTTTCAATTCCTCCTTTGTTTTCTACCATCACTCCCAACCATTTATTCTTTCTCCCTCCTGGACTTGATGGAGTGTTTTTTTTTTTTGTTTTTTTTTATTTTTGTCCGATGACTTAAGTCATCATAACATTTGAGTAGCCTGGTGTTGGCTCAGTGGTTAGGGTGGCGGCTTGGGATCCTAGGGACCTGAGTTCGAGCCCCGTCGGCCGCTGAATTAATACACCAGGGGGTTGACTCAGCCTGTCATCCTTACGAGGTCGGCGAAATGAGTACCAGTTCCAGTGTGTGTACTGGTAGAGGGTCACTGCATCAGCGACAGTCGTGCTTCAGGAAATGATAGCTACCCCGGCAGCTAAGCTGCCATACGACCAACACCACCAACATTTGAGTGACACACACACACACACACACACACACACACACACACACACACACACACACACACACACACACACACACACACACACACACACACACACACACACACACACACACACACACACACACACACATCTTGATAAATGAAGACATATACTAAAAACGTTATACTATATATATATAAAAAGTTTTTAAAAAACAACATATACTGCATAAATACCAATAAAAATTTGTATTTCCTCTGAGCATGCAATATAATTTTATCACACGAAAATACGCAATTTGATGTCTGTCTGTCTGTCTCTATCTGACCACCATACATTCAGCTGTAACTTATCCAATCTCAACCAAACTTGACAGGGGGACTAAAGGTCACACGATGGAGGTTGTAGTGACTTCATTTGCTCCCTGTCCCCTTGGGAGTTTTCTGCCTTGGACAAACTCTGTGTTAAGGTATATAAATAGCTTATCATGACGTTTTGTGGGGCACACTTACAGGAAGTAAAAATTATGATAACCACAAACTCTTCAGTTAATTCTCTCCAATGTATGATTACCTTTTTAAACAGTGACCATTGCTGTTTAACACTAAATTGAAAGAAACTTGAAGGAAACCTAATGTTCTTGAGGCATTCTATGCTTATCGCTTCCCCCACAGATTAACGGACCAGAGTAGTCTTGGCTTGCGAGGCCTCAATGACCTTTAGCTCATAAAGATGCTTAAATGAGTCTTTACACATGAATGATGTATCTCATTGCCTGTCCAATTACTCTGACCATCAAATTATATGTGGACTGTATGGATCGTTTGTAACCTTAATATTGGGGCCTCATATGTGATTTCTCCCAGCAATCGCTTCAAGTGTGACGTGCAATATTGCCCCCGACACCTTTACCACACAATTGTGACCTTTATTTGACGTACACACCTACTGGAAGTATTTTTACTCATTAATCTATTTTTTAAGCTAAAAGGGGTCTAAGGGTTCTACTGGGTCTTGGAGAGTTTTGGGGTTCTGAAGGGGTCTACAGGATCACCGGGTCTTTGGGTTCAAAATAGTCGTATGGGTTTAACAGGATTTTAAGAGGTTTATAGGGTCTCAAGGGGTCTAAAGGATGTAAATGTTTAACGGTGTTCAAAGGGTCTTCAAAGTTCTAAGGGGTCTCAGCAGTCTAAATGGTCTAAAGGTTTAAAAAGTACGTTTCAATATTACGTAAATAATAGGCGTAGTCGTAGTGCAACTGATGTTCAAACAGTACGTAATTAAGAGACATATAGTCACGTGGATTAGTGGCTGGACATACACTTGCTCTTTTATATATAGAAGATAGCGTTATTACAAAATAATAATAATAGTAGTAATAAAAAAATCCAATAACATGGGTGAGTCTAAAGCATCATAGGCTAAGTGAGTGTGAAAATGTATAATTAAGGCAAAAAGGACTTTGAATACAAATGTAACTCAACTATGTATGCACATACACATGACTCCCCACCGCCATGGCCACTGTCATTGGGAGTGGGTGTTTCTAGAACCGTATAAGAAATTATTTTCCATTTCAGGAGCCATCATCAACCATAACTCTTTTGTTCCATTACATGATGAAGTATAAAGTGCATGACTAGAAACACTAAAACACCTTTGTGGTTTTCGAAATGCTTTTGACCACATGTGGTAAAAATCAGAGCCATTAAATTGGTATTCATTATTCATGCTTCTCTGTCTGTCTATACAAATGGGTGCTCCTGCTGAGATCAAACCTACTGTGGAGGATAATCTTCCAGATTGTCAACTTGACATTCATAAATGTTGACCACAATCAATGAAATTCAAAACTTATTTTGTGTGGATCACTGAGATCACAAAGAATAAAGTACACAAGCTATAACATAATTTAGACCCAATATCATTTGGCCCATCAAACCTATGTGCCATATCCAATCCTGAGCACGTCCAACGAACTACTGTCAGCCGTGCCACCAAATTGTATGACCTTTTCAAAGATGCCAATGGATCTTTAACCTATTCAACATAAATGTAGATGGTACAGGTGGCCAGTAAAATGTCACTTTTCATCCAATTTGGGTCCGCTTGAGCTCCAACCCATACCCGAAAGTTCACAGGAGAGCACGAGTTGTTCAACCGTTGTATACATGGCACAACCTTTAGGTGCTTATACTTCCTGGCTTAACCAATCAATTTCCTATTGGCATAAGCACTTTTAATTTACAAGTAAAATGTCAAAGTAGCTGCATTTACAGACTATTTCAGTAGGTTATCAAATCATTTTGATACCTTTCATCTTGCGACAGAGCTTTACGACATTGTTTTGAGTTTCACAAATGCAGCTTTGCTTATTGAACTAACTTAGCATATTGTGTTTCTCGGTTCTTTTAACTCTTGCTAGAAAGGAAACTTTGGAGCTGGAGTTAAACCAGAGCCAGGCTCAGGTGTTTGAGCTTGAGCACCAACTGCTAGACTCATGGAGGAGACAGCATTGCCTGTTCCGGGAGCTCGAATCCTGGCAGGTAAGTTGGTCGGTGCTTCCGCTTGAGTAAGGGAGATATGGGATTATCAGTGAAATGCTGAGTAAATCATCGAACCGAGTTTAAATTACAATTATAGAAATATTTTGTTCCAAAGATATAGCCGGAGCACAGTTGCCTCGTACTTTGATGCCGATGATGACGATGCATTTACGTGGTTGAAAGGTGGGATAAATGAAATTGCAATCAATCATGTTCATGTAACGAGAAACGTCTTTCCTTTTTCTCCTCCTCCTTCCCTTTTCTCGAACCCCTGTCCACTTGCTCATTGCCGTTTATATCTACTTTCTATTTTTATTCTCATATTCCGGTTTATTATCTCTTATCTAATATTCTTTTATCCTTTCACGTTTCTTCCCAACACATCAAGTTTGCCACTTCTGGCTTACTTGTCATTCTTCTCCTCTGTCTCTTCATTTAACATCCATTATTGCACTCACTTTCAGTAACCAATTATATATATTTTTTTCTCCATCACTTTATCATTTTCATTTTTTCCCCACTGCAGCCCAATCCCTCTTTTTTTACCAATCCAATTATTTTTCCTTCATTTTCACCAATCTTGCACTCTTTCATGACTTCAAGTTTGCCTTTCACTCCTCTCCATTACCTCTTGCTGCTGATCCAGAACCATGTCATGCTGTTTTGTACATAAAATGTTTTTTTTGTTTTTTTTTAAATAAAAGCTTCTATCAGGAGACATGTCTCCAAATAAATGCCATGTGGCTCTGAGAGCTGTGGCTAAAATTAAAGATACTAATGACCTCAACCATTTGTCTTTCTCTTGTCTCATGTTTACCAAACTCTACAAAGTCTCTATTTGTCTTGTTCATTTATTTTGGCAATAAATGGGATTGTGCAAATGCCACTGGAAAATGATGTAGTTATACCCACTATTAATCTGGGACGAGCATAACCCGCGCTCTGCGCGACATGTTGGGGTGGGTGTGGTTGAGAAAGGAACTGATGCAGAGTATCAGTAGTAATTTTACTTTAATGCAGTAAGTGGAATACGATTTCACTGTTTCAGAACCATTTTATTTACTTTTTTGTACCATGCACCTCATATGGTCTTTGAGATAATGTAAGCCGAATATCACGTTACTCGAGCACAGAACAACGTCGAAGATAGCGTGACACGAAACCACAAACTCGGAAATAATATATAAGATGCGTTCTAGAAAACAACGATGAATAATGAAACAACTAAAAGCGGGACAATTTCTCCCATAACAAATCACAGAAATAAGGGGGGGGGGAAATGCAGATCAAACTATGAAAACTTTATTGCCACAGAGGATTTTTCATCTTATCAAAAGTTGTACATACTCTTAACAATGTATGTATCTGTATATGTATATATATATATATATATATATATATATATATATATATATATATATATATATATATATATATATATATATATATATATATACATACACATTGGGGTGGTCCGAAAATACAAACTTCAACTTTTCAAATGTGCTTTTTTATTTTTTGGTTCCACTTGGGAAGAAAAAAAAATAGAGTGAAGTTTCATTTGATTTCAACAGATTTTACCACTGTCTCACGACCCCTGTTGTTTTGTGCCATGACGTCAAACTGTGACTGAACTGTACAGAGTTGTGGGTTTATATCTCAGTTTGGTGATCTTTTTGAGGTTAATATAAACCTCTTCACTGCAGAAGCAATATTTTAAGGAGTGCAGCAACTCAACAGGAAGCATTCTTGTTTAATTTTGCATTTAACTGTCGAACAGCCACAATGCTATAATTCATGGATTCAGAGACTGGAACACTGTATTTTTCACACCCTGTGTGACAGTGGTTAATAAAGCCGTACACGAACCATATTTTGTACCAATACTTTTCTTATTAATACGAACCATTTTAGGAAAAAGCACCTTGAGAAAGTCCTCTTTTTGGTTTAAGTGTACCAGTAAGGACAACCCTAACATATATGTATATGTATATATATATATATATATATATATATATATATATATATATATATATATATATATATATATATATATATGTATATATATATATATATATATATATATATATATATATATATATATATATATATATATATATATATATGTTAGGGTTGTCCTTACTGGTACACTTAAACCAAAAAGAGGACTTTCTCAAGGTGCTTTTTCCTAAAATGGTTCGTATTAATAAGAAAAGTATTGCCTTTCACTCCTCTGTATATATATATATATATATATATATATATATATATATATATATATATATATATATATATATATATATATATATATATATATATATATATATATATATATACAGGGTGTCCCCAAAAAATGTACTCGCTCTTTAAATGATAATAAATGCATTGTTTATTGACTTCGAAACAAGATTAATGGTTAAATGTATAAATGCATGTTTAGGCCTGTCACATTTGCTCTATGGCGAGGATACGGCGGCCGTATGCCCTCTGAATTGACAGAAACATGCGGCGGCCGCAGAGTTTCTGCGGTGGCCTCAGGGTGGCCCTACGCCGTTTGGCTATCTTTTACAGGCCGTAGGGGTCGCCGTGGAATTATAACGTGGAGTTATAACTTTTTTCATTTTTACGTTGGCTGTAGCAATTCGACATGCCGTAGTTGTGACGTAGTTGTGTTCCACGTCGACCGTACGTAGGGCGTACGGTGGGCTTGCATTATTCGTGCGGCTGCCATAGTCCCTTATCAATGAAAAATGAATTTTGCCTTAAAAACCGAATACATTTTAAAAAACCAAACACAACGAAGCGTTCATGTTTGTTCATGTGTCTCCCCCACCTGTTTCACCCGCATCTTCATGCTTTGTTCATTCAGTTCGTCGGTGGAAGTCCTCGTGAAAGCATCTCTCATGTGTCGATCACTACTTCACCTCGTGTTTTCACCTTGATTTGTGCTGTTTTTTTTTTTAACTCGTCTTGTGTTTTAATTAATAACAAAAAAGCAATCCAATCACGTGGTGTGACGGACTGTTGGGCAAAGATTTAATTTCACAGAAAAACCAGTTGTAATTTGGAATATCCATGATTACCTCAGCCTGATGCGTTTGATGAAAGTGATTGTGGTTCTGGGGGCATCATGTTTGATGAGCTGCTCTCGGGGCAGCGCTCGCAGAGTGTGTGAGCGATCGGAACCCAGGCCAGAGCTCGAGCCTGTGTGAACCTTTGGATGTGGTGATTGTACCAGTTTACATTCAATCCACCACCACCGAAGGTCATTTACTCATCTTATTTTACCTTAAACATGGGGAATTTCAGTTGAAAGTGTCTTGAAAGTGGGTTTTCTTGGGGTCCAGGAACGGATTAATTCACTCCATTATTTCTTATTGGGAAAATAGTTTGGGAATCAAACTTTTTGCAATCCGAACAGCCTCCTGGAACGAATTCAATTTGGATTCTGGGGGCACCACGTACTGGTATATTCTAAACTGTTATATTTTAATTCAGTAATAAAAGAATTGGTATATAATATGTATACCCACTCGTTACCGTCCATCTGGCCACACGTTCGCCTTACGGCCCCCCTGTGGTCGCCTTGCGGGCACCTTGAGGCTACATTGCGTCTGCCTTGAAAATTCTATGGCCACCGCAGGGACGCCCTAAGGTCACCGTGCGACATCAAATCAAAGACCGTACGGCACCCCCACGTTTTCGGTCTCAACAATTTCTAAATACGCCGTGCGGCTCCCTGAAAAATAAAAACATATGTGACTGCTACATTGTGTGACCGTGGAAATACTACAGCCGCCCTATAATTGCTGGTGGCCGTAGATTTTGGAGACCCCACAGCCGCCGTGGCAAATGTGACTTAGGCCTTACAAATGTTCAAACTGACGACCATCACCTTCCAAACACAGCCGATAACGAGGACCAATGGATTCAACAGCATTACGAATCATTTCATTTGGAACTGCAAGATATTGTCTTTCAATTTCCTCTTTCAGCTCATCGACTGTTGCTGGTTTTGAGCCGTAAACCTTATCTTTGAGATATCCCCATAAAAAGATGTCCATTGGAGTGAGGTCTGGGGAACGCGCAGGGAATTCAACACTACCTCTTCGCCCAATCCATCTGTTCGGAAAAGTTGCTTCGAGATAGGCCCTTACATCACGGTGGTAGTGGGGAGGTGCTCCATCTTGCTGAAAGTAAATCTCTTCATCACCAAATATCTCTTCAACACGTGGACTGACGGATTCTTGCAGCAAGTTTAAGTAAACATCCCCAGTGACAGTTTGGTCAAAAAAGAATGGCTTGAGGCTGCCCAATGCTGATATCCCACACCACACAGTAACTCCTGGAAAGTT
>NC_140965.1:24623350-24655850 GCF_056783735.1 Eptatretus burgeri
CACCTTCGCTTGTGGAAACACGGGCTGCGGTGAACCAGTTGAAACGGGGCAAAGCTCCAGGGATTTGTGGCATCCATGCCGAACTTCTCAAGGCTGGTGGAAATGCTGCACTCGTGTCGTTGCATGCAGTTTTGTGCTCTGCCTGGAACACAGGCATCATCCCAACTGACTGGAAGAGGGGCCTTGTTGTCCCTCTCTGGAAAGGGAAGGGTGATCGCCAAGACTGCAACAACTACCGAGGGATGACGCTGCTCTCAGTGCCGGGCAAGGTCTTTGCTCGGATAATTCTTGATAGGGTTCGCCACCATCTGCTTGAGCACCAGCGTCCAGAGCAGTCAGGCTTTACACCAAAGAGGTCAACAATTGACCGTATCCTTGCCCTTCGTGTCCTCACCGAACGCAGACGAGAGTTTCGGCAGGGGCTGCTTGCAGCCGATGTTGATCTCTGTAAAGCGTTAGATTCAGTGAATCGGGATGTCCTCTGGAGGATTCTTGGTCTTCGTGGGGTGCCACCAAAACTGATCGATCTGATGTCTGAACTCTACTCTGGTTCTGAGAGTGCTGTGAAGTGTGGTGGTACCACCTCTGACTTATTTCCAGTTGTTACTGGAGTTCGTCAGGGATGTGTACTTGCCCCCACACTTTTCAGCACTTGTATGGACTGGATTTTAGGGAGGATGTCGGAGAGATCAAGTTGCGGTGCATCGTTTGGGAATGTCAAGATCTCGGACCTTGATTTTGCAGACGATGCAGTCATCTTTGCGGAGACTTTAGACATCCTTTTGGGGGCCCTCGGGGTGCTGAATGAGGAGTCGGAGCCGCTGGGATTACGGGTTTCTTGGGTCAAAACTAAGATCCAGGCTTTCGGTGACATCTTGGATGCTGCTGTCCTGTCTGTGTCTGTTTGTGGTGAGGATGTTGAGGTCGTGGAGAGATTCACTTACCTTGGCAGTGATATTCATCTCTCTGCTGGCTGCGAGTCAGAGGTCAATAGACGTCTGGGTCGGCCCTGGGGAGTCATGGATTCACTGGATCATGGGGTGTGGCGCTGCCGGTACCTGTGCGGGAGGACGAAAGTCCGAGTCTTCAGGTCCTTGGTACTTCCAGTCTTGCTCTATGGGTGCGAGACTTGGACTCTGACCAAGGATCTGAGACGGAGACTTAATTCCTTTGGTACCAGGTGTCTTCGGAGAATCCTTGGCTATCGCTGGTCGGATTTTGTGTCCAACGAGCGGTTGCTGAGAGAGACTCGGATGAGATTTGTTACCTGCATAGTCTGTGAGCGTCAGTTGCGGCTGTATGGACATGTGGCTCGTTTTCCTGATGCTGATCCTGCTCACCAGATTCTCTCAGCGAGGGAGTCTCATGAGTGGAGGAGGCCAGTGGGCCAACCACGTGCCTCATGGTTGCAGCAGGTTGACCATCTCAAGGAGATGGGGATGGGCCTGGCATCTGCCTGGGGGATGGCCAGACGGAGGCCCCTGGAGTACCGGCGGAAAGTGGACGCAGCGACGCGCTGTTCTGGCACATGCTCCCATACCTGACCTGACCTGACAGTGGGGAGAACAAGAATTTGATACACTGCAGATTTTGCAGGTTTTCCCACTTACAAAGCACGTGGAGGTCTGTAATTTTTATCATAGGTACACTTCAACTGTGAAAGATGGAATCTCAAACAAAAATGCTGAAAATCACATTGTATGATTTTACATAATTAATTTGCATTTTATTGTATGAAATAAGTATTTGATCACCGACCAACCAGTAATAATTCCGGCTCTCAGAGACCTGTTAGTTTTGTCTTTAAGAAGCCCTCCCATTCTCCACTCATTACCTGTATTAAGGCCCAGTCACACCTTGACGTTTTAGCCAGCTTATGCCTATTTTTGCAAAAATTTGTGTAAAACGCTGGGATACGTCGAATACGTTATGGGTACGTTTTGTATATGTTAAGACCGCGCTGAAAAACACTGCCATAAGTGGTAGTACGCTGGCTTTAAACGTTGAACTTTTGGGTTTTCCTCAAATTTTTTCATGCTTGAAATTTTACGACGTATGCCGGCGTATGACTCGCATGTTCCACTACGCTGGCCATAAGTTGTAGGCACGTTATGCGATCGTTGACACACGTTTAAACACGTTACTTGTAAGTTACTCATAAGTCGAAACACGTGGAGGTAATGTTTAGCGTACCCGAAACTTATTTCTAACCTATGAGTGACGTTTTGTAAGCACGCAACACCAACGTTGTTCACACTTTGCAACACGTTAATTGAAAGTACTACTAATACTACTACTACTACTACGACTACTACCAACATCGACATGACTAAATTCTCTCGAACTACTACTACTGCTACTATTACTACTACTACTGCTACTACCATCGACATCACTAAATTCTCTCGAACTAATACTACTACTACTACAACTACTACTACTATTACTGCTACTGCCACTGCCAGTGACATTGACATCTACTCAACATGGAGTCAGGAACACTGACGGGTTCCTCTTGTGAAGCCCATTTGTACATACCAATTCCCCTAAACGCTGCCAATACGCCATTATACGGTAGCTGTAAAGGCCCAGTCACACCTTGACGTTTTAGCCAGCTTATGCCGATTTTTGGAAAATTTGTCTAAAACGCTGGTACACGTCGAATACGTTATGGGTAAGTTTTGATAACATTGAGAGCACGCTGAAAAACACTGCCATACGTCGTTGTACGCTGGCTTTAAACGTTGTACTTTTCGGTTGTCCTCAAATTTTCCATGCTTGAAATTTTAAGACTTATGCCAGCATATAACTCACACGTTCCGCATAACGCTGGCCATAAGTTGTAGACACGTCACGCGATCGTTGACACACGTCGACACACGTTACTTGTGAGTTACTCATAAGTCGAAACACGTCGAGGTAATGTTTAACATACCCGAAACTTATTTCTAACCTATGAGTTACGTGTTGTACTCACGTTACACGATCGGTGACACACATCGACACACGTTACTTGTAAGGTGCACATAAGTCGAAACACATCAAGGTAATGGTTAGCGTCAGTGTTCCAGACTCCCTGGTTTTTTTTTTTTTGGTTTTTTTTTTAGGTTTTTTTTTTCTTCCTTCCTTCGGTATGATGGTGATTTTGACACTTCGATTTCTAGTGCGGTTATAATATAATATAATTAATAGGCTGCCGCTCAACGATTTAAATCATAACCGCACTGTACACTGAATACCGTCATACCGAAAAAAAAACAAAAACCGGGAGTCTGGAACACTGACGCTAACCATTACCTTGACGTGTTTCGACTTATGAGCACCTTACAAATAACGTGTGTCGATGTGTGTCAACGATTGCATATCGTGCGTACAACTTATTCCCATCGCATGCGGAGCGTGTGTCATACGGCAAGTACGTCGTAAAATTTTCAACATGTTCAAAATTACAAGACGTACTCCACTTACTACGACGTATGATAGCGTACTTTAGCGTTCTCTTCACGCATACCAAACTTACCCATACCCTATTCGACGTGCGCCAGCGTTTTAGACGCATTTTTCAGAGGTCGGCATATGCTGGCAAGATCGCCAAGGTGTGACTGCGATGTTGACACTCCCATTTCTGCGGCGGTTATGATTTGAATCGTTGTGCGGCAGCCTTTTCATAACCTACGCCACGCGTTCGTCGGCGATACGTGCAGCACGCTATACATAAGTTAGACTATCGTTGGGCATAGGTTGTGAAGGCCGACAACAGGTTCAGCATTCGTTGGTATAAGTTATCTATAACACAACGAAACGTTCTGTGTCCGTTACTAATACGTTATGCATAAGACCAAGTCGTTATGAATACGTCTGAATCTTTAAAAAAAAACATCAAAAGTTCAACGTAAGCCAGCGTTTTACATACATTTTAATACGTTGCCATCGCTGGCTAAAACGTCAAGGTGTGACTGGGCCTTAAGTTAGAAACACGTTCAGTAAGTTCTGTGGTCGTCCGGAAGACGTCAATCAAATTCGTCTGCATACGCCAATGTGCGTTTGAGATACGTTACACATAGGTTCAAAGCACGTTACTCATAGGTTGAAAGCACGCCACTAATATGTTCAAAGCACGTTACCCGTAGGTTAAAAATTAAGTTTCGGGTATGCTAAACATTACCTCGACGTGTTTCGACTTATGAGTAACTTTCAAGTAACGTGTGGCCGACGCGTGTAAACGATTGCGGAGCGTGCCGAGAACTTACGCCAGCATATGCGGAACTTGTGAGCCATACATCGAATACGTCGTAAAATTTTCACCATGCTTGAAATTTCACGACGTACCAGATGCACCACGTAATATGCCAGCGTACTTCATTGTTTTTCATCGTGCTGCTAACGTATACACAACTTACCCATACCGTATTCGACGTGTCCCAGCGTTTTAGACACATTTTTCATAGGTCGGCATACGCTGGCTAAATCGTCAAGGTGTGACTGCGATGTTGACACTTCCAATTTTCAGGCGGTTATGATTTAAATTGGCGTGCGGCAGGTTTTCAACAGAGAATGCCACGAGTTCGTCGGCGATACGTGCAGCGCACTATGACAAAGTTAAACTATCGTTGGGCATAGGTTGTGAACGCCGACAACAGGCTAAGCATTCGTTGTTATAAGTTATCTAAAACACAACGAAACGTTCTGTGCCCGTTACTAATACGTTATGCATGCGACCAACACGTTATGAATACGACCAAAACTTAAAAAAAAAAAAACCTCAAAACTTCAGCGTACGCCAACGTTTTACGTGCGTTATTATACGTTGCCATTCCTGGCTAAAACGTCAAGGTGTGACTGGGCCTTTAACTGCACCTGTTTGAACTCATTATCTGCATAAAACACAGCTGTCCACACTCACTCAGACTCCAACCTCTCCACAATGGGCAAGACCAGAGAGTTGTCTAAGGACATCAGGGACAAAATTGTAGACTTGCACAAGGCTGGGATGGGCTGCAGGACAATAGGCAAGCAGCTTGGTGAGAAGGCAACAACTGTTGGCACAATTATTAGAAAATGGAAGAAGTTCAAGATAACAGTCAATCTCCCTCGGTCTGGGGCTCCATGCACGATCTCACCTCGTGGAACCTCAATGATCATGAGAAAGGTGAGGGATCAGCCCAGAACGACACAGCAGGACCTGGTCAATTACCTGAAGAGAGCTGGGACCACAGTATCAAAGAAAACCATAAGTAACACACTCTGCCGTCATGGATTAAAATCCTGCAGCACACACAAGGTCCCTCTGCTCAAGCCAGCGCATGTCCATGCCCGTCTGAAGTTTGCCAATGACCATCTGGATGATCCCGAGGAGGAATGGGAGAAGGTCATGTGGTCTGATGAGACCAAAATAGAGCGTTTTGGTTTAAACTCCACTCGCCGTGTTTGGAGGAAGAAGAAGGATGAGTGCAACCCCAAGAACACCATCCCAACCATGAAGCATGGAGGTGGAAACATCATTCTTTGGGGATGCTTTTCTGCAAAGGGGACAGGATGACTGCACCGTATTGAGGGGAGGATGGATGGGGTCATGTATCACGAGATCTTGGCCAACAACCTCCTTCCCTCAACAAGAGCATTGAAGATGGGGCGTGGCTGGGTCTTCCAGCATGACAACAACCCGAAACACACAGCCAGGGCAACTAAGGAGTGGCTCTGAAAGAAGCATCTCAAGGTCCTGGATTGGCCAAGCCAATCTCCAGACCTGAACCCAATTGAAAATCTTTGGAGGGAGCTGAAAGTCTGTGTTGCCCAGCGACAGCCCCAAAACCTGAAGGATCTGGAGAAGATCTGTATGGAGGAGTGGGCCAAAATCCCTGCTGCAGTCTGTGCAAACCTGGTTAAGAACCACAGGAAACGTCTAATCTCTGTAATTGCAAACAAAGGTTTCTGTACAAAATATTAAGTTCTGTTTTTCTGATGTATCAAATACTTATTTCATGCAATAAAATGCAAATTAATTATTTTGTTCTGTGACGGGCCACGCAATGAGAGGGTGCAGGGCAGCCCGGAACCCGGAATCATGGCGAAACCCAATCCTTCCTTATCCCTGTGTCGTAAGAGGCGACCAGGGTTGCGTCAGGAAGGGAATCTGGTGTAAAACCTGTGCCAAATCAGTATGCGGATCGTAACGGATGATCCGCTGTGGCGACCCGAACGGGAGCAGCCGAAAGAAGATATATACATATCTTCTTCTTTTGGCTGCTTGAAAGAAGAATATATATATATATATATATATATATATATATATATATATATATATATATATATATATATATATATATATATATATATATATATATATATATATATATATATATATATATATATATATATATATATAATTAAATTATCCCAGAGTTTATCCCCACTCATGGTCTTTTATTCTCCACTCCCAATTGTGTGAATGGCATCTGAGGTTTATGTTCAGACCAAAAATATTGGTTTAAAATTTACATATATAATTATAAATCAGCAGGGCTATTGCTGTGCAAGTGGTAACTGAGACATGCAGTATGTACTGTTCCGTATCTGAGCTTTTCTGAAAAGTTTTGGATACCTATCCTCACTTGTCTGACAGTCTTTAATTTCATGAGAGCACATACCAGTTTCGACAATGCCAAATTTTTCGTACACACAAACGTTGAACAGCGTCGAACAACAGCCATTACTTATGTAAAGACGTCATGAGCAAATGTGACAAATCAGATCGTTGTTAGCATTCGCAAGGACAATACAAACGTAGGATGAATTAACTGAGAAATATATTACCCATTGAAAACCAACAATCAACAAAGAGAACGAATTGTGGGTCAAAGCTTGGGGGCCTCAAGAGGATAATAGAGGACAAAGGCATCCGGTTTCCTATCAGAAGACAGAGGACAAAGGAGTAGCAAACCGGACTGCTCTATAAAACCAGATTGCATGGCCAACCTAGTCATGACGCATGAGTTTATCGGTGAGAGGAAACGTAACCACCCATGGAAAACGAGGGCTTACTGTCGTCCGAATATCCACCTCATGTGGAGAGCGTACATTTATTGACTTCAAATTTTTATGAAAATGAGGATAATTATTAATTGCAGTGGACTCCATGTAAACAATTGTGACAGAAGCTGGTGATTAATGCTGCAAAAGGTACAACTTGGAATAGTTGTGGTACAACATGCTTAGCTCGTATATTTTACCTGTATACTGTACACATATCCTACAATTATATAAGGCAATTGTGTGTGTGTGTGTGCATGTACTTGTCTGAAAAAAAAAAAATTCAGAAAAAAACTGGGTACCACCAAATTTTGCATACGTGTTGGTAGTACCCAGGGTCAGGTCATGGGCACAATCCCCCTCCCCCCTGTGAGAGGGAGGAGACGACTTGCAAATGTTCACCTGTACACATGCCACAGTGCAAGCAGCTTACTCACCCCTACTGTCAACAGGATGGGATTATTAGCCACAGCACAAGATTATATTTGCTCCATCTCCACCACTCTCACCCCAGGCTGCTCCCACTTACTGAAATATTCAATGTAATATAGAACAGCAAACAAACAAGGTTTCATTCTTATGGTTGCGGTTTATTCCAATGCCACTTATTTACTAAAACAATTGTTTTAAAGTTCCTTGAAAACAACTTTTTTTCCTGGAAATTTGGTCTTCCATGGCTGTGCAAGCCCTGTACATACAAGGTAGTCAAAAAAATTGGACACAAATTAAACTGTGGACTTAAATAAATTTAAAAACCTGCATACTGTTTAATAAAAAATAAAAACATTTTTTTTAAAGGATCACAGATAGCGAGTGTCCCACTATCCCACTTTATTGCTTTGGATTAGCCAGGAAAGGCAAATGAGTTCTTCACGTTTTCAAATAAAATGTCTGAAAATCTCAATTAAAAGCACATTATTCAGAGTAAAGACCAGGAAATCAATTTCCAGGTTTCTAGTCCACAACGTCACAACCTGTCCAAGTTAGGAAAAAAACACAACATCGTCGCATATACATGACACGTACTGTATCACATTGCCTCAAAGAAAGCCAAACTGTGATGCACAACATGGACATGTATGCCAATCACTTTCCCACCTGATGCCTCGTGGTACTCCTTTCACACCAAATTCTTCTTGCCAATGGGAAACATTATGGTTCCCTTGTGCTCGTAATTAATGGGTTTATTATAGCTGACAATTACAACGATAATGATTCCAAACAATACTATTTCGTATATCCTAAACACGAATGACAAGTCACAAATCCAATCGAGTCAACAGAAAGACAATGAACACCACTTTACAGCCCTTTCATGTACCTCCCCACTATGGCCACAGAGCTGAACAGAACAAAGGAATGGCCTATGGAAGCAGGGAAAAACCCCACAAGTGGGACAAATGGTCAAAAAATAATAAAGGGGGGGGGGAATAAACGAGGAGGGAATGGCACATCTTTGCTGGTGATGTGGTTCGTACAGGATCACCACACCACAGACCCAACTCACCAAGATAACGGGGGACTAACCTTAGACCGTCATCATAGTACTGCAGCTACATTCACTTATCCTCAAATCTCACGGTCGCTCTCTTTCCCACTCAGCATTTATACCCCTGCCCTTGCTCCGCAAAACTCAACATTGATCCAGCTCACACTCCCCAGAATCTCGATGATCCAGCTGTAGACACATTCATGAAAGGATTTCGGAAATAGAAGTATAACTCGAGGTGGGATAGAGGAGAGGACTTTGTGGCACTAAGATAATGAACTACAATTAGTGTTTGACCTCGTGCATGTATCAACAAAGTATGTGCACAGATGTGGCATTATTACATGAAACATGGACATCACAAAAGGGGAGCTCTTTCCTCCTTCCCAACATCCACGTTAGCAGTATATTCTTAAATGCATACTTGCGAGCTTGATACGTAGCATGGTATGTGCACTCACAAGGCAACAGGCCAGGATTACCACATGATATGATCCAGTCAATTTTATCTTCTCCACATTTTAAAACTTTTTCCAAGCACTCTCTTTCATCACTAATTTTTGGATAAAGAGGGTCATCGATGAAGAGTTTGTCAGGGTGTGCACTGGCCGGTTTGTCAGGGGGTTGATCGGTATCTCATGGGGATGGGCTGGGCATCTGGCTGGGGGATGGCTAGATGGAGGTCCCTGGAGTACATGTGGAAAGTGGACGTGGCAACACCCTGCTCTGGCATATGCTCCTATAACTGATCTGATGAAGAACGCAACAGCAATTTGGACTACAAACATTGAGAAAAAAAAAATTAAAAAAAAAAGGAAAACTATTTGCCAAGGATACTTATAGGATCTTTTATTACTCAAACAAACAAATATAACGTCAAAATAATCTACAATAAAAAAAAAAAGCATTGCAAGTTCAAAATCAGATGACCGTATGAAAGCAACTTCCTGTTGTTCTTCACCTGTAACACACAACAGTCATATACCAATTCAACAAGTCATATTCAGAGAGGAGTAATATCCATTCAGCAGCAAAACTATCGAGGGAATATGGAAATCTTTACGTTCATGTACGAGTTACTAAATGGTGGTGTTCATGTAATGTAAATGGAAAATGGTGGTTTGCAATGTTAAAAATGAAAATAGGGAAGCCTAACTGCCACTCGTAAAATAAGCAAAGCAGCATGGTCGATTTGCCTTAATATGCGGATGTGCAATATCAGAGCTTTTCACAAAAAAAAATATACTTATTCACAAGTGAAAAATAGCTCATTGTAAAAATAAAAAGCTCCAAGCCAAAGTTCTCAGCGCACACAATCACCGACCTAAAGGCGCTGTCACACCTTGACGATTTAGCCAGCGTATGCCGACGTATGAAAAATTTGTCGAAAACGCTGGCACACGTCGAATACGTCATGGGTAAGTTTTGCATACGTTAAGAGCACGCTAACGCACGCTGGCATACGTCGTAGTACGCCGAGCTCGTCGACAAATTTTAAGCATGCTCAAAATTTTTCGACGTATGCCAGCGTATGACTCATACGTTCCGCATACGCTGGCCATAAGTTGTAGGCACGTTATGCGATCGTTGACACACGTTACTTGTAAGTTACTCATAAGTCGAAATACATCGAGGTAATGTCTAGCGTACCCGAAACTTATTTCTAACCTATAAGTAACGTGCTTTGAACCTATGTGTAACGTAACTCCAACGCATATTGACGTATGTAGATGTATTTGACGTCTTCCGGACGACCACAGAACATGCTGCACGTGTTTCTCACTTACAGCTACCGTATAATGGCGTATTGGCAGCGTTTAGGGGAATTGGTATATAAAAATGGGCTTCACAGGAGGAACCCGTCAGGGTTCCAGACTCCATGTTTTTTTTTTTCTTCGGCATGACGGTGATGTAGACACTTCGATTTCTAGTGCGGTTATGATTTAAATCGTTGAGCGGCAGCCTTTTAATAGGCTACGCAACGTGATCATCGGCGATACGCTGCCACGCTATGAATAAGTTAGACTATCGTTGGGCAGAGGTTGTGAACGCCGACAACACGCTAAGCATTCGTTGGTGTGAGTTATCTATAAGTTATCGAAACGTTCTGTGTACGTTACTAATAAGTTATGCATACATCCAACTCGTTATGAATACGCCCAAAACTGAAAAAAACATCAATAGTTCAGCGTACGCCAGCGTTTTACATACATTTTGATACGTTGCCATATGCTGGCTAAAACGTCAAGGTGTGACAGGGTCCTAACGGCTAGGTTGACATGTCAGAGTTGGCAGTCTATGGTCGGTCGGGTTTGAGCCTCAAACTGAAAATCTGACAACACAGCACGACAGCAATGAAAAGTACATGTAACATGCCAAAGTGTTGTAGACTATTAGTAGGAGGTCAATCCGATTCGGATGAGGCAGGGCTAGATCCTTCTTTTTCAGAATCTTCTTTTTCAGATCCTTCTTTGTCAGATCCTTCTTTTTCAGATCCTTCTTTTTCAGATCCCTGGTGATTGGAAAAGGGGAGAGGTTAAAAGAAAACAAATAAACGGCATCCATATAATAATGATGTGCTCTCCAAGAACAACTTACATTAACTGTTCCAATCTCAAACCATTCTCACCTTTTCCTCAACCTCCTCATCCTCGTCCTCTTCCTCTTCCTCTGAACTTGAGTTTTCACTCGATACAAACTCCTTGCTCTGAGGCGCTTTCTGTGGAGTCCGTGAGCTGCTCCCATCGCCACCAGCTCCCTTCTTTGGGGTCAGCTTTGCCTCGACCTTCTTTTTCTCTCTAAATGGTAAAAGTATAACACCAGAGGAAAGAGATTAGCTTCGGAATCCCCCCCCTCCCTTCCAACCTTTAAGGTGGATATAACCTGCAAAGCGGACTTCCATCTTCTTCGCCTATTGTCTGATGCACAATCACTTTTTGCAGTCACAGATTTCCATTCAATAAAGACGTGCACAAAGCACTTTTCAGCTTGACCTGTGGATTGTAATCAAAATCAAACCAGACTTTCACACCGAAGCACAAAACCAAGAATATTGTCACGTGCAAGGTTTGCCCACTGTTCCCTGCAAAACAAAATTCATCATACCCGATAATCGACCAATATATTACACCTCATCAGAACGAGCATTTAAATTGTTTGCGAGTTCAGTTCCAGCCAATTATAATAGTAATCGTAAGGGGCCATCGACATCTTAAAAATGTGAGAAAAGGAAGGAAATCGAGGGATGAGAGAATAAAAAGACGATTTAAGTGCCGTTTAAAAGGTTTCCAAGGTGGAAAGAGTAAAAGGTTTACAGTTTCGACAATGTGTTCGCTTTTAAAAGAGAAATTTCCAAATACTAGAAAATTCTCGTATCCGGATCACTTCCTCCAGTCGATGGGCAGGAGTATGCTGCCAAAAACGTCGAGGCTTACTTCTCTTTTTCTTTGGAGTTATTGTTAAAGTATAAACAATATAAATAGCTATTTTAAGAGCCAACACATGGTGTAAACCATAAACCCTTTACTTTAAAAAGACGATTGTTGGCGAGGAAGAAGAAGGGGGAAGGAAGAAGAGAAGAAAAGGGAAAGTGATGGAAGAAAGGGAAAGAACTGGAGAAGGGGAAAAAAACTTGCACCTCTTCGGCCCAAATATCACATGAATATCAAAAACAACAAACTTAAATAAGATGGGTTAACAAGGATGTATGGCAGCATAGCACGGACGTAATTGCATTATTTTGAGTTTGAGGCAACTCGGCAATTCCCGTACCTGGTCGAGACAACCTGTCCAACACAAATATGAACTAGAATGACACTCAGTGGAGAGTGAACCTTCGCCGAGCTGAACGGTTTTCGTTTTGTATCCTACCGATAGGCCGAATCTGCATCCGTACCTCAACCAAAATCCAATCGGCTACCTAACTCAACCACCAAGTTGTCATAATCTGTCCATAACTTTTTGAGATCTCATGCTCCATATCGTTTTTGGCCCTATCTCTCAATGGTGAAAAAAAAAATCATTGAAAATTCTCATAGCCAGATCCAGATGTTCACCAAAATCTAATCAATTTGTCATCATCACACTCCCAACTTCTCCGCAAAGTTTTGTCCGAATCCGTCCATAACCTTTTGAGATATCCGGCTCACAGACGGGGTGGAAACATAACCAACTCCGTCCACCTTCGGTGGCAGAGGTAATAACACACCCGAGCGGGTTTGACGGTCAGCCCTCGGATACAAAACTTGATGCAACCAAGTGTTAATCAACCTTAAGGCCCGGTCACACCTTGACGTTTTAGCCAACGTATGCCGATTTTTGAATTTTTTTTCTAAAACGCTAGCACACGTTGAATACGTTATGGGTAAGTTTTGATAACATTGAGAGCACGCTGAAAAACACTGCCATACGTCGTTGTACGCTGGCTTTAAACGTTGTACTTTTCGGTTGTCCTCAAATTTTTTCATGCTTGAAATTTCACGACGTATGCCAGCGTATGACTCACACGTTCCGCTACGCTGGCCACAAGTTGTATGCACGGTCTGCGATCGTTGACAGACGTCAACACATGCTACTTGTAAGTTAATCATAAGTTGAGACACGCCGAGGTAATGTTTAGCGTACCCGAAACTTATTTCTAACCTATGATTAACGTGTTGTTGGCACGTTACGCGATCGTTGCCACAAGTCGACAGACGTTACTTTTAAGTTACTCATAGGCTGAAAGACGTCGGTATAATGGATCGTCCTTGCGTCAGCGTCCACGGCCACGGCCAGGACACTTATTTGCAGCATTCTTCAAACTTTTCTTCGGCATGACGAGGATGTTCACACTTCGATGTCAAGCTTGGCTATGATTCCAATTGTCCATCGGCAGCGTCTATTTAAAATAGTCGAGTTTGAGCGTTTTAACATGTTCAGAAGAAACGCTTCAAATTTCCAAACCCCAGCGTCAAAAAACAAAGGCGAGTGACAGCAATTTAAATCGTTCATTGAAAACAATGAAACTAGCTGAGTGGTACCGTTTAAAAGTTGTTGAGTGTAAAAAAAATCCAATTGTTGAGGCAAGCGTCTACTTTCAATAGTGGAGATGCAGCCATTTAAATTGTTGAGTGGCAGCCTATGAACCTACCCGTGGACACGCGGACGTAAGGACGATCCATCATAACCCACACCCTCCACCTCACACTCACCTACTACTGCCAACATGAACAAACTACTACTAATACTAATACTAATACTAATACTGATACTGTTACTGCTGACATGGACATCGACTCAAAAAGGACTCGAAAACACTGTTGGGTTCCCCTTTTATGAACACCATTTTTATATACCAATTGCCAAAACCGCTGGGAACACGTCTTTATATGGCAGTTGTAAGCTAGAAACACGTTCATTTATTTTTTTTTGTCGACCGGAAGATGTCATTGGAATACGTCTACATACGTCGATGTGTGTTGGGACTACGTAAAGAATTGGTTCAAAGCACGTCAAACATAAGTTAGAAATAAGTTTCGCGTAAAAAAGACATTACCGCGACCTGTTTCGACTTATGAGTAGCTTATAAGTAGCCTTTGTGGACGTGTGTAAGCGTCCACATATCGTGTGTACAACTTATCCCCATCGCATGCGGAATGTGTGTCATACGCCGAGTACGTTGTAAAATTTTAAACATGTTTAAAATTTCTTGACGTACTCTACTTACTACGACGTATGATAGCATACTTTAGCGTTCTACTCACGTATACCAAACTTACTCATACCGTATTTGACGTGCCACAACGTTTTAGACACATTTTTCTTAGGTCGGCATACGCTGGCAAGATCGCCAAGGTGTGACCGCGATGTTGTCACTTCCATTTCTACGGCAGTTATGATTCGAATCGTTGTGCGTCAGCCTTTTAATAGGCTACGTCACGACATCGTCGGCGATGCGTGCAACGCGCTATGCCGAAGTTAGACTATCGTTGGGCATCGGTTGTGTAGGCCAACAACAGGTTCAGCATTCGTTGGTATAAGTTATCTATAACACAACGAAACGTTCTGTGTCCATTACTAATATGTTATGCATACGACCAACTCGTTATGAATACGTCCGAATCTTAAAAAAAAAAACATCAAAAGTTCAACGTCAGCCAGCGTTTTAGATACATTTTAATACGTTGCCATCGCTGGCTAAAACGTCAAGGTGTGACCGGGCCTTTAGCAACTACAGAAAGTGAAAACAGAATTCAAATTTAATTTAAAATAAACGCGCGAGGCCACTCGAACCAAAAATCTCCATATTCTAGGAATCATTCCCAACATCATTATACAATTTTCAAACCCGCGTTTATGGCCGTGAAATAAACACTCTAAGTGTGTGCATTTAATGGCTGTACCCAGGACAGAGCTGGACCCCAACTAAAAAGGACCCTCGGGCCACCGAGAAGCTCAATCACTCGCTGCCTGCAAGACTGCGTGGCGCCACGTGACCAGCCAGCTCGCCGGACGAAATGCCCCAACAAAATCTTAAAACTTCCGTTTTTCACCGGAATTCTTTCAGATACTTGTAGAGCACATCCCCAAACCATCTAAAATATAAACATTAATCTCACAGACCCTACGAATAAGCAGTCCCTCAGGAGGACAGGTTATGAGGTGAAGCAGTGAACGGAAAGCATGTGGTGTCCCTTCGTCTCACGGTTATTTGAATTGAATATATTTTCCTCATGAAAAGTGTGTCTTCCGATGCTTCCTCATAGGCCATTCGACCAATCGGTCATTTTGCGCTTGATGACCCTGTAACCTTGACCCCAAGGCGAAAATGCGAATAAGGGCTCAGACGATCTAGAAAAATAAAAATTGTTGACAGACAGAAACGGAGAGACGGATGGATCTGAGGACATTGAATGGTCAGCTTGCTGACCTAATAACTAACTACTACCACTTATATACCAGCACCAATTAAAACCTCTATGTTGTTGGGTCATCAGCGGAGCAAGTTTGGTCGAAGTCTTTCATGAATCGGCTGGCCAAGACCGAAGATTGACTGAAGATCATTTGAGCAGGAATTTGGAATTTGTTCATAGTGCTGGCGATAACTCACCTAAGTCTTCATGAAAAATACTGTGGGATCTTTATAGTCCACCTTGTAATGCTAGCAGATGGGACGTCCAGCTTAACATCCATCCGAGGGATAGCACACTGTGATGAAACACCCTTCCTGCGAAACACCAATCTGACAGATTAGTCAGGTGGAGAATCAAACCGAGACGAGAAATGCAAGCACACCACCTCTGTCTGCACCTCTCCTGTGGGAACAAATAATTGTTAGTAAGCAAAGTACCGAACACTTATTACGTACACTTTCTTTCCTTCTCCCTCTCTTGCTTGTCCACCCCCGGTTTTATTGTAAGCTTCCAACGCCAGAGCATAT
Organism: Eptatretus burgeri; assembly: GCF_056783735.1. Classification (NCBI taxonomy): domain Eukaryota; kingdom Metazoa; phylum Chordata; class Myxini; order Myxiniformes; family Myxinidae; genus Eptatretus; species Eptatretus burgeri. The sequence goes on from NC_140965.1 coordinate 24,639,289, forward strand.
TCCTTCTTTCCCTCCTCGGCTTTCTGTTCCCATTCCTACACACAGAGGGATGAAGAGTGAAATTCGTTAGGCTTTGCGATACAACAGAGTTTCGACAACTCATTGACCACAGGCAGTATTTACAATGCACCGAAAGCCATCGATTCAGTGTGACGGGGGTGAGGAAAAGGAAGGGAGGGGGGGGGTGGATGAGTATTACAATCTTTGCGGATGATGAGAGTGCCTTCCAAGCCTCTCCTGCTCGGCGTAGGAGATCTGTGGGGGCTATTCCGGGATTATCTCGCTTTAGCTCCTCACGAGATGCATTTAACCACAGGAAGTATGGTGTCTGCGGTCGCTTAGGCTTCAGAGGGTCCTTATCCTAGAGGGAGTGAGGGGTGGGGGGAGAAAGAGATAAAGATAAAGGTTTCTCATTTGTTTCCCAAAAGGGGATGGGGCCTAGAGGGAGAAGAGAAATTGTGTCAGAGATCATTTATTTCTGGTTGAGAATATTGTGGATAAAGGAGCAGAAACCTTTTTCCGAGATTTGTCCATTTTCCTTTTCTTCACAGCAGAACCGCTGCTCTCGCCTGCTGGTTTCTTCGTTTTCTTTGCTTTATTGGGCTTGCTCCCTTTGTCACTGGCTCCTCCCTTCTCTTTCTTTTCCTCCTCCCCACTGGAATCACTTCCACTTGACCTGGCAGAACTGTCGTACCTTTATTGGGAAAAAGGGAGACAGGACGACATCATACAATAGAAGTTTTACTTTGTGGAAAATGAGGATGCACAAGAGGCACCATATCGAGGAACTTGCTCATTTATTGCAATACTAGTGAAAAGCCCGTCAAAAATGACGGGGCCAAGAGCGGTCCCCCCCCCCCCCCCGACCCAAATCACCCCCATCAAAGCACAGTTGTTAAAGAATACAACTAACAGGCTTGTGGATTTACTTTTGTTTCAGAAAGAAAAGCACGATTATTGTAGAAATATATGATCAAAATAATAACACAACTTCAAATGGCAAAGAAAACATTTCTGTATTCACAAGTCATGCTTTATCATATTTGATCAGTTGCTTTATAAATGATGTTGACAGAAGAAAAAAAAAAAGAAAATCATCTGTCTGTTGCAGAAGTTCCTTTTGAAAAACATTTCTTGTGAATATGCGAGTGTTGTTACCTCTGCTACTGAAGTTGAAGGAGGTTCTGTTTTCACCCCTTTCTGTCTGTTTGTCTGTTTGAGTACAGGATATCTCCAAAAATTGTGGACGGATCCGGATTAAATTTTGTGGACAGGCAAGGTGTGTGACAAGGACGAACTGATTAAATTCTGGTGAAGATCCAGATCTGGATCCAACAAAGAGAATTTTTTTAAAGTGATTCTTCACCATAATGCCTGGTGTTGGCGGAAAATGGTTAGGGTGGCGGCCTTTGGATCCAAGGGTCCCGAGTTCAAATCCAGCTCAGCTGTTGAATTAATACGAGGTGGGGTTAACTCGGCCTGTCATCCTTCCGAGGTCGGCAAAATGAGTGCCAGCATGCTGGTATACTGTGTCAGAGTGGTGACCCGTCCAGGATTGTACCCAATAGCCCAGGGGACCGCTTAAGCAGCACCAACGATCTGCACAGAGTATGGTCCCAATCTCTCCTCTTCACCATTGAGAGATAGGGCCAAAAACAATACATAGCACGTTATCTCAAAAAGTTGAAGACGGATTCCGATGAAACCTGGTGGACATGCTGGGTGTGTTGCAAGGACGAATTGATTCGATTTTGGTGAAGATCCGAATTTGGATCTGGATACGAGAATTATTTATTTTTTTAAAGCGATTCTTCACCATTGAGAGAAATAGCACTGTATTGCATGATATTTCAAAAATGTATTGGGCCTGATGTGTTCTCGTGGATCAGGCATTACGTGGTGGAGGTATGCGCTCAACCGAATGCCCTTCTCGTTCAAAATATTTCCCCGATTCACATCGGGAAGCATTCTCCTCCACAGCTTGCTCCTCTCACTCATGCCATTGCTTCTGCGTGTCACTGTCGACGCATTTCATCCTGTACATGTTGCTTTCGCAACCCTTTCAGCGGTTCGAAGTCTTGCATCCGTTCTCGTTTTGTCTGTTTCCACCTGAGTCTCGTTCTCCAGTCTTGTAACGAACCTTTGTCTTGCATTTGCCCTCCTCCTCACAGCATCTTCCTGGCTTTCGTTCTCTCTCCTCTATTCCGCTTGTGAGTGTCACCTCACCACCGTCTGCTCCTCATCCTGCCTCATCCTGTCTTTGCCTCTGCTTCCGCTCACATGCTGTGCTCTCAACCACAAGTCGTACTATACCTCTCCACGTGTGAACAAAGAAATATAGCGTTGAATATTGTTAATAAAAAAAACTAAAAATAAATGACTCACCCGTATATATTTTCATTGCAAATAAAAATTACTAACGTCTCACCTCTGGCGTTATAGTTGTGAAAGCAACTGGAATGGTCATGCAATCTGCCGAAATGAAGATGTGTGGAGTAAAAGTTTTGGATGGCATAAGTACACCTTTCCAGAGTGGAAACAAAATGGCGAATGGCGCAAACACTGATATTGCGTGTTCTCCCTTTCAGTGAAGAGCGCAACGTCACTTCCATGAGAGTAAAGTAAATACAATATGGCTTATATAAAAATATACTGGCATGGATCAGCTCGTTACGTTCACCTCACCACTTGTCGCTACAGTGCGACGAATGGTGGTTAGGAATAATATGTATGTATATATGGTCAGGAAGACACACCCTAATATATATATATATATATATATATATATATATATATATATATATATATATATATATATATATATATATATATATATATTAGGGTGGTGTCTAATGACTACATGAAAAATTTGTTTGATATTTTATATCGGCCAGGTAAAATTTGTGTGCCACTTTATACAAAAACACCATATCCAGAATTAAAACTTGATAGCACAACATTTACTACTTGCTCAACGAGACCAAAGGTATACACAGTTGCGCTCAAAGCCGGTCACTGCTGTGTTTACTGGCATTGTGGCCAGTGGCCACCCATAATATTTTTTTGGTGACACACCAAAGCAAAATAGATAAAACATAAATATTAATTAATTTTAAGTTTTGTTTTTGAGTTACCCTCTCCAAAGACAGCCCTGCACAATGCACAGCACATTGAGCCTGCGAAGCCTGACAGTGCAAAGCAGCACCACACATTCGACCGACAGCTCACAATAAATTGTAACACAATTTTATATCGCAGGGCATTGGCTGCAGCATACAGCTTTGTATTATTTATCTAAACAGCCTGTTGATGTAATCTTTGTGATGCTTATTCCATTCAATGTTTGGCTGTTTGCAGGTGAAATGACGAAGTTAACTAGGAAAAAGACTGAGATTTGGTTGATTGGTGGCACAGAAGATCACTTCAGTTGTGCTAAGCTACCTTCACGAGGAGAGGTGCTCAAGGTGCTGTTTGATTTTCATATACAGAAAGAACATAGTCTCAATGACAGTGTGAAGGAAACGGTCACAATAATCCTACAAATTTGGGAACGAGCACGGATACCAACTAGGGCTAAGAATCATCTCTGGGATCAGCTACGACGTCTTCACAAGGAATGGCAGGACCTGGAAAAAAAAATCACAAGGAAGTCAGCGACAGAAGAGGGAAAGCGTGATGCTTTCAGGGATTCTTTGGATAATGTCTTTGATATTGCACATGAACAGGCCATGACGATGATCAAGATATAAGAGGATCGGCAGTTTTTGAAGGCTCAGCGTGAAAAAGGACGACATGGTTCGATTGCAGGAATTGACGTGAAATTCGCAAAGGCAAGAAGAGAGAGTACTGGCGAGATCAGCAGCAGTTGCAGTGCGTGAGGAACAACATCGTGCAAGCTCAGCAGCAGTGACAGATGTTGTAGTGCTTGATTCATCATCTGAGGAAACAGCATTATCTGCAGATAGCTCAGAAGAAGAACCAAAGAAACCTTCAACATCTTCTGGATCACGGCGGCGGAAAAGGGGAAAAATCTCTGTAGTTACACGTGAAGTTGCAGCAGCGTTAGATCGCACCAAAACCACCAGCAGGAATGACACATTTTTTCTGCCATGGCTACGTCTGATCAGTTTACAGCACCAGTTAGTGAAATGATGATCAGTCCTTCTTCAGTCTAACGAGCAAGAAAAGTTCAACGTGCAGCTCTAGCAGTCGAGATTCGTGAATCTTTTCATCCACTCATTCCACTAACATTGCACTGGGATGGCAAGATAATGCCCAATTACACAGGAACTGAACAACTGTCTGACATCTGTGGATCGACTTCCTATTATGGTGTCTGGCAAGGAGGTAACCAAGCTTCTTGCCATCCCCAAACTATATTCCGGCACTGCTGCCATTATGGCAGAGGCCTGTATGGCTGAGATAAGGAGCTGGGAACTGGAGAACAGAATTGTGGCCTTATGTTTCGACACAACAGCAAGTAATACAGGTATAAAGGGCGGCGTTTGCATAAAACTCAAAACAGAGTAAGGAAAGGATCTTCTGAACCTTGCCTGTCAACATCACGTGTTTGAAATTGTTTTGGAAAAGGTTTTTTCACTGTAAGATGTTTTTAGGTCTCCAAAAATCGAAATCTTCAGTCATTTCCGTGATTTCTGGCCAAACATTGATCAATCAAAGTATCGCACAGCTTTGGATGATGTAAATGCATCAGAGCATGTAGATGATATTCGAGAAAGTATCATCACCTTTGCCATGCAGCAACTGAATACTAAGCACCCCAGAGATCACTACGAAGAGCTCTTGCAGTTAACAGTCATCTTCCTAGGAGCTACTCCACCAAAGGGAATTAGGTTCAGGTACCCAGGGGCAGTTCACCGTGCGCGTTGGATGGCACGTGCCATTTATGCCATCAAGATGTGGCTTTTTAGAGATCAGTTCCACATCCAACAGCGCCAGAGCACAACGAGGGCATCTGTACAATCCCACTCTCGCATGGTGTGGAAGCACTTACTTCGAGTGTCACTTTTGTGACCACTACCTATGTTAAATACTGGTTCACCTGTCCATCAGCCGGCAAAGCCCCAAGGAATGATCTTCAATTCTTGAAGGCACTGCATAGCTACCCAGACAAGGAAGTCTCAAATGCTGCTTTGACTGCATTTTCCAGACACCTGTGGTATTTGTCGGAGACCTTGCTTGGCCTCAGCCTTTTCTGTGACTCCGTCACTGTCGATGAAAAGCGCTGCATGGTCCACAACATGCACAATAACCAGGGATCTGATGAACCCCCAAAAAGGCTTCCTCCCATAAAAGATCCACCTACTATGGCACTACCCGACTTCGTTACCACTTCCACCATCAAGCTGCTCCAGATCCTGGGACTGGATGAAACCTTTCTTGAAGCAGACCCACAACAATGGGAGGCAAACAAATCATACAATGAGGCAACAAATATCATTTCTGCCCTACGAGTGACAAATGATTTGGCAGAGAGAGAGGAGTCGCTCTTATGCAGTCCTTCAATGAAGCCCTGGTCCGCAATGAGGAAGAAAAACAATTTGTACTACAAATGCTCAAGTACCACAGAAACAAATTCTTGAAATCAGTGAAGGCCACTGAAGTGAAGGGAATTGATAAGTTAAATCAGTGATTGTTTTTTATTTGTTTTTATTTCATTTTGTACAGTGACTGTTCCCTTTGTGTGTTTTATATCATTGTTTGGATGTTTTAGCATTGAATTAAAATAAGCTACAATATCGCGCATTTTACTATCTGTAGTAAATCTTTCTGGGCTTTGAGCAAGTTCTAAATATACTCTGATTTTCGTATAAATTGGCATATATCATTTTTTTCTCAAGTGGCACACAATGGCAACCTGGCCAGTATTAATTTCAAAACTTCAAAATTTAGACACACCCTAATATGTATATATATATATATATATATATATATATATATATATATATATATATATATATATATATATATATATATATATATATATATATATATGTATATATATATATATATATATATATATATATATATAGTGTGTGGAGCTGTTGAACATCTCCCAACACTGAAAAACAGCCATTGTTGGTGAAAATACTTTAAACGATCGAAAGTAACCTTTTGGAGTATAAAAAAAGTGTTGTTTTCACTCTGTTGATTCATCTTTAGAATGGAACATCTGGCTCGCAGACTGAAAATATAATATATATTGTGATAAAGATCTGCCTGTCACATTGACCAACAACAGATCTTCTTGCCAGTGAAAGATCAATGCTTTGCCAGTCCAGGAGAGAAACAGTGCTGGGGTGTTGTTACCTCAAAGGAATACGATATCTAAGAAACGAAATAGAAACCTGATGGAAGTTGGGTAAATCATGAAAACAGATGCCCTACAAGGGGGGGGGGGGGCCAGAACAAAGTATATATATAGTAAACAAAACTGCTTGCGAGCGGGAGTTAGAATGAGCTGGGATACTGTAGGTATTCTCTGTCTCACTTTCTGTCATGTACTCTTTTGATGTGAATTAAAAGCTCTTCTCTACCATGAGCAGAGTGGACATTGCTCGATCTCATCATTTGGCGTAGATTGCAGGATAAGCAGATGGGAGTGGGGCGAACGGGCTCTGGTGAGACAAAAGAGAAGAGCCGGCCGGCTTAAAGATAAGGTAAGAAGAACTGCCTCTTTTCTCGCACCAGGGCATACAGATTTGCTGCCTCTTTGTAATCTGTCCTTATCTTAAAAGAACGGAAAGAGAGAGCTTTATACACATCAAAAGAGGGGTACCCCGGGGGGAGTTTTAGAGTCCGGAGGGGAGGTTGAGGGAAGATGCTGGAAGGCTCAACTGAGCAACCTCTGCAGGACAGGGTCCGGAGGGGAGATTGAGGGAAAACGCTGGAAGGCTAACCTGAGAAATCTCCAAGGGACAAAGTATTTCTGTGGGAGATCGAGGATGTGGAAGGTGTGCAAGGGAGTGTGAGGGTTCGTGGAAAGGTGTGACAGACACCCGACCCAGCCCGAGAACACCCTGGGCAAAATACTGACCAGTCCAAGAATACTCTAGAAATTATCAAGGAAAAGTGGGAAAATAAAGCTGTAACGGAAATTATAGACCTAGGTCATGTGATCAATTAGAATCATGCTATGAATGAATTTAAAAGTACCCATATGTATTCCTAGAATAAGATTCGTTAAGATATGCATATGTGAATAAGCCCGAACCAAACTTGAAGCTTGTAAGATGTGTAAGGAAGAAGCATGACAAATAAATAATGTTGAAAAAAGAAAAAAGAAAAGTTGCAAGTGTTAAGATTTGAGAAAACACCTTGCCCCACCCATGCAACTCAGTGCACGGAGCGGGGCAATCAAGGGAGAATACCAGGTAACCCACCTGAAGGTTTAGTTAATCCGTCGAGGTTGTGTCCAAACTTGGAAGGTACGAGGTCGCTGGCCACGACTTTTGCCTTCCCGGTGAGGAGGTGGCCGAAAAACGCAGGCGGAAGGGAAAGTCACAGTGCAGCAAACTAAAAATCGGTGTACCATCCATTAAAGGAACATGAGTTGAGATTAAAATGTGATAATATTTGGAAATTTAAAGCAAGGTGCTGAAAGAACAGCAGACGAAACTAGGCTGCTCGTGAAAACGATACGTGGAAATGGAAGGTGGGAGGGAATGATTCCCCACAGAGGGAAGGATGCCCCATTGTGAAGTGGAGGAATGTGTGCGCTTTGCCTGAAGGGTAAAGGTGGGGGTTGTGTTCCTCTTTGAGAGTTTTTAACGACTCAAAAACGAGTCAACTGGAAAATTTGTGGCAGATGTGCCGAAGAGAGCCTTGATTGTGATGAGAAGTACAAGCATAAACGGGAGTTTAAAAAGACATAAGTTACCGAGAGAGGAGGTACAGAAAATGTTACTGACAAAAGCTATCCTCCCTCCACAGGGAGTATGGGGAGAGGAGGTGCGAAAATGAAATATCTCTTGTCCAGGAGTCCATACAAGACGAATTAAATAGAGAATTATTTAATCGCGGTTGGGGGGAAAAAAAAAAATCGATGCGAGGGTTTCGTAAGGGGTCAAAGACTTCTGAAGAGGGTCTATCAGGCTATGCGCGATCTTTGCTTGGGAGTCGGGCTGCGTGAAGTTTGCCTGAATAGGGGAAGATGCTTTCTAAAAGAAATATCTTTTTTTTCCTTTTTAAAAAAACCGAGTGAGGCACGGAAATTATCAACACGGTTGGGTGCATCATTATTGTGAGGAGCTCGGTTTTACAATCAATCGTGGTAGGCATCTGTGGTTGAATGCATGAGCAAAGCCGTGAGTGGAGCCCTCGAAGGAGGGGAGGGCTATACGGTGTGCGAGAGGGGGCATGAAGCACGAGTGGTCAACATCTGGGTCGTATTAAAATCAGGCCAGGTCAAAATACAAATACTGTGTAAGTTTGCAAAGTTGTTCATACTGGCCTTGTAGATTTACAAACACGAGTCGATCGCAGAGCATGTGTTTGGGCCCTCGAATGGACGTGTCCTGCTTGGTTGTGTTGTCTATCGACGTTTGCGGCAGTTAATGGACCTTGGAGCTCCCAAGGTGTCTTTCATAAAGCCAAGACCATTGTATACTGGACCCTGAGCAAATTCCAAATTACAGTCCCGATTGTTCCTGCAAAAGGCAACTGCAAACCACCGAGTGTAATCTTTGTGCTGAAAATAAAAATTCTTTTTTTGGGTGTGATATCAACGAGGAGAGAGACAGGTGGTGAGTTATCTCAGGCAAGCTCTCCCAGGTGAGATATAGACTGGTGATTGGAGCTTGAGGTCAATGCGATGGTGTCTCGAATTGCTGTGTTGTGGTCATCAGCATAACTGTGCCACTGATGCAGTGTCCCTCTACCGATACACACATTGGAATGAGTGCCCATCTCGCCGACCTGGGTTGAATGAGGGAATGCGAATCGTGCAAGTGACGTGCGGAGTGTGTTTTGGGATGGGGTGGTTTGGAATCGCGGTTGCCGAGGTTTGGATTGAGCTGGAGAGTAGTCTGAATTTGGTTATAATGCTGTTTGCGGGTGCAGTGCTATGAACCGCCTCGCGCATCGAGCCCGGCTTAGCCGGCCGTGAGCCTCTCCCAGACGCAGAAGGGCTGCGTTAGCGGCGGGTCTGATGAGCATCGCGAGACCACTTGGACCGCTTCCTGTGCGTCGTCGCGCCGGGCCGCGTGTTTCTCGTGGCATTGCTCCCCGTATGGAGAGACACCCTGTTGGGAGTTGACTTTAGGCTCATGTAAAAGATAATTGAGAATTTGGCAGATTAAAAAAAAAAATTACGATGACATGTTTGAATGAAGAACGAGTTAAAATCGCAACTGTGGCTGTGGACATAATTACATACGCAACTCAGCCGGGTATAGAGGAAATCGTTTTAAAAATCATTTTCTCAGGAACGGTAAGTCCGAGCGACATGAAATTTTCACCATAGTTTGTATCTCTGATAAACATACTTAAATGATACTTATGTCTCCAAAACGGATAACCCGACCGCCTCGAACTTTGCACACATTTGCGATGTTCCGTGGGAATGTTAAGTTGTCAATTTGGTCAAAGTCGTTACATAATTTATATAATAAAAATGATGCAGATTAGCCTCATCAAATATGCAAAAGAGTGTGAAAAATTGAGGGAATTGTACAGCTCTGATATTGATGGATTCAGATAATGCTAACCATCGCAGTTTCCATTGCCAGCTGTGAGAGATCATTCAGCAAATTAAAACTAATACTTTCATATTTGAGAGCCTCCTTGGCCCAAGGCAGACCGTGACCTTGCTCTGCGGGGGTAATTACTGACTTTGAACACATCGTCGGCCAGTTTGTATCAGTGAAGCGAGGAGTCATAATTTGTTAATTGAAAGATTAACGAACCGAGTTGTATTTTTGTACTGATGTTGTGGTAAAGTTATTTAAAAGATGAGGTGTTAGTTGTTTGGACAAAAGCACAATTTCAAATTGCCAGAGGTATTATTGGTACACTATGTGGATGACTGCAGGGGAAACATCTTAACCCTTTTGGGGTACTGGCTGCCAGAGGCGATGAGGTGCCAAAGGCAAATTACAACTGTGCAGGACCCAAGTAACGTATGGGGAACCTTGAGAATACTGTGAGGTAGTGGCTTGTGGACTATACTGAACGTGTGGAGGTATTGTACGTGCCGAGCGCCTGTGGAGGGAGTTCCATTGGCAACCGACGCAACCCTCCTACCTGGTGCTTGCAGCGGCATCGAGTTGCAGGTTCGAGTACCACCGAGCCGAATCATCGAGGGCTGCACGAAGCAGGAAGGTGATGGGGGGGGGGGTAGGCCAGGAACACCTGGTAAACATGGATGGCAATGCTGGAGACAGGGGTCCGCAAAGGGAGTCTGCAACACCAGGACGCCAAGGTGCGATTGGGATAATTGCACCATCAGGATTGTCTGGGTTAGTGGGTGAGCAAGTGGTGGGTGCAAGTGAGCACATGTATCTGTGGTGAAGGTAGTGGTGTGAACCCATGGGTCGGTTCGGGCAGGCAGAATTTACAACATCTTTGTTTACGTTGAGATCTGAATTTGTTGTCTTCTGACGTCAGCATCGGTTGGTATTTTTAAAAAACGCATTTTTTCATATCATAGCAGCCACCGTACCTGGGAAGGCTCTCCGTGCACTGTACTTCCTGCTCCGAAATTCTTGAGATTTAATCGGACAATTTTATTTTTGTCACAATGGTAGACTGGGGGGCTGTTTACATTTGTTTATTGTATTTGAGCTCAGACCAGTAGTTTACTTTGCACTGTACAGTCTTACTACGACGAAACGGGACAGGATTTTGAATACCCAGCCAAAGTGCATGGAGACTACACCACAAACGCTCTCTGAAGACGACCAACTTATGAATCGGAAAGAAGGGTGCGTTCGGTGGAACTGACTCTACTGCTCCCTCTAGCGGTCGTACTCGCTGCTGATACCCAGCCCCCCACAACAATATGGTCTTAAAAAAGGGTAAAGTGGTTACCCAAAACGTTTTGCTCGGTTGGCTCATAAAATGAGCTGCACGAGCAAAAGGGGGATGATGTAGAAGGAGGTGCTGAGAACAAGGAACATTCAAGAACTTGCAGAGGTGGGAGAAAATCGAAAATTTGTGAAATCGAAAGTTTTAGAAGAAGCTATGTATTATCAAATGTTTGTGGTGTGTGTGCTGCCTTTTGGCTTTTGGTTGCATCACTGGTTGGAGAATGACTGTGCTGCTGAGTTTGCCCTCTGGGGTTCGTTTAGTGGTAAATGAAACTTGAGCTTAGGGCTCTGGGATTCCAGGTCACCACTGTAAGTGCTAGGCCAAACAGTACATATAATTATTGGTAAAATATATGGACATGCATAAATTAATATTAATTCTTGTGATGCTAATAAATATTGTGAAAGTTTGACAACAGGGTGTTCGAATGGAGGAACGTCCTGAAGACGCAGTGGACTGAACCTTTTCAGGTATTGGTTACCCAAGGAGCTGTCAAGTGGAAAGGAAAGCCAATCATGGATTCACACATCTCATTGCAAGAGGATACAGGAAATCGAAAAGAGAAAGAATGTTACTGGAGGTTTATAACAGATGTGGCAGTGTTTTTGATTAGCATGTGTATAATCGTGATAAACATTGGGATCAATTGCATGAGGAAGGCTTATATGGGAAAACACTTATAGGGCCCTTTTATACAATTATGCATCTCGTGTGCTACGGGATGAAGGGGACAAAGGTACTGTATGCCTGGAACAAGGCATATTGTTACATGAAGGGATAACTGGGACAAGGATAGATATAAGGATATGAATAAATAATCTTGCGGAATCCCAGACATCATTAATGGTATATTTCTGAGACCTAGAGGAACACCTAAGGAAGGTAGCTGCAGAGTACCATTGCTATTTTAAGGAAGAAGGGTTCAGATCATGGGTTATGGAAGTGTTTGGTAAAGGGGGAACATGGATATTCCACATATTGATCGTTGGCCTTATGATATTCAGTGCTATTGTTATCATTGCATGCATAAAAATCTAATCAGGGATTGCATGAGACGATGTTCTTCCGCAGCAAAGAAACCAACAAAAACGGAGACGGTCCTGGGGAAGCCTGCTGCGATTGCTGTGCTCAAGCCGCAGCCAACACCTCCGCCATCTCTACCCTCCCTACCCTCCCCGATAATTCACTCTTCTTTTTCTCCCCACCCCATAGAACCTGAAATGTACTGTGAACTTGATGGGATTGTTAACCCATGGCTCAAACTCACATTGGATGAGTGTCTCGAATTGCTTGCACCAATGAAGGAGATGGAAAGAAATATTATCTAAACATTGCCTTGTTGGAAAATATTGGGATTTTGTACTTTGTTATATTTTTTACTCTGGCTTGCAGTTATAAAAATATATTCTTCTTGTCGTTCATAGAGAACAATAGTTAGCTAAAATATATTCTTACTTGTTGTTCATAACGAACCCTAGTTAGTTAAAAATATATTTTTTTTTTTGTGTGTGTGAAATAATTTTTGTGCGAGTTGTTTTTTTGAAAAGTAATTTTGCTTCCTCATGACCTATATCTAAGTCATAATTGTCGAAATGTATCCACTATTCTAGAGGGGTGGGGTATTGGTGGGCCGGTTAGGATGGTAGAGAGGGGGCTTTTTATGAGGTTAGAAGGTGCGGGCGGAGCTTTCATGACGTTATGGGCCACTTGGAGCTGACCATAAGAGTGGACCGCCTGTAGAAAAGATGCCTGCCTGCCATCCTGCCGATCCATCGAGATTCCATCTCTCAAAAGTTATTGTGTAACTGTGGTGTTCCTTCTCCACTATGTTTCTAAGTAACAGAGGGCAATTGTAGAGCTATTGAACATCTCCCAACACTGAAAAACAGCCATTGTTGATGAAAATACTTTAAACGATCGAAAGTAACCTTTTGGAGTATAAAAAGTGTTGTTTTCACTCTATTGATTCATCTTTATAATGAAACATCTGGCTCGCAGACTGAAAAGATAATATATATTGTGATAAAGATCTGCCTGTCACAATGACCAACAACAGATCTTCTTGCTAGTGAAAGATCAATGCTTTGCCAGTCCAGGAGAGAAACAGTGCTGGGGTGTTGTTACCTCAAAGGTATACGATATCTGAAAAAGGAAATAGAAACCTGATGGAAGTTGGGTAAATCATGAAAACAGATGCCCTTAAAGGGGGGGGGGAGGGGGGGAGCAGAACAAAGTACACATATAGTGAACAAAACTGCTTGCGAGCGGGAGTTCGATTGAGCTGGGATACTGTAGGTACTCTCTGTCTCACTTTCTGTCATGTACTCTTTTGATGTGAATTAAAAGCTCTTCTCTACCATGAGCAGAGTGGACATTACTCGATCTCAACATATATACTGTATGTATGTATGTATATATATATATATATATATATATATATATATATATATATATATATATATATATATATATATATATATATATATATATATATATATATGTGATTGACTCCTCCCACACTCCTCGAGCTGAATAAGCTGCGTAAAGCAACCCAAGAAGACTTACTCAAGGTAAGTGGGCCTCTCACTCTCTCACCGCAGGCAGGTTGGTGGTCTTTCTGTCTTCTACCGTCTCCTCTCCGATCTCGCCCTCCCTGCTCTCTCTGCAATTTGTCCCCACCATATTTACGCAGGGCGCCTAAGGTCCGCCAGCAACCCCCTTTATGGTAAAACTACCAAAATCACGAATCACTGCTCACCATCACTCTTTCATTTCTCTTTTTCTCCACATATAGAATAAACTCCCTCACTCTGTTCAATCCCATTCTTCCCTCCAGGCCTTCAGAACAGCTGTTCACCACCACCTCTTCTCGTCCCCCATCCAAATACTCGATCTTTTCTACCCACACTAATCCACCCCAAACCCACCTCCTTCAAATTCCCTGCTTTCCTTCCTGAAAGTCCCTGTAATATCCATCTAGCATACCCCATGTTCCCCACCCCATCCCTCTCCCTTCCACAGATCTCCAAATGTTTCTGTTCCCCAATGTTTTGTCCTTCCCACGCCCCTCGTCTCATGCCCCCCCCCCTTGCTGTGCATTGTGTGTTAGCTCTCATATGAGCCTTGACAAGGCATACAAAAAAAGAAGTGCTACGCTGTTTCAAACTTTTCCCAGAGTTCCTCAACAACTATAAAGGCGTTCACACACACTATAAAAGATGTGATTTGAAAATATCAGCAGTTCCGACTCCCCCAAAAAGTGTTGATTTGTCCAATTGGGACATTACACGGGCATTTCCAGTTGCATAATTGTATTGAGGGCAAATGGTAATCGCTTGCCAAGCCAGGCATTCCGTTGGAGTGCTTGAGCGACTGAAGCTACTTACCGAGCTGTACAATACAGTTTGTGTCCTCATCAGGATGTACAGTCGACAGTTGCTACAAGGTAGAGGTACGTATACAACACACACGGACGTGGAACATATGGGTAGATTTGGATCTGTATGGTCTCTCCGCGGGTGTGTGGACATGCCATGCCTGTCTCAGAATTGTGTGTATCATCTGAGAAGGAAGCAAATACCTTTTTGAGGAGGCAACCCCCCCCCCCCCAGTAAACTCCCTCCGTAGACCCCATCAGACCCCGTGTGTTTTTTTTTTAAATGCTATTATTAAACGCACCCATGCGGGTGCCGTGGTGGCAAAGTTTCATCCCGTATCTCATGGAGGTTCTATCAAGTTTTCCTTTGTCCCCGCACCCGTTTCAAAAGTATTTGGTTATCGGATTTGCTTTACAAAGGATATATGTTTCTCTTTGTGGGTTTCAGAGCAAAATATTGTTGCGGGCCGGGGGTCGGTGGCAAGAACAACCGTTAAGTGGGGAAAATTGCATCGTCTCCACCAGACTCCCCTGAATCGTAGGCCGTTGCTCTGGATTACTCCGAAGCCGGCGGGTCGATTAATCGACTGTGAAACGCCAATATCTTGACCGCGTGACATCGGGTTAATTGTCTAGATCCCAATATACCTAAATAACCACACAGTCTTGGCTACTGGGGATTCACCCCCTCGGCACGTCTTTCTCGAACAAGGTCACTCTACCAACTGCGGTAGAGTTCCAACTAGCGACTACCAACTCCGGCTCGGTTGCAGCCGAGCGGAAACTGCCAAAGCCGTGATGGCTCGGATTAACGGATTATCGGTGATGAAACCCCATCTGAACTCAGACTTGGACCATGCTGGACAAAATAACTAAAGGACAGAAACGAGCTGGGAACATTTCTAATAATTTATTTACAATAAAATCAAAAGACAGAAGAGGTGAGACTTGAAGCGAATATGCAGAGAATATTTACAAGGATCAAAAAAACACTTATTCAGTTCTACTTAAAGATGGGCCCACATGCAGACACACACACAAAAAGAAAAGAAACCCTGGAGTTCTTTATTGGACCCTCCAGCCGATGAGAGACGAGCTGGGGATGAGTCCGGATGGGTACCTGGGCGTCAGAGAAAGGGGGTACTCCATGCTGCGGCACCTGTCAATGGTCGTCGGCCTGGTCCCAGTCGCACGTGGGGGACTCGTGGTTCGTGGTGGAGCTCAGGTGGTGAATGGTCGGGTTCCACAAAACTCCTCTCCCCGTAACAGCCACCGTGATGAATGTGACCACTCCAGAACTCCAGTACTTCTTCTCAGAGCGTGCTCGGGGATCTTTATCCGCTTCCCTCGTGAAACACACATAGCTCTCGCACTGCTCTGCTCTCGCACACCACCAGCGCCAACGACAACCCTCCGAGTCTCCGAGATATACATATCTCCTCCCACATGGGGAGGGCCTTGGCGAGAATCATCTCGCTGTCCGTCCCTCATTGGCCCATGGCCACACCCCACCGGGGCAGAGCCGTGGCCCCTGTTCGGAGACCCCGCATTCTCCACATGGCTCCGCTCTCGAAGAGTAACAGTATCCATGTTGCATTGGTGCAAGAGTTAAAACGTTTGTGGGAGCGGCAAGGAACGGCTGCAAGACCCTGCCCTGGCAAGTCGGAGTGCTTGGAGACAGCAGGTGGGTAGTGGATCATGATGGGGGATGGATCATGCAGATGGGATGGTTTATTCGATGGCTCGTTGGATATAATAACCTAACTAAAGACGTCACAATGCACACATTTAATCCTCCCGCTAAACAAAAGGACGGGGACCTGACTACACACATACTTACCGGCATAACTACCTTTGGGACCTGAACGTTGAGTGCGCATGGTTTCCAGATTCGTAACAATATATTTAATAACGCCCGATTTCTCAGCCGTTTGCCGTATTAACATATTTTCTAAATTCCTGAGCCAATTTTTTTTTCCAACCTTGAAAAGATGTCGGCGCCGTGGAGATGATGGTGAGATGTTGTTCAAAATAAAGATAGAAAAGAATAATACTACCTTAAGATTCACAGCCCAGCACACGAATAATTCCCTTTAGACATCGGTGGGGAAATCTAACCTGGACACGCACTTATCGA
>NC_140965.1:24660850-24670850 GCF_056783735.1 Eptatretus burgeri
GAATACGAGGAGAAAGTAAAGGAGCAAGGAATGAAGCAGGAAGGAGAAATCAGGAGATTGAAGGACACAACGAGATTGGAGAGGGAAGAACGAGAGGAACAATGGAATAGAAAACAAAAAGAACATGAATCTGAGGTTGACCAATTGGAAGAAAAGCTGAGGCTGGAGTATGAGATAGACAAAGAACAGCGAATGAAACACAAACAGGAGATTAACCAAATGAAGAAAACCATGAAACTGGAGAAGGAAGGACAGGAGAGGAAACGAGGAAGAGTCGTGAGAGAACAGCGAATGAAACACAGGAAGGAAATGAGCCAATTGAAAGAAACGATGAGATTGGAAAACAAAAAGCAGGAGGAACAGTGGGAAAGAAAACAACAACTCTATGAGTGTGAAATTGAACAACTAAAACGGAGGGAGAACGAACAGCTAATGGGGCTCAGAGAGAAAGAACGACTCAGATGGGAAAGGAAAAGGAACCAGGAAGAGACAGAAAAAAGGAACCAGGAGAGAAAATGTATAGAGACACGGGAGACAGAAAAAATAGAGGAGAGACTGCACGATGAAGACGGGGTAAGTGACGCACACACACACACGGAGGTAGTGGAGGACAATGGGGGTGAGCTGGCGGACTGTGTAGGGACCCAGTGCGAGCACCTGGATGGCCTCCTCCAGGAACGAGGGGAGGGAGTATGCCCCCTTGAGGAGAGTCACGACCAGGTGAGTTCGGTCGTGCTTTGCGAGGTTGAGGGGAGGAGTGCTGCGAACGGGTGCTTGGAGAGCTTGGGGGGTATAGAAGAGGCCCCAGAGACCCTTGTGGGGACTCGAATCCCCAGTGTGGTTGTCCCTGTGTGTGTGGTGCAAGGTGTGAGTGCGTCCCCGTGTGTGGAAGCGACCCCGTGTGTGAGTGGTGTGGTGGCGATGGTGCCGGAGTGCGTGCTTCCCAGCACGCCGTGTGTGGATGAGGCACCGTGTGTGAGAGAGGCCGTGTGTGTGGATGAAACGGCCAGTATGAGTGAGGAACCGCGGATGAGTGCCCCCGCGTGTGTGAGTGAGGCACGGTGTGTGGATGAGGCACAGCGGTTGAGTGCCCTCGCGTGCGTGGGTGAGGCACCGCGGGTGAGTGCCCCCGCGCGAGTGAATGGAGCACCACGTGTGAGTAGTATGGTTTGTGTGAGTAGTGAGGCACGCGTGAGTGAACGGCCGTGTGCAAGGTCGCTGTGTGCCAGGGAGACCGTGTGTGTGAGAGAGCGGTATGAGAGGGAGATGTCGGTCGGCATGCGGGAGCACGCAGCCGCGTCTCCCCGTGTGAATGTGATGGTGTGGACTGTGTGCGTCGTAACACGCGGGAGTGCGTGGGTTGAATGGCGACGACGACGACGACAGATGAAAGAAAGCCGAGTAGCGGCTGTAGCTATTTCGGGGACCGTGCCGGGTTCGCCCAGCAGTGAGTACGCGGTCCGTGCTGTGCAACGCACGAGACCACCACGTGCTCGCTTGCGAGAGTGAAGTCCCGGTCCGGAAACGCACGCGGTGGATTTGCCGATCCCGCGGACGGACAAAGTTTAGGCAGGTAAATGGATTTGGACCGGACGGGTTCTCCACGCGATCGTGTGTGTTCAGCTCCAACGGGCAAAGCACATGTGTTCGCGTGGGAAACCCCTCGAGACGTGGGGCTTGTGTTTTTTTTTGCGCACGGTGACGTCATGGCTGCACGTGGGGTTGGAATCCGGCAGGAGGGGTATCTCTGCCGGATGGCACCGTCCAAGGAGGGACGAGGAACACTTGCAGCTGCATGACGTCACGGACAGGTGCAAAGTGCGCGAGCTCTGAGTTGCTGCGCAGGTGCTGCGCATGGGAAAAAAAAAAAAAAAAAAAAAGCAAGCCTCACTTTCGGGTGTACAGGATTCCTGGGCAAGGGGTGAAAGACCCCCTTACCTGGGCACAGGATGAAAACTAGTTAGGGGGAAGGGTTAGCTTAGTTAGACCGACTTCATGGGGCAGGGGTAAGTCCTCATGGAGTCCGTGGAATGGATTAGTTAGAGGGATTTAGTGAGCTTTAGGTTGGGAAATAAAATGATTTATTTGGAGACAGTGACAGACTTGTGGATGTGTAGAGGGGACGTAGTTTAGCTACGTAGTGTTAAAAGGAACGTGCTATAGTGTAAGGGACGACGTGGGAGCACGAGTTAGTTAGGGGAGGTAGTTAGAAGGATGGCAGAGTTCAGCAGTGTGTGTTGAAAAGTTGGTGAGTTGTGAGGCATGTGCTTGGTGAGTGAGTGAGGCCAGCGGGTCTGTGTGTGTGGAGTGAATGGGGAATGCATGGTGCGATGAGTGATTGGGGGGAGGAGTGACTCCCGCCCAAGGGACCCCCGGGGTCAGTGTAGAGTGAGTTAGGGGGTTAGTCAAATTGAAAAATGGAGGTCGTTTTGTTGTTGGTGGGAAAGTAGGCTCGAGACCCATTTGGAGGGGTGCAGGAGCCCTGTTGACGGGCTTGGGAGCGTGGCTGCGAAAGGTGAGTATCGCTGAGTGGGTACCCCGGGCACCAGGCTAGTCGGCCGCGGTAGGCCATGGGCCCATGGGGGGCCGGGATGGAGTAGTGGGCACGGTTGCGCCTGCTTGGTGCGGGGGCCCGGGGCGCCATTAGCCGCGTGGGCAGTGTTGTGGGCATGGGGGACCCTCGGAAAGGGGACCCGGTGGCCGGACTGCCACGTGTGCGATGCAGGGGAGGTGCCATGGGGGGCACTCCCCGGTGTTAGGGAGCTGGTAGGCTCGGAGGCAGTGTAGTGCCCGGGGGTGCCATAGCGGGAGATTCGGCAGAGGGTCGTGCCTGCCAAAGGGAGCCACGTGTCCTAGCCAGGAGACCGTGTGAGGGCACGGAGAGAAAATTGGGGGGCGAGGCACGAAATTGTGAGGACACCAACACAGGCGACGGGAATCTGGGTTGTTAGAACCAATAGTTTAAGCGAGAGGCGCTTGTTGAAAGCCCCGGGGTAGTTTAACAGTTAAATGGATAGGGTAGATTAGGAAGTGTACCCCTCCGCACCATCCATCCCCTCGCTGTCGTTGTGGGCTGCTGGACCCACTTTGGTTATAGATCGCCGAACTCTGGGGAGGCCATTCTGAGGCTTGAATTGGGCCTCGGCACAGGACGTTAGCTCTCCCTTATTCCCCTCCGGGAAGGGAACGTAGGGGTTGGGAGTAGGCTAGGTGACAGAATAGGTTAGCCGAACAAGGACGATAAAGGGGGTTAGGGGACGATTTATAGTGGGGGAGTAAAAATAAAAACAGAAAAAAATTAAGTTGGGGCTAAATTGGGGTTTGACAAATTAAGGGAGTGGGTATGTACAGTGACAGGCAAAGGCGATAGGTTGGAAGGGAGACAGGTAGGTAGGTCCGAGCCCGCCTTCCAAGTGGCCAGCACCACCGCACTCCCTCCACCAACCTCCACTGACGGCAAAAGCTGGCCAGCTTCATCTGCTGGCTGTGTACTTCAAGGCCTGTGCCGGCCAGTTCGTCTGCCGGCTGTGTTTGCCTGCAGCGGCCTTCTTCTGCGGGCTGTGTTTGCCTGCTCACCTTTGCCATGCCATGCCCACTGCCCAGGTTCACCAGCCCCGTTCAATTTTTGCTTTGCCCCCCCCCTGTTCATTTCCATGTGCGCCAGGATCGTAAAAGCAACAGTTTGCAAGCTGCGAGAACTGCCCTGTTGGCAGCTACAACACGGGCCTGCAGTGGCGGCCCGTGCACCGTGTTTGTGTCCATCCATTCGTTGTGCTCATTGCGTGTGCCACTTGAGCTGGCACGGAGACTGCGTTTGTGCAGCCCATGCACCGTTGTGGTTCACTGCGTTCAGTTCAAAAGGGAAGGCCTTGGACTGCGTGTGAGCAGCCAGCCACGTTCCCTGTCACTTGCATTGTTTTGAGCCAGAGACTGCATGTGGGCAGCCTGGCTCCCTGCTAACTGCTTTTCTTTGCAGAGTTCAATGATCCTGGGCCATGGTTTAGTGTAAAATTTGTAAGTTAAGGTTAAGATGTACTGTACATATGAGTGCGCCCCCGGCATGTATGTCTTAGCGCCGGCAATTTTATTTAAGTCGTCCATGTGAGTGAGTTTGTTTAGGTAGTTACGCAGCCCTCAGGTTATTTATTTTGGGGACACGAATACCATGAATGTCGCACTCAGGGATCCGTAGGTAAAATGTACTAGGGGAAAACTACACATGATGGCACACGAAAATTTGACGACTCGGGACGAGTCTGTAAAAAGGGGAGGGGGTAGTGTTGTGGTTACCAGATTCGCAAACCACCATTCAGGTCCCTTAGGTGAGGTATCTCGGCAAGTATATGTGTAGTTAGGCCCAAACCCGTTGTCTAGTGGGAATACATGTCATTTATACGTGCTGCGACTCTTCAGGATAGCCGTTTTTCTTTTACTATCTTTATTTTGGACCAACCGCCATGATTACCACCACAACCACAACATCAACCACCAACCACAACACCGCTTCACCACAACCGCCACGACCTTCACGTCACACCTCGCAACCGTAGCATCGCCACCGTTCTTGCCCCGCTGTGGGTACCGGTGTTGGACTCGTGCAGGGTGCACGTTGAACAGCGTGTACAAAATCACGGATTTTGTGCTTCAAAAACGGATCAAAAACGACACACGCCCACTTTTTGCCGTCCAATCGGTGAGCGAGGGGCGATTTGGCCCCGCCTCCAGAACGATCGATATATGCAAATTTGTGGATCAAAAAGCCTTCACGCCCACTTTTTCTCGGGCCAATGGGGAGCGAGGTGAAAGGTCAAAGGGAGGGGGTCAAAGGCGAAGCTACGGAGGGGGATAAAAGGACGGTGTTCGTCAGTCAGCAGAACGAGAAGGAGTCGGAGGGTGGAGAGAAGAGTGTGGAAGTCTGGAGCCCGAAGCCTGCAGTAGCTGGAGAAGCTGAAGAGAGTCGAACGAGGGGAGCCCAAAGAAGGATCCAGGGTGGAGAGTCCAGAGGCGGAGAGGCGGCAGCGGCGAAGGCAGACGAGGGGGTGCTCGCGTCGGTGCCAGGAGCTGCACGCCCGAGGGAGGCCGGCAGCGCGACCTGGCCGAGGTGGAGACGCACACCAGGGATAATAAAGATCCTCTATACCCCGAGCATCAGCAAACCCCTCCTGTTTCCCCCCGCGCTGAGATAGTGCGACCAAGGGGGCCCCTTTTTCCCACCCCCTGCCAGGCACTGTCCGCGAGGCCCGCGGAGTGCGGCGCCATCGCCGCTCCGCGTCTCATCACCAGACGGGTAGGCGCGACCCGGTCTCGGCCTCAGGCCTGCCTCATTCTTGGGGGATTTCTTTTCCTTGGTTTTGGGTATGTGTTGTCGGCGCCGTCTGTGAAGTAGAATTGTATAAGTGTTGCCGTGTGCTCGGTAGTCGGTATTAGCTCTGCATTGTTTTCGCTTTTATATTTGCTTTTTGTGTAAATGGAATTGTGTTTTCTTTTTTTTGTGTGCTTTTGGTGGAATTGTATCTGTGTGCTTCCCGTGTGCCGCGAATAAATGTGCTTTATTGTTGAACTGTTCTCCCGCTTCGCTTCGTCTTTTCCCCCATTGAACCCTCATCTTGCTTCACGTAAAGGGTTGGTAGTGGGCTGAGTACGCCCGATAATTAATCGAACCGTCGAGGTCGACGATAACACCGCTCGGTTATTCTGATAGTACGGAACGGGTCGCTTAAGTGGCCCGTGTCCGAAGTCGACCTGCGGCGAGGTGCGATCGCCCGGTCTACCCTCCGCGTGGGTACTTAGGTAGGTCGAATTTGGCGAGCAACCCTATCCCACGCGGGGGCTGATTGGCTCGATCGCGGTGAGACCGAAAGGTCCACCCGTGACTGGTTCCCGGCGTTAGTCCGAGAGGGTCACGACTGGATTGTCCGTCCGGTGGGCGACGTGCCGCGATTCGAGTTACGTGGCCGTTCGCACGCCGGCGGGCGCGGAATCCGCAACAATATATACACACATATATATATACATATATACATATATATACACATACATATATATACATATATATATATATATATATACATATATATATATATATATTGCTTGGTTCTGGGGCCACAATAAATTATACTGATTTTGATCATCATTGATGATCATTTTGATCATCATTGATGATCATTTGATGATCATCATTTTGATCATCATTGATGATTTTGATCATCATTGATTTTGATCATCTATTGATGAAAGGGTGCAAGGAGAAGTGTTTGTTTGTGTGTATGTGTGTTATAACCATGGCCACCACTAGCTAATTGTATCAACAGGAAATTATAGAAATCTGACGTCTCTCAACCATGGATATTTCGCGTGTTCCTATATTTCCGTGAATCCAATTTGCATTCAGGAACAGAACAATTATAGTTAACCATTATGAAATGTTCTCTCTTTCATCTAAATGCTGAAAATTAGGTTTAAAAGACTGAATTACAGATTTTGCACTAGCATTGGCAGGTTAAAAGTGCCTGGTGAGCAGAACAGTCAGTGAAAACACAGCGCATGCACAAAAGGCCTCGTAAGCACTCATACGTCATTTTGAAAGTCTCTTATTGGAATTGAACAAACCACTGAAATAATCCCAAGAATTATCCAAATGTCCCACTGGAGATCAAATTTCAAACTCACTCTTCTGCGACATCCTCTTCTTCGTCCCCAGGATTAAAAGATTCATCTGGCATAAAACAGTGTTGGGAAGGGAGGATAGGTCTATGTCAAGTGAAAAGCATATTAAAAAACAGGGTGCCAATAGAATAAACTGGGTCTCCTACAATATGCTACAGCTACACCTTTAAATTACTTTAGTCATCCAAATACAGTAAACCTTCAAATATCACGGGTTGTAATATTGCGAGTTTCGACCAATTGCGGGCAACCTATTGTGTTCCGATTTCATTATCGCAGAATTTAATTTCGACCAATCACGGTTTTTGAGCTGAGATGAGTCATCATTTATGTCCTGTGCGTGTACGATTATCTCCCATTACGAGCCTTGTGTTGTTTCTCATGCATTGTTTTTTGATGACGCCCAAACATAAAGTGATGGACAAAGTTAGTTGTGCCAAAAAGCAGAGAAAGGTCAAATTGTTAGATTGGTTGGCTTGAGGAGAAATGCGGCATCTGTACGGGCCGCCATTACGGGGTCAATGATTGGAGGTAAAACCTTCCCCATTGTACTCTTCATTCTTAAACCTTCATTTTCCTTCAAACCTCATTCCCAATTCTGTATTTGAACTTTATTCCTAACCCCTTAATTTCCAACACCCGGATTCGAACACCCGTTCTCAAACATTCTCATACGCAGCTCATTAAACAAATTGAGGTGAAGGGATTTATGATGGAGCAGGTTTTTAACACCAAGACGGGATTATTCTGGAAGACGATGCAATCTCGTAACTTGCTCTCCAAGCAGGGAAGATCGTAGTTCAAGGTAAGGAAGGTGATCAAGGATCGTGTTACCTTTCTCCATTGTAGGTTGCGGCAATGCTGCAGGTACCTTCGTCATAAAGCTAATGCTGCTTTTCCATTTGCTGAATTGCCTTCCCCACTGACCCTTCCCCCTCTCCCTCCTATAACATCATCAACCTGAGCTAAGTCTTGTGTTTTCTATTTAGAGCAAAGTACAATGTGAGTATGTAATATGTTTACCGTCACCCACCTCGCTGTTTTGTAATAAATTTAAAAGGTAAAACTCTTGTGTTTTTGTTTAATTTACACTGTATTTATTTTATTTTCATGTTTATTCCAATATTAACATGCTTCTTTTTAACATATTTATTTCAATTGCAATGTGTTTACTTCTGGCTGCTGTCGATCTTACTGTATTCTCAAAGCCCAGGAACCGAACTCCCCCTCTTCCCATTGGCCCTTGGTTTCCACAATCATGGTTTTTAACCATCGTGGCATTTTCCAGGAACCCAATGCCCACGATATTGGTGGGTTTACTGCACAACAAAACAACCATGATGCTTTTGTTTCTTTCCTTATTGCCAGCATGGAAAGGGGCACCTATTACTGGATGACCATTAGCATCAAAAACACAATGTGATATCATCACGCATGCTACAGGATACATCGTTGGGCCAAGTTTCAGAGACTGGTGCAGGATGACATTCTGTGACCCCTATTACAACATAATAAAAAACCACCTGAAAGCAGGCATGAATCAGCGTTTCAATGACCCCATTAAGCTTCTATCATGCAGTTCTACATCCACCACAAGTTCTTACAGCCTCTCCTTACCAGTTTCACTGCCTGATCCAGCCTCTGCCCTTGTCCTGCCCTCCTCTTTCATGCGCTGCAGGTATACGTCATGAGAGTCGTCATCAGAGTCCTCAAGTTCTTCTTCGTACTGCGGAACAGTCTTGGGGAAGCGATTGGGGGAGAGAAAATGGATTAAGAAACCAAAGAATTAAAAAGGAAGCCGAGGGAACATAAATAAAATTCACAGGGTAGAAAGGGTGTCTGTAAGTTGGTTTGCCGTAGGAACGTGTTGCAGGGGAAGGATAGAACCTCCTTACCTCCTTTAAACCACGGTTCTTAATGTTCAGTTTTTTGTTGTTAACAAAGTCGAAGAGGTGTCCATATTCCTCCCTACAAGAATGGCGCAACGAAGCAAAGGCATTTGAGATTTACATATTAATTATATCCATCTGTGCCATCTGGGATGGCCTAGACAAGTGACAATTGCAAAGTATTTTTTTATATTGATAGAATTTGATAACTCAGGAATGATGACTCAACAAGCAAAACACACCGCCACGAGTTAAACGATATACGGACCTCTCAATGCTGCTGAAAGTAAAAACATTGCCCTGCTTGGTCTCTATCTCAAAGTCAAACGAGCGTGTTGTTGTAGTCCCACGTGCAAAGTTGACGAAGGCAATCTCGTCGAAACGCACATGCACCGGGGGCTTGTGCACATAGACAAAGCCTCGTTCAAGCGGATACAGCAACCCGGAACCAGCACGGTAAGAACATGTGATGCAGCTGGCAGATGAATGACTTGCAGTAGGAAAGAATAAAAGATTAAAATATTAACAATTTTAAAAAGGATATATTATGGAGACAAAAAACAAACAAACAATAAATGGAACGGTACTCGGTAGAGCGCATACCTTGGCCAGGCTGGACGGTTTATGTTTTGTATCCCACTGATGGGCCGGATCTACATCCAGATCTGAACCAAAATTTAATCAACTCATCCTTGTCACACACCCAACCTGTCCACCAAATTTTCTACAAAATCCATCCATACCTTTTTGAGATATCAATCTTAAACAGACAAACAAACAGATAGGGGTGTAAACATAACCTCTGTCCACCATCGGTGGTAGCGGTAACAACGAAGCATGAGGAAGGAAAGGATGTAAAAGGCAAAACAGCGGTGGAGGTAAAATGTAAGGAGGCCAGCAAAACCTCCTTCAGTTGATAATTGGTGGAGAACACCTATCTGGCAAACTGATTTTTCTGACAAACCACTGATCATAAAGTTTCTTCAAAAATTAAGAGGTGCTATTTGAGATCTCCAATTGCAAAAGGTCTATTGTGCCTGAGGAAGCCAACGAAACGTTGCCCATGTCTGCTCTCGCTTTTTTGCTCAAATTAGCGGAGTCGATCTATTTTTTTTTTTTTACTTTTGGTTGGAAGCGCCTTCTTTTTAAAAAAATCTGTAACCAACCACCCCAGTCTTATTCAAAAAATATATATATATATATATATATGACATACAAGCTCATCTAAAATATGAACCTGGAGAATTGCAAAATCACGAATGTACTGACGTGGTCAAAAATATTGGCAGCCTTGTAATTTTTTCAAATGATGCGTCATTTCTTCCAGAAAATTGTTGAAATTAAAAAATCTTTTGGTATCCACATGTGTATTTCTTTGGTTTACAGTGGAACAAAACAAAAAAAAGGCTGAAAAAAAACATTACTAGATCTCAGCTTATTCCACA
>NC_140965.1:24680850-24763350 GCF_056783735.1 Eptatretus burgeri
AGAGAGAGAGAGAGAGAGAGAGAGAGAGAGAGAGAGAGAGAGAGAGAGAGAGAGAGAGAGAGAGAGAGAGAGAGAGAGAGAGAGAGAGAGAGAGAGAGAGAGAGAGAGAGAGAGAGAGAGAGAGAGAGAGAGAGAGAGAGAGAGAGAGAGAGAGAGAGAGAGAGAGAGAGAGAGAGAGAGACACAGAGAGAGAGAGAGAGAGAGAGAGAGAGAGAGAGAGAGAGAGAGAGAGAGAGAGAGAGAGAGAGAGAGAGAGAGAGAGAGAGAGAGAGAGAGAGAGAGAGAGAGAGAGAGACGCAGAGAGAGAGAGAGAGAGAGAGAGACGCAGAGAGAGAGAGAGAGAGAGAGAGAGAGAGAGAGAGAGAGAGAGAGAGAGAGAGAGAGAGAGAGAGAGAGAGAGAGAGAGAGAGAGAGAGAGAGAGAGAGAGAGAGAGAGAGAGAGAGAGAGAGAGAGAGAGAGAGAGAGAGAGAGAGAGAGAGAGAGAGAGAGAGAGAGAGAGAGAGAGAGAGAGAGAGAGAGAGAGAGAGAGAGAGACAGAGAGAGAGAGAGAGACACAGAGAGAGAGACACAGAGAGAGAGACACAGAGAGAGAGACACAGAGAGAGAGAGAGAGAGAGAGAGAGAGAGAGAGAGAGAGAGAGAGAGAGAGAGAGAGACAGAGAGACAGAGAGACAGAGAGACAGAGAGAGAGAGAGAGAGAGAGACAGAGACAGAGAGAGAGAGAGAGAGAGAGAGAGAGAGAGAGAGAGAGAGAGAGAGAGAGAGAGAGAGAGAGAGAGAGAGAGAGAGAGAGACGCAGAGAGAGAGAGAGAGAGAGAGAGAGAGAGAGAGAGAGAGAGAGAGAGAGAGAGAGAGAGAGAGAGAGAGAGAGAGAGAGAGAGAGAGAGAGAGAGAGAGAGAGAGAGAGAGAGAGAGAGAGAGAGAGAGAGAGAGAGAGAGAGAGAGAGAGAGAGAGAGAGAGAGAGAGAGAGAGAGAGAGAGAGAGAGAGAGAGAGAGAGAGAGAGAGAGAGAGAGAGAGAGAGAGAGAGAGAGAGAGAGAGAGAGAGAGAGAGAGACGGAGACACAGAGAGAGAGAGAGAGAGAGACGCAGAGAGAGAGAGAGAGACGGAGAGGCAGACGCAGACGCAGACGCAGACGGAGACGCAGAGGCCATTCTTAAAGTATAGGTGCTCCAGCAGAGTCACAAAAACAATGAAAGTTCAAGAGTCAATGATATTGTTACAACTCACAAAAAATGTGAACTTCATCCTCAACATATTTACAGAAGACACCACCACTGCACCATAAGTCTTCAAATACCAGAAGACTACCCATGTTTACATGATATGCATGTTCTAGTTTTATAAGAGCAGACACCATGCCTTTGAAACAAAAAATTGCATTTTCATTTTTCTTATTTACCAATCTGGCTTTCCTCATCTTATAAATTGCAAGCTTAGCAATTCCAAGTAAAAAATTCAAAAACAAAAACACAGATTTGTTTCCTGTGTTGAGAGCAAGCCCATAAATAAAGATTGGAAAGGAAAAAACAATTTTATATTTACAAAAAATCCAACTCAGGTGCAGAAACAGAGGTGTCAACCTCTTGCACTAATTGAACGCATGATTCGGATTTCCGATACTCATACAGAAAGGGCATGAATTAGACACAGAGGGGTTAAATTTCTGTAGCCAGGGCCAAGGCTTGATGGACCAGTCTCCAATTTAAGTCTCCCGTGCGACCAACGGTCGGAAATTTGTACATCACCTTCCAATTGGGAGTAAGAAAAGCTCCTGCAGGTAAGGTCTCTTTCCAGTGGTTTCTTAACGGTGTCGTACAGCCCGGTAAACACACTTCTCGACAAATACAATATAATGTTTTTTTTCCCCATGACGTGGAACACACCAGACTCATCACTGTTTGAAGAGAACACATCATGGTGTTTTTGGGTAGTGATTGACAGTTAACAGGAAAATTTTGGCAAAAATCAACTTCTTCACTTACCCCAATACCACCCAATATTTAAATGTTGGAAAGTCTGGGTTATTATCCTCATGACCTCACCCACTACTCTCATTGAATGCAATCCAATTTTTTTGGAAATTGAGCCAGCAGGCAACCATTGTTTCAAGGAAGGTTCCAGAGGATCTCACACTTTATTTATTCCACTATTTGTGAAGTACTTTATGAAGGATCGGCTGGTAGATATTCCAGCAAATAATATGTTTTGGAATAGTGGCTCATGCACAAATTTCCTGGCATCATATGAGATCTCGAGCCACTGCACTCCAAGAGCTTGCCAAGCATTCAGAAGAGATTGATGAAACGCAGGGAGCTGAGCTCCAGCAACCTGCTTTAGGTCTATGTGGAAGAGTTCCCGGTCATAATCCAAACCACCCATTTGCCGAAGCAAGGTATTGGTGAGAGGACG
Source organism: Eptatretus burgeri (assembly GCF_056783735.1). NCBI lineage: Eukaryota > Metazoa > Chordata > Myxini > Myxiniformes > Myxinidae > Eptatretus > Eptatretus burgeri. The sequence continues at coordinate 24,683,264 of NC_140965.1, forward strand.
CCAGGACACAACTTCACCAAAGAGTTGGCGTTTTATTGACACGAGTCGAAAAGCCATGATACGACTCAGGATGTACACCAAGTTTTGGCCACCAGACATTCATGGCCTGCACAATACATTTGGCTTGAGCCAGTGGTGGCCTCCCCAGAAAAAAATCAATCAGACTCTTCTGAATGATTGTGATCACAGCTTGAGGAGGCTGGAGTGCGATAACCTTGTGCCATACGGTTGGAAGTATTAGGTTATTAATAACCGTTACCCACGCATTAAGTGACAAGAACTGGAGCATTCCTTTCCACCTTGATAGTTTCTGCTTTATATTGGCGAGGAAACCATCCCAATTCCTTTGGATATAGCTCGTAGTTCCCAAATGGATTCCTAAGTATTTAAACCCATCTGTGTTCCATAACACTCCTCCTGGAAGAGTTGGGAGAGGTGCACACGAGGAGTGTGATGAAGGGAGTGCATTTGGGTGTCGCCAAAGAGCTACGCTCTTGTTCCAATTTACTCTTGCTGATGAGGCAAGTTCAAATTTGGCAAGACAATGGGATAGCTCACTGACATATTTTGGGGTTTTGACCACAACACACAGGTTATCTGCATAAGCAGAGATAAAAATGTTTGGACCGTTTGACAAGGATAACACAGACAGTGAGGTACGAAGGATAGCCAGTGGAGGTTCAACAGAAAGTGTGTACAACATGCCTGACAGTGGACAACCCTGACGGATACCACGCTGAAAAGGAAAGGGATGGCACAAACTATTGTTTACTTTTAGCAGGAATGATGCATTTCTGTACAAAAGTTTTATGCAGGATATTAATTTTTCCCCCAAAACCTGCTCTATTAAGGACCACAAATAAGAAAGAATGATCCACACTGTCAAAGGCTTTTTCCTGATCCAGGAGTAACAACCCAAACCCCTGAGGCACGGTTTGACCGATGGTAATTAAATCTCGAACTAAAAAAAAATACTGTCATAAATGGATCGATCAAATATGCAATACATTTGTTCTTTTCCAATCAGGAGAGAGATGACATTTTTAAGACGCATTGCAAGCACTTTTGATACGATCTTGTAATCAGTGTTTAGCAATGAAACAGGCCACCAGTTTGTAAGTTGCTGCAAATCCCCTTTCTTTGGGAGGAGACACAAAACAGCTCTCCTGCAGCTTAGGGGCAATTCACCCTGATCTAAGCTTTCAAGCAGGGTCTCCATTAGAGCAGGACCCAAAAAGTTCCAAAAAGCTTTGTAGAATTCAGCAGCAAGTCCATCAAGCCCGAGGGCTTTGCCGTCCTCAAGCAGTTTTAATGCCGCAGTGAGCTCCTCAAACGAAATGTCACATTCGAGTTGCTGTTGCTGTTCTTGAGAAAGGGATGGAAGAAGTTCAATTACCTCATTTATAGTTGTTTGTCCACAGTTCTCGGTGTAAACAGATTTGAGTAGAAAACCTGTATCGAACGCTTAATGTCACTCTGGCAAGTCAAAACACCATTAGGAGAGTGCAAGCTCTGAATCTGCCGAGAGGTCTTGACAGCCTTCTCAAGGTTGAAGAATTCCTTATTTGGAGTCTCCAGCTGAATTCTGCTCATCCGAAGATGAACCATTGCTCCAGACACACGCTCCTTGACTAGTTCAGCCAGTAAAGTCTTCTTTTTCCACCAACTGCTGATGGTGATCACTTCTACTGGATGCTCCAGCTTCTTGCTCATATTTCAGTACATCTTCTTTGAGAGCACTTGTCAACCCAGATGCATTACTGGTGGTATGTGAGCAATATTGTTGACAGAAAATCCGAACTTGGGATTTTGTACAGTCCCACCACTGCCGGGTATTAGGAAAGGAACACTTTTGTTGTTCTAACTTCTTCCATACCAGTCTGAAGGCATTTTCAAACTGTACATCATGTAATAACTTAACATTGAAAGTCCAGTATGCACTGTTACAACAATTAAAGGGTAACATATATTCCATTGCAATCATATGATGATCAGAAAAGCCAGATGGACTCATGCTTGTTCTCTCAACCAGATTCACCATTCCCTGGTTTACATAGAGTCTGTCCAGTCGGCCCATGGTTATCTGGTTCTTTGAACAGCACACCCATGTATATCGACGGGTGTTTGGGTTTTGCAGACGCCAAACATCCCGAAATTTAAATTTTTGTACAAGTTTTGCCAAAACCATTGCACTGGGTGGATGGGGCTCAGGAGTATTCCTGTCCAGTCGGGGGTTGAGTGTGCAGTTATAATCTCCCCCATACAAATTAGACTAGTCAAGTCAGTGTTTAGAAAACCTGCTAACTTTGGAAGGAATAGAATCCTTTCAGCACTGTCGCTCAGGCAATACACATCAATAATACAAATTTTTTGATTGCTGCTTATCAATTCTACAGCAATTAAGAATCCTTTACAGACCACCCTACAAGAAATCTTTGAGGGTTGGACTTTAGGGTGCACAATAATTGCCACACCTGCCTTAGCATCCTTAAAGGCACTGGAGAAAAAAAGGCAACCTTTAAAAACCCTGCACCACTCGTCCTCACAAGGTTGGTTGGTGTGTGTCTCTTGTAACAATAGAATATCAATTTTTTTTTTCTTAAACATCTGCAACACCTCGAGGCGACGCACACAGCTGCATCCTCCATTTATGTTGAGGGATGCTACCTTCATTTATTTATTTTTAGAACCTACTACTACTACTACTACTACTACTACTGCTCTTGGAGTTCTTTTCCGGCCTTAGTGGCACACTTCCTCAACCGCTAGAATTGAAGTTCTGAAATCATAACTTGCTGAGGTTCATGAATCATATTTTTTGCAGTTTTTAAAAAGGCATGGATATTCGGGAAAAAATCCCAAATTCTCACATGCCTTTTCCTGAAGGTTTCATTTAAAAATTTAATAATTTCGTATTCTGTTACCATGGTGTCTCCATCGTCCTATTGGGCACAACACCCCCTAATTGACAGGGTAGAAGAGGTCAACCTCATCATCTCTGTCATTCTCTTCCAACTCCAAACTTATTTCCAAATCACAGCTCTCCATAGAATTTGAACCATCGATCTTTCCATTCCAATTTAGCTGCCCACTATCACATGCAGCCTCTTTCTTACCATCCCTTGCATTTTGTTCCAGAAGGGTAGGACTGCAGATTTCCTCCGAGGGAATTTCCAGCTTATCTGCCTTGGCATCACAAACACAAACACACACTTTTGTGCACACCTCAGTGACAGATTCATTTTTATCACTGCAGACACCAAAATTCTCAAAAACCCCACTTGTAGCCTCCTGAGAGGCACGAGTATTGTCAATGTCTACATCACACTCGTACAACTCAGGCAATTCAGCGAGTGGTGCAAATGAATTAGTCAGTGTTATATTCGGTTCTGGTTCAATTCCCAGTTCCGAAGAGGGATTCTCTATGAGATGCATCCTGCAAGCTCGGTCCATCTGACACAACGAGTATCTTACTTTGTGTTTTCTCTATTTCATTGACGACAGGACACGAACGTTTTTGCCCTTTTTTTCGAGACAATCACGAACTCCTAGATGTTATCATCAGTACAGTCCTGTACAATGGAGGTCGAGGGACCAAGCACTTCTGGTACATTAGTGGGTAGAGAGGAGGGGCCTACTGTTTGCTGCTCACCAATATGTGGTGGGGAGGGTTCTACCATTTCACACACCCCAGTAGGTGGAGGGGAGGGGTCTGTTGCTTCTCGCCCACGAACAGGTGGTAAGGAGGATTCTCCCCTTTCACCCACCTCATGAAGTGGGGAGGGGGGGGGATCAACAATCTCCTGTCCTTGATTTTCTGATGATCTCATCAAAACGGGACAGGAGTTCTTCACATGACCGTATGCTCCACAATGATAACATGCCATGACATCATACATTCTATATACATGGCCGTTAATTCTTGCATGTAAAACGACGTTTAGCTTTTGCTCGTTTTCAGGCAATATCATGTACAGTACCCTTTTAAAAGTTATCATGTGTTTAAATTCTCCTCCTCCTGAGTGTATCGGCACCATTGTGATCTTTGATACGATCGTACTGAATTTACTCAATTGAGCACACAAATCATCATTCCAAATGAAAGGTGGAGCGTTAGATACGTTCACCTTAACCGCAGGTGTGTCCAGCAGCGAAACAAGGAGAAACAGGTCGGGTGTACGGCAACGCCTTGCTCCACCACAGAGGTTACCATGTGCACCTCGGAAATGAACACAACAACCTTCTTGTTCATTCAAGAGGCTGCACGGATGTTATGTAAACCAACAATATTTCCAATTGCCAGTAACACGTCCTCAATCTTTACCTCCCTCGGGGATCACACACGAGGCCATTTTTAGGAGAAAGTGACTCGTACATGCTATGGTTCAAACGAACGTTTGCCATAGCTCAAAGTAATTTTAACAAAAATAGCTTAAATCAACAAAAGAATCCTACCACAAGCGACACTGGCAAATGGAGGAAAATAATAATGATAATAATAAGGACGAGGTCCAAGAATTGTTAAAGGGAGCCAAAAGCGTTGGCTAAAACTAGCAAAACACGTCAGATGGAAACCAGGCCTCAAAACCGGGAGGGGTTCTGAAATAGACCCAAACACCACCTACCATGTGCGCTCTTTCTCTCTCTCACTCAATAGATAAGACAAAACAAGGAGAAAAGGGGTAAAGAAAAACGAAAACTAAAACAATTAGACGATAAGAAGAGAGAAAGGAGAAGCAACACAGGCTCCACACGTACCGCCAGGGACTGAGCAACAGCCCTTCAAGATTGCACGTGTGTGCCAAGCGAACAACAGCTGTGCAAAGTGGGAGGAGAGAGACAGAGAGACAGAGAGAGAGATAAGAAAGCCCAACTGGAGTTTGCCAAAACACACCTGAACAAACCAAAATCCTTCAGGGAGAATGTCCTGTGGACAAATGAGACTAAATTAGTTTTTTAGTAAAGCACATCATCTCTGTTTACAGAAAACAAAATGAAGCCTTCAAAGAAAAGAACACCTTCCCTCCAGTCAAACATGGAGGAGGTTCAGTGATGTTTTGGAGTTGCTGTGCTGCCTCTGGCACTGGGTGCCTTGAATGTGTACATGGCATCATGAAATAAGGAGATAACCGAGGCATTTTGGAGCACAATATTCAACCCAGTGTCAGAAAGCTGGGTCTCTGTCAAAGGTCATGGGTCTTGCAGCAGAACAATGACCCCAAACACACTTCAAAAAGCACCCAGGAATGGTTCAAGACAAAATTCTGGACTGTTCTGAAGTGGCCAGAAATGAGTCCAGATCTAAATCCCATTGAACACCTGTGGGGAGATCTGAAAACAGCAGCTGGGAGATGGCACACATCACATCTGGGAGAACTGGAGCAGTTTGTACAAGAGTGGGCCAAACTGCCACTAGAGGGGTGAAGGATGCTCATTCATGGCGAGAGGAAGCACTTGACTGCAGTTATTTTGTCCAAAGGCTGTGCTACCAAATATTAAGTTGAGGGTGTCAATAATTTTGTCAATGTCATTTATTTTTATTTTCTGATTTAAAAGGAGATATTAAGTTCTGAATCAAAAACCAAGGTTCTGCAATATTAACAGTGAAATAGAGAATTGTGTACACAAAATACTTTCATCAATTTCAACTTATTTTTAGAGAAAATAGTGAATTATTTGAAAAAAGTGCAAGGGTGCCAATATTTTTAGCCACGACTGTATAATAAACAGGACACATTTCAGATAAAATTCATCAGGAAAATTGCAGTTGACATATATCTATAAACTGCACCCAAAAAATGAACTCCAGTTCAGGACTGGAAATTTAATCAACTCAAAAGCAGCGTTTTGCCGATCTCTGCAGAGAGCCATTTTCGATGGTATTTAATTCAGCCTGACGGATGATTTATAACTTGTATGGAAACACAATATGATGAACGATGCGGCATGTTAAATATACATACAAACCTTACTGAGTGATACATGATATCTATCAGATTAACACAGCAAGAGCTCATTAGTAACTTTCAAGTCTTTCAAGTCTTTCATGAGCTGAAGGTAATTCTCAAGCAGTCTGTTGTACTTTTTTTCTTGCTATGGCAGTGTATATTGTTAAAAGTTGAGACAAAAGGCTTTGAAAGCAAACTAATGTATGACAACCAAACAATTTCAATTCTTCAATCAAAATAATGGTTATTCAGAACGAAAGAATCTACACGTTTAATGTTGCATAAAGATATCCTACAATGCACTGCATTTTTAAGATGCAATGTAACCCAGTAACGAAGGTCGGTCTTGCTACGGTGTGATAAATCTGGAGAGTTTTCACTTTAGTTCTCGTGGGATAATACGCAGACCAAATTTTAATCAGATGTTTCTAGGGAAAAGTGTGGCTTATACACAAGTGGTTACAGTATTTGTTTGTTTTCACCAGACTCAACCCAGCTGAGGTGGTTATCCGGTTCAACAATGTTTTGTACATGCCACTGACCCAGTGAAGCTCCCTGGGACTGTGATCTTGCGATTCACAAGTGCTTTCATGACCCTGCTCACAAGCTCGTAGATTGGTCCAGACATTTCCTGTGACAACCTTCCTTCAAAGCGCTCCTTTACCTCGTCCCTGGAAGTGAAAGTGAATTCAATATCTTTAACAACACACTGTGTGCATCCAACACACTAGATTAAATGCAAAGGGAATGAATGGGAGAAGGTAAAATAAAACATACATTAAAAAAAAAACAACGGCACTCTTCGACGTCATGACATTGACAGAAATGCCTCCGCCAACATTATTATACATACTTGTACCAAGTTCAAATTAAATCCCTGAACTCAGAGTAAAAACAATAATTCTGGCTGTCAGACCATGCGTCCGATCAAGTTAAAATTTAAAACATGATATTCCCCACGACTACTACATCGTAAATGTGAAGTTTCACGTCGACCGATAACGCGGTTCAAAAGAGGAATTTTTAAAAAGCTTTTCATTCAATATAATATGGCTGCCAGAACATGTGACCTATTGATTATTCATTAACACACTGGTATCTCCAAGACTTGGGGAACATGTGGGTAAAGTTTCCCCTCAATCTGTTAAGCTGTTCTGGAGAATATTTTTTAAGGTTTATTCTTCAAAAAAAAAAAAAAAAAAATCATACTTGCCAAACCATGTGACCTATGATGCCATAGGTGAAGAACATTTTGTTCCTCCTGGATAGGTGATCACACCTGTAAATTTTTGCCTCAATTTGTTTAGCCATTTCAGAGAAGATTTTTGAAGGCATATATATATATATATATATATATATATATATATATATATATATATATATATATATATATATATATATATATATATATATATATATTGTTGTAGAATTCCCGCCCGTCAGCGTGCGAACGACCGCGTCTAACCAATAGCGGCCGCTTCGCCCACCGAACGGAAAATCCAGTCTGGATCAACGCCGGAAACCAGCCACGGGTGGGTTTTTAATCTTACCACGGCCCAGTCCGTATTCTACCTGCGTGAAATAGGGTCAATCGCCAAATATCGATATACCTAAGTACCTGCGCGGGTAACCTACCGAGGGATCATACCTCGGCGAAGGCCTGCTTGGACACGAAGCGCTTAAGCGATCCGTTCCGTTCCGGGATAACCGAGCGGGTATTATCGCCAGACCTCGCCGGACCCGATTCTATTAATCGGTTATTTAAAAACCAACTAATATTCCGCAATACAAGATGGCATTTCAATGGGGGAATGGACGCAACGAACAGGTTTACATTTACACAAGGACATTTATTATAATAAAACACGTATGCAATTAAACAAGGCAAAACACGTATGCAATTATACAAGCAACAAAAGCACAACAAAAGAACTACAACCGTCTACTTATTATGTACAGTCACTTGCACTTAACAACAGTTCCTACTTATTAGACGGGCCCACAGACACACGTACGCACACACTCACGCCCAAGAAATGGTGGCAGAGGCCTTTAATAACCGGCTCCAGCTCGGAGGACAGGTGAGCTGAAACCCAGAACCTATCTCGAACCTCTCCACCTCGTGTGGTCTTCAAGTTGTTCGGACCCGGGCTCCAGCGAGAGCGAACTGGATCCAATCGCCGTGAGCAGTGATCCTTCCCGAGCTCCCGCGAATTCTCCCACACTTCTCAACACGTGCTGGTGAGACGTGGCGCCGATCCTTCCCGTCGATGCGGCGCTTCCCCGAGGAACCACCTCCACAAAGAGGTCGATGAGTCGCACCAAGCCGGGAACCAAAATGGAGAACAAAGAGCTCCACGAACCAAGAAGAAGAGGCCACCACTCGCAGCTCGAGCCGAGTGACCGGCTTTACTCCCCTCCAAACAGGGCAGCTTGAAGCAAAAAGCTCTCCTGAGCCAAGCAGAAGCCGAAGCTCACGGAACCGTCAAAGCAAAGAGCTTCCAAAAAGCCTCCTCCCGAGCCAGGCCTCAGCCGAAGCTCACGAGGCCAGCCGAAGCAAAAAGCTTCCGAAGGCCTCAACCCTAACCAAAGCCAAACAGGACCCAAAGGTCTGCTGAACGGCTACTCTCTGCCGAAGCAAAAAAACCTACTACTCCAACTCCCCCACAAACAAAAGAAAAGATCTCTTATCCTTCTCCCGCCCTTCCCCCACTCCCGGCGTGACTCATGCCCTCGTGCTCCATCCCCGCTCAGCCACGGGTGGGAGGGAGTTGTTGACATCATGAGTCACGGGACGGCAGGGTTCTTCCTCTTCGCAGAAGAGGGGGAGGGATGTCTCCATCGTTCGTTCCCTAACTATTAAATCGATCCGCAGCACATCTAATCGATTTCTGAACATTTAAACAATGAAAGGTGAGCTATCTAGGGAACAAGCACTTATCGACATAGCTGACTAAAGGAACCTGTATGTTGTGTGCAATCGAATTCCCAAATTCGTAACAATATATAAAATATATATGTATATATGTATATATGTATATATATATATATATATATATATATATATATATATATGTATATATGTATATATGTATATATATATATATATTGTTGTGGTTACCAGATTCGCAAACCACCATTCAGGTCCCTTAGGTGAGGTATCTCGGTAAGTACATGTGTAGTTAGGTCCAAACCCGTTGTCTAGTGGGAATACATGTCATTTATGCGAGCTGCGACTCTTCAGGATAGCCGTTTTTCTTTCACTATCTTTATTTTGGACCAACCGCCATGATCACAACCACAACATCAACCACCGACCACAACCACCGCTTCACCACAACCGCCACGACCTTCACGTCACACCTCGCAACCGTAGCATCGCCACCGTTCTTGCCCCGCTGTGGGTACCGGTGTTGGATTCGTGCAGAGCGCGCGTCGAACAGCGTGTACAAAATCACGGATTTTGTGCTTCAAAAACGGATCAAAAACGACACACGCCCACTTTTTGCCGTCCAATCGGTGAGCGAGGGCGATTTGGCCCCGCCTCCAGAACGATCGATATATGCAAATTTGTGGATCAAAAAGCCTTCACGCCCACTTTTTCTCGGGCCAATGGGGAGCGAGGTGAAAGGTCAAAGGGAGGGGGTCAAAGGCGAAGTTACGGGGGGATAAAAGGACGGTGTTCGTCAGTCAGAAGAAGGAGAACGAGAACGAAAAGGAGAACGAGAACGAGAAGGAGTCGGAACGGAGGGGACGAGTGTGGAAGTCTGGAGCCCGAAGCCTGCAGTGGCTGGAGAAGCTGAAGAGAGTCGGACGAGGGGTGCTCGCGTCGGTGCCAGGAGCTGCACGCCCGAGGGAGGCCGGCAGCGCGACCTGGCCGAGGTGGAGACGCACACCAGGGATAATAAAGATCCTCTATACCCCGAGCATCAGCAACCCCCTCCTGTTTCCCCCCGCGCTGAGATAGTGCGACCAAGGGGGCCCCGTTCCCACCCCCTACCAGACACCGTCCACGAGGCCCGCGGGTTGCGGGGCCATCGCCGCTCCGCGTCTCATCACCAGACGGGTAGGCGCGACCCGGTCTCGGCCTCAGGCCCGCCTCATTCTTGGGGATATTCTTTCCTTGGTTTTGGGTATGTGTTGTCGGCGCCGTCTGTGAAGTAGAATTGTATAAGTGTTGCCGTGTGCTCGGTAGTCGGTATTAGCTCTGCACTGTGTTTTCACTTTTATGTTTGCTTTTTGTGTAAATGGAATTGTGTTTTCTTTTTTTTGTGTGTGCATTTGGTGGAATTGTATTTGTGTGCTTCCCGTGTGCCGCGAATAAATGTGCTTTTATTGTTGAACTGTTCTCCCGCTTCGCTTCGTCTTTTCCCCCATTGAACCCTCATCTTGCTTCACGTAAAGGGTTGGTAGTGGGCTGAATACGCCCGATAATTAATCGAACCGTCGAGGTCGACGATAACACCGCTCGGTTATTCTGATAGTACGGAACGGGTCGCTTAAGTGGCCCGTGTCCGAAGTCGACCTGCGGCGAGGTGCGATCGCCCGGTCTACCCTCCGCGTGGGTACTTAGGTAGGTCGAATTTGGCGAGCAACCCTATCCCACGCGGGGGCTGATTGGCTCGATCGCGGTGAGACCAAAAGGTCCACCCGTGACTGGTTCCCGGCGTTAGTCCGAGAGGGTCACGACTGGATTGTCCGTCCGGTGGGCGACGTGCCGCGATTCGAGTTACGTGGCCGTTCGCACGCCGGCGGGCGCGAAATCCGCAACAATATATATATATATATATATATATATATATATATATATATATATATATATATATATATATATATATGTCCAAAATTATTCATACCCTTACCAAATTTGGAGTATTTTTCAATCGTGTTATTTGAGGAATGAGTTTCTTCTGGCTTAAGTTACATAAGAATGTGACAAACAGTTGAAAGAATCACTGCAAGAGACATTTCAAGAAATACATTGTTTTGGGGGTATTTTATTGATAGATTTACAAAAGAAGTCATGTCCAGAGTTATTCATACCCTTGCTTAAGCCGCTGTCACACCTTAACGATTTAGCCAGCGTATGCTGACGTATGAAAAATTTGTCTAAAACGCTTTTTTATGGGTAAGTTATGGGTAAGTTTTGTATACGTTAAGAGCACGCTGAAGCACGCTGGCATATGTCGTAGTACGCCGAACTCGTCGACAAATTTTAACATGCTCAAAAATTTGATGATGCTCAAAACATGCTCAACATGCCAGCGTATGACTCACACAATCCGTATACGCTGACCATAAGTTGTAGGCACGTTATGCGATCGTTGACACACGTCACTTGTAAGTTACTCATAAGTCGAAACACGTCGAGGTAATGTTTAGCATACCCGAAACTTATTTCTAACCAATGAGTAACGTGTTGTCGGCACGTTACTTGTAAGTTACTCATAAGTCGAAACACGTCGAGGTAATGTTTAGCATCAGTGTTCCAGACTCCATGGTTTTTGTTTTTTTTTTTTTCTTCGGCATGACGGTGATGTTGACACTTCGATTTCTCGTGCGGTTATAACATAATTTAATTAATAGGCTGCCGCTCAAAAATAAGCCTGGTGTTGGCGCAGTGGTTAGGGCAGTGGCTTGGGACCCAAGAGGTCCTGAGTTCAAGCCCCGTTGGGACATTGAATTAATATATGTATGTATATGTATATATATATATATATGTATATATATAATGTGTATATGTATATATATATAATTAATAGGCTGCCGCTCAAAAATAAGCCTGGTGTTGGCGCAGTGGTTAGGGCAGTGGCTTGGGACCCAAGAGGTCCTGAGTTCAAGCCCCGTTGGGACATTGAATTAATATATGTATGTATATGTATATATATATATATATATGTATATATATAATGTGTATATGTATATATATATATATATATATATATATATATATATATATATATATATATATATATATATGTATATATATAAATATATATAAACCAAGTCGAAAACACCAGGGGGTTGACTCAGCCTGCCATCCTTCCGAGGTCGGCGAAATGAGCACCAGTTGTACTGGGCCCGGTGTATGCCCCGGTTAGAATAGGTGTACCATATCCCTGTGTGTCGTAAGAGGCGACCAGGGTTGCGTCCAGGAAGGGCATCCGCGTAAAACCTATGCCAAATCATTATGCGGACAACAAAACGAATTTCCATACCGGATCGGGTCGAGGCCCGGGTTACCAACGACCGCCACCGGTACCGGTGGTCAGCAGGGTACCAGTGGAAATTGTGCTACTGCTGGGCGAAGGAGGAGAAGGAGACGGGGAAGGCGAGTCCGGAGGCAGTGGGAGAGGGGGAAGGGTAGAAGTGTGGAGGTGAGAGTTGGAACTCTGAATGTTGGGACGATGACTGGCAAAGGGCGAGAGTTGGCTGATATGATGGAGAGAAGAAAAGTGGACATACTGTGTGTACAAGAGACCAAGTGGATGGGGAGTAAGGCGAGGAGCATTGGAGGTGGTTTCAAACTGTTCTACCATGGTGTGGATGGGAGGAGAAATGGTGTCGGGATAATCCTGAAGGAAGATCATGTCAAGAGGGTATTGGAGGTGAGGAGTGGTGTCTGACCGAGTGATGAGTGTGAAGTTGGAAATTGAAGGGGTGATGATGAATGTCATCAGTGCATATGCCCCACATATGGGGTGTGAGATGGAATATAAAGAAGATTTCTGGAGTGAGTTAGATGAAGTGGTGGAGAGTGTATCCAAGGATGAAAGAGTGGTGATTGGAGCAGATTTCAATGGACATGTTGGGGAAGGGAATAAAGAGGATGAGGAGGTGATGGGGAGGTATGGTCTCAACAAGAGAAATGTGGAAGGGCAAATGGTGGTAGAGTTTGCAAAAAGAATGGAAATGGCAGTGGTAAACACGTATTTCAAGAAGAAGGAGGAACACAGGGTGACATACAAGAGTGGAGGAAAGTGCACACAGGTGGATTACATCTTAAGTAGGGAGATGCAACCTGAAAGAGATTAGTGACTGTAAGGTTGTGGTAGGGGAGAGTGTAGCTCGACAGCATCGATTGGTGGTCTGTAGGATGACTTTAGAGGTGAGATTGAGGAAGAGAGTGAGGGCTGAACCAAGGACCAGATGGTGGAAGCTGAAGGAGGAAGACTGTTGCGTGAAATTTAGGGAGGAGGTGAGACAGGCGTTGGATGGTGGTAAAGATGGGTGGGATGATTGGGCAACGACAGCAGAAGTTGTGAGGGGAGATAGCTAGGAAGGTACTTGGTGTGACATCTGGACAGAGGAAGGAAGATAAGGAGACTTGGTGGTGGAATGAGGAAGTACAGGAAAGTATAAGGAAGAAGGGGTTGGCGAAAAAGAAGTGGGGATAGTCAGAGAGATGAAGAAAGTCGGCAGGAGTACAAGGAGTGGCGCCGAAAAGCAAAAGAGAGGTGGCTAAGGCCAAGGAAAAGGCATATGACGAGCTGTATGAGAAGTTGGATACAAAAGAAGGGGAAAAGGATTTATACCGATTGGCAAGACAGAGGGACCGAGCTGGGAAGGATGTGCTGCAGGTTAGGGTGATAAAGGACGCAAATGGGAATGTGCTGACGAGCGAGGAGAGTGTGTTGAGAAGGTGGATGGAGTACTTTGAGGAGCTGATGAATGAAGAAAATGAGAGAGAGAGAAGGTTGGAAGAGGTGGAGATAGTGAATCTGGAAGTGGGGTGGATCAGTAAGGATGAAGTGGGGACTGCTATGAAGAAGATGAAAAGTGGAAAGGCGGTTGGCCCAGATGGTATACCAGTGAAGGCATGTAAGTGATTAGGAGAGATTGTAGTGGGTTGTTAACCAGATTGTTTAATAAAGTCTTGGAAAGTGAGAGGATGCCGGAGGAGTGGAGATTAAGTGTACTGGTTCCGATTTTCAAGAATAAGGGTGATGTGCAGAGCTGTGGAAATTACAGAGGGATAAAAGTTGTTAAGCCACACCATGAAGTTGTGGGAAAGAGTAGTGGAAGCTCGGTTGAGAGGAGAGGTGACGATTTGTGAGCAGCAATATGGGTTTATGCCAGGAAAGAGCACCACTGATGCGATGTTTGCTTTGAGAATGTTGATGGAGAAGTATAGGGAAGGCCAGAAAGAGTTACATTGTGTGTTTGTGGATTTAGAGAAAGCTTATGATAGGGTGCCAAGAGAGGAGTTGTGGTATTGTATGAGGAAGTCGGGAGTGTTGGAGAAGTATGTGAGGATCGTGCAAGATATGTATGAGGACAGTGTGACAGCGGTGAGGTGTGCGTGTAGGAATGACGGACCGGTTTAAGGTTAAAGTGGGATTGCACCAAGGATCGACTCTGAGCCCTTTCCTGTTTGCAATGGTGATGGACAGGTTGACGGACGAGATCAGACTGAGTTCTATGGACCATGATGTTCGCGGATGACATCATGATCTGTAGGGAGAGTAGGGAGCAGGCTGAATCGAGCCTTGAGAGGTGGAGGTACGCACTGGAGAGAAGGGGAATGTTAGTCAGTAGGGAGTAAGACGGAGTACATGTGCGTAAATGAGAGGGAGGGTGGTGGTATGGTGCAGTTGCAAGGAGTTGAGGTGGGGAAGGTGGATTGGTTTAAATACTTGGGATCAACTGTCCAAAGTAACGCAGAGCGTGGGAGAGAAGTGAAAAAGAGAGTGCAGGCAGGATGGAGTGGGTGGAGAAGAGTTGCAGGAGTGATTTGTGACAGAAGGGTAGCTGCAAGAGTGAAGGGAAAGTATACAAGACGGTAGTGAGACCAGCTATGTTGTATGGTTTGGAGGCGGTGGCGCTAACAAAAGACAGGAAGCAGAGCTGGAGGTGGCAGAGTTAAAGATGCTGCGATTCTCGTTGGGAGTGACGAGGATGGATAGGATAAGAAATGAGTGTATTAGAGGGACAGCGCAGGTAGGACGGTTTGGAGACAAAGTGAGAGAGGCGAGATTGAGATGGTTTGGACATGTGCACAGGAGGGAAACGGAGTATATCGGGAGAAGGATGTTGAAGATGGAGCCGCCAGGCAGGAGGAGAAGAGGAAGGCCAAAGAAGAGGTTCATGGATGCAGTGAGGGCGGACATGCGGGTGGTTGGAGTGTCAATGGAAGATGTGGAGGATAGAGCGAAATGGAGACAGTTGGTCCGCTGTGGCGACCCCTAACGGGAGCAAGCCGAAAGAGGAAGAAGAAGAAGAGGCTGCCGCTCAACGATATAAATCATAACCGCACCAGAAATCAGTGTCAACATCACAGTCATGCCGAAGAAAAAACAAAAACAAAAAAAACATGGAGTCTGGAACACTGACGGGTTCCTCCTGTGTGAACCCCATTTTCATATACCAATTCCCCTAAATGCTGCCAATACGCCATTATACGGTAGCTGTAAGTTTGTAACACGTTCAGTAACTTCTGTGTTCGTCCGGAAGACGTCAAATACATCTACATACGTCAATATGCGTTGGAGATACATTACTCATAGGGTTCAAAGCACATTACTCATAGGTTAGAAATAAGTTTCGGGTACGCTAAACATTACCTCGACGCGTTTCGACTTATGAGTAACTTACAAGTAACGTGTGTCGACGTGTGTCAACGATCGCATAACGTGCCTACAACTTATGGCCAGCGTATGCGGAACGTGCGAGTCATATGCTGGCATCTGTCGAAAAATTTTGAGCATGCTTAAAATTTGGCGACGTGCTCGGCGTACTACGACGTATGCCAGCATGCTTCAGCGTGCTCTTAACGTATACAAAACTTACCCATAACGTATTCGACGTGTGCCAGCGCCTTGACACTTCGATGTCTAGTGCGGTTATGATTTGAATCGTCGAGCGGCAGCCTTTTAATAGGCTACGCCACGTGATCGTCGACAATACGCTGCCGAGTGCTATGCATACGTTAGACTATGGTTGGGCATAGGTTGTGAACGCCAACAACACGCTAAGCATTTGTTGGTACAAGTTATCGAAACGTTCTGTGTACGTTAAAAATACGTTATGCATACGTCCAACTCGTTATGAATATGCCAAAAACTGAAAAAAAAACCCATCAATAGTTCAGCATACGCCAGCATTTTACATACACTTTGATACGTTGTCATACTTTGGCTAAAACGTCAAGGTGTGACAGCGGCTTTAGATCAGTTCAAAGTCACATTCAGTAATCAATGGAAAAGCCTCTGTTTGTGATTACAGCCTCCAAACGGTTTTTATACTTGCTCACAAGGTTTTTGCAGGTCTCTACAGAGATTTTGGCCCACTCCTCCTTCAAGAAGGTCTCCAGGTCTTTGAGGTTGGAAGGCTTCCTTGCCATCACTCCGGTCTTGAACTCCCTCCACAGATTCTCGATTGGGTTGAGGTCCGGACTTTGGCTTGGCCACTCTAGAACGTCTACATCATTATTCCAGAACCATTTCTTGACTGACTTGGCGGTGTGTTTTGGATCGTTGTCCTGCAGATACATCTAATGCTCCCCAAGGTGAAGTTTCTCTGCGGACTGTTTGATGTTTTCCTCAAGGATCTTGATGTACTGCTCCTTTTTCATGATGCCATCAACTTAGACGAGATTGTCGGGCCCACTGGCTCAGAAACATCCCCAAAGCATTATGCTCCCGCCTCCATGCTTGACGGTTGGGACTGTGTTCTTAGGGTTGTATACTTCACCTTTCTTTCGCCAAACAAAAGAAACATCTCTGTGCCCGAAAAGCTCCATTTTCGTCTCATCCGACCACAGAACTGAGGACCAAAAGCTTGGATCTTTGTCCAGGTGAGCTTTTGCAAAGGCTCGACGAGCCTTTCTGTGCCTGGGATGGAGTAGTGTAATCTTTCTTAGTTGGCGTCCATGGAGACCCTCCTTGTGCAACGTCTGCTGGAGTGTCTGCCTTGATATCTTGGTCCGAGACTCGCCAAGATTTTTCAAGAGAGCCTTAATCGTGATCCGTAGATTGTTGTTGGCCTCTCGCCATACTTTTCTTGCCAGACGAGGCGACACCTTTGGCTTCAGACCACGTCCTTCAATGTTTTTTTACAGTGTGGAACTCCTTGTACTTCCTAATTATGCTTTGTATGGTGGCAACTGGTACTCGGAACTGCTTTGAAATAGCTTTGTAGCCTTTCCCCTCCTTGTGAGCATTCACAATGCACAACAGAAGGTCCTCACTGACTTCTTTCTTCTTCGCCATGCTGACAATGACCTGAGAATGATTGCATGAGCTCCCCTTATTTTATAGTCTAAAAGCAGAGTGTTGTTCTATAACATTCCTCACTGTACATTCAATAGACCACATTTGTAATGCATTCAGATTGTATGCACACATCTTGGAATAATTGCATAACATAAAGAATCTTAGGAATATCAAAAGCATGTGCATCATCACAAACATTGGCCTCAATTCTGAGACATGGTATGGGGTATGAATAATTTTGGACAGGCATAAAAACAGAAATCTTTTTCTATAACAATATTTCTATTGTTATGCTAATATCAATAACATTTCTATTGTTATGCTAATAATGTTGAGCCAATATATATGTGGATTTGTACATGCTAACTAAATGTCCTTGGGTGAAGTGAAAGTTCCACTACTCCAGCTTGAGGTATGAGATAAATGCAAAACTCAGACTTTTCATAGGGTATGAATAATTTTGGGCTTCACTGTATATATATTGTTGTGGTTGAGGAAATTCGCAAACCACCATTCAGGTCCCGTAGGTGAGATATCTCTGTAAGTACATGTGTAGTTAGCCCCAAACCCGTTGTTTAGAGGGAATAAATGCGATTCATTCGGGCTGCGACCCTTTAAGATAGCCGTTTTTCTGTTCTATCTTTATTTTGAGCCAACCACGTCTCAACCGCCATCACACAACAACCACCAACCGCAACGCCGCTTCACAACAACAACAACGCCAACAGCCACATCCTTTACCTTCACAGCACACCATCCCGCAACCATCGCATCACCGTCATTCCAAGCGTCACCGTGGCCAGGGACCGCCACTTTAGACCCTCCACCACCTTCGCCTCTCCTTCTGCGGCCATTCCCGCACCGCTTGTGGGCACCGAGCGTCAGGCTGTCCTGGACTCGTACAGGGCGCGCGCTGAGCAGCGGGTGCAAAAAGCGGCCTTTCCGAGGAGAAGTCGGATCAGGAATGATACACGCCCACTTCTGATCCGTCCTATCAGCAAGCGCGGGGCGATTTGGCCCCGCCTCCAGGCGCGTCGGAGTAGAATCGATATATGCAAATTCGAGGATCAGGGGAGGTTCACGCCCACTTTTCCTCCGTCCAATGGGCGAGCGTGGCTCCGCCCCCGAGCTCATCCTGATCCGGAAATTTGCATATGGGTTCTCCTGCCGTACTATAAAGCGCCGAGCGCGGGGCAAATTGAGAGTTTTGGGCTCGGGCGAGTTGGAGAGGTGTGGCGGCACCGTCTCTAAAGTAAAACTGTGTAAGTGTTGCCGTGTGCTCGCGTAGTCGGTAGTAGATCTGCATTATTGTGTTTCTTTTGTTGCATAATTGTTGTAATTGTATATGTGTGCTTTCCGTGTGCCGCGGAATAAATGTGCCTCATGTTGAACTGTTTTTCCCAGTTCGCTTCGTCTTTTCTTTAATTGAATCTCCATATTACTTCACGTAAAGGGTTGGTAGCGGGCTTAATACGCCCGATAATTAATCGGAACCGCCGAGGTCGACGATATAACACCGCTCGGTTATCCCGATAGTACGGAACAGGTCGCTTCAGTGGCCCGTGTCCGGGGTCGACCTGCGGCGAGGTGCGATCGCCCGGTCCACCCTCCGTGTGAGTACTTAGGTAGGTCAAATTTGGCGAACAACCCTATCCCACGCGGGGGGCCAATTGGCACGATCGTGGTGAGGCCGAAAGGCCCACCCGTAAACTAGTTCTCGGCGTTAGTCCGAGAGGGTCATGACAGAATTGTCCGTCCGGTGGGCGACGTGCCACGATTCGAGTTACGTGGCCGATCGCACGCCGGCGGGCGCGAATTCGCAACAATATATATAGCTCTGGAAAAAATTAAGAGACCACTGCAAAATTATCAGTTTTTCTGGTTTTACTATCTATAGGTATGTGTTTGAGTAAAATGACCATTTTTGTTATATTCTATAAACCACTGAAATTTCTCCCAAATTCTGAATAAAAATAGTCATTTGGAGCATTTATTTGCAGAAAATGACAACTGGTCAAAATAACAACAATTCAGTGTTTTCAGACCTCAAATAATACAAACAAAACAAGTTCATATTCATTTTTAAACAACACAATACTAATGTTTTAACTCAGGAAGAGTTCAGAAATCAATCTTTTGTGGAATAACCCTGATTTTCAATCACAGCTTTCATGCGTCTTGGCATGCTCTCCACCAGTCTTTCACATTGTTGTTGGGTGACTTTATGCCACTCCTGGCGCAAAAATTCAAGCAGCTCGGCTTTGTTTAATGGCTTGTGACCATCCATCTTCCTCTTCATCACATTCCAGAGGTTTTCAATGGGGTTCAGGTCTGGAGATTGGGCTAGCCATGACAGGGTCTTGATCTGATAGTCCTCCATCCACACCTTGATTGACATGGCTGTGTGGCATGGAGCATTGCCTTGCTGGAAAAACCAATCCTCAGAGTTGGGGAACATTGTCAGAGCAGAAGGAAGCAAGTGTTCTTCCAGGACAACCTTGTACGTGGCTTGATTAATGAGTCCTTCACAAAGACAAATCTGCCCGATTTCAGCCTTGCTGAAGCACCCCCAGATCATCACCGATCCTCCACCAAATTTCACAGTGGGTGCGAGACACTGTGGTTTGTCGGCCTCTACAGGTCACAGTCTAACCATTAGACAACCAGGTGTTGGGCAAAGCTGAAAATTGGACTCATCAGAGAAGATGACCTTACTCCAGTCCTCTACGGTCCAATCCTTATGGTCTTTTGCAAACCTCAGCCTGGCTCTTCTTTGCTTCTCATTGATGAAGGGCTTTTTTTCCAGCTTTGCACGACTTCAGCCCTGCCCCTAGGAGCCCGTTTCGAACCATCCTTGCCGTGCACTTCACCCCAGCTGCCGATTGCCATTATTTTTGTAGGTCACTTGATGTCATTTTACGGTTGTTGAGTGACATTTGAATGAGTTGGCAGTCATCCCAGTCAGTGGAAAGTCGTTTTCGCCCTCTGCCAGTCTGTAGCTTTGTTGTCCCCAATGTCTGTTGCTTGACCTAGTTCTTATGAACCACCGTCTTTGAAATTTTAAGGATGGAAGCAACGTTACGCTCACTGTATCCCTCTGCCAGTAAAGCCAGAATTGAACCCTTCTTTTTCTCACTCCAAACTTTTCTTTTCAACTCTTTTGGCATGGTCAATAGTTATTTTTTGATTCCAATTACCTTTGAGGTAATACGAGCACTGTTTTTGCTATCCAGCTGGTTCAATTGCAAGAGGATAGTGATGACCACAGCAGTGGTTTTTATACTTTTCCTTGTTTAATAAGATTCGGTTCAGGTGATCACCTAATCAGTACCTCACAAAGTAGAATGAGGTGTGCCTGTGTTGGAATTCAACAGACACTGGAATGGAATGGCTGCCATACATGTTGAGATGCTGATTTAATTTTTTTTTGCAGTGGTCTCTTATTTTTTTTTCCAGAGCTGTATGGATATATATATATATATATATATATATATATATATATATATATATATATATATATATATATATATATATATATATATATATATATATATATATATACACCGTCGTGCCCCCAGAATCTGAACGCCCCATTGTTTGAACAAATTGGAATCCGAACAATTTTTTCGAGAAAAATTTGCCCTAAACACCGAACACATTTTCGAAAACCGAACACAACGTGGCGTTCATGTTTGTTCACGTGTCTCCCCCACCTGTTCGACCCGCATCTTCGCGCTTTGTTCATTCAGTTCGCCGGTGGAAGTACTCGTGAAAGCATCTCATGTGTCGATCGCTACTTTACCTCGTGTTTTCACCTTGATTTGTGCTGTTATTTTTTTCTTCAATTATCACCCTTGTGCATTCACCATGGCAACCAAGAAGAGCAGTGAAGCAAATAGGAGTAAGAGTTAGTCCGTGAGAATGACAATCGAGTTGAAGAAAGAACTTATCGCTAAGCATGAGAGCGGTACGCTTTTGTCTGATCTCGCTGCCATGTTCGAGCTGCCGAAATCGACCGTGTGTAGGATTCTGAAAAATAAAGAAGCGATAAAAGCACGAAAACCCATCGTGAAGCGAACTCATTCAATGAACCCTCTGACGAATCGGCTTTAACAAACTCAACGTTTTTTTTCGCGAGCATGGTAGTGACATCATGCTGCGTCACCCAATCGCTTCACCTCTTGATTATCTCCGTGGAACCATGCGGTGAAAACGGCACGGTTGTGTCTCCACAGAGTGTACTGGGATACGAAACACCATTTGGTGCTTCATGGTTAATTACATACCTCCACCAGGCTGAACAGTTTACGTTTTAGATCCCAATGGCCACTGATAGGCCGGAGCTGCATCCAGATCTGATGGAAGAAGCGACAACGCTCCTGCTCATCCCCCAGGCTTGGAAGAAGATTCATGACTCAGAAAAGGTCATTTACTCATCTTATTATTTTACCTTAAACATGGGTAACTTCAGTTGAAAGCATCTTGAAAGTGAGTTTTCTTGGGGTCCAGGAACAGATTAATTCACTTTCCATTATTTCTTATTTGGAAAATAGTTTTGGAATCAGAACTAAATTCGGATTCTGGAGGCACCACTGTATGTATATATGTACGTATATGTATATGTATATATATATATATATATATATATATATATATATATATATATATATATATATATATATATATATATATATCTACATATATACATACATATATATATATATATATATATATATATATATATATATATATATATATATATATATATATATATATATATATATATATATATATATATATATATATACATATATACACATATATATATATATATAACTACCGAAACACATGACATCAATTTTTTCCCCCCATACAATTTAGCCCTCAGATGGCTCTCAAATTTTCATACTGATGCGATAAAGCATTTGACGTATGCAATTATGTCACCAATTTTATTTTTTTAATGACTTATTTCCCATGAGGAGCTCTTGACATGTGCTAAGTTTAAATTTTTTTCCATGGAGCGGTTTCAGAAATAGAGGTCCAAAGCTTTTCCTTTTTTTCCCCAACATGGCTGCCACACCACGTGACCTATCATGTCATCAATATAATTTGAACATTTTACATGAGTAGCCACACCTATGGTGAAAAAAAACCCTATGGTGAAAACAATCGGATAAGCAGTTGCAGAGAAAACAGAAAATTAGCATGGACGGACATACAGACAATCAAAAAACATGCCTCTGGCAACTTCATCGGCGGAGGAATAAAAAGGAAAGAACCTAAAAAGAAAACTCACTCTGGCATGCTGAGTGAAATGGTATCAACTTCATCTTTAGCAAACAGCAAGATGAGGAAGTGATAACGAGTCTGTCCCTGTTTGATTGGAGGGTCAAGACTCACCTTGAACAAGAAAGAAAAGGGAGTCATCAAGCCCAGTTTTTTGGGGTTTTGTTTTTAAACTTTGTTCTTCCCTTCTCCTCCTCGATACTATTACACCAATAGTGATGGCCTTAACATTCACTGTGAATTACCCTTTCTACGACATGATAACTTACCACAAAAAACATCTGACGATGGTCTTTGTGAGGCAGCAGGAAAAGACGCAGGACGGTAGTGTAAGGGATCTTGTAGTCAAAAGTCTTGCCGTGCAGGTGCAAGAAGGAGGGGTAAAGGCGAATGTCATAGCGACCGCGCGGCGTGAGGCACTGGAGTTCAGGGAACACGCAGAGAGCATCACCTGTTGCCTGGATCACATCTGCCTGGGACAGCACTGCTCGTGACATTGCCTTGGGGGACGGAATGGGAAGAGGGAGGAGGTTGTGGTCTTTTTTTAATCCTAAAGATTTTGTGACTTTTGCAAAACAAAAATTATAAACACACACACACACACACACACACACACACACACACACACACACACACACACACACACACACACACACACACGTTCCCCATTGTCTCGGGTTGCTCACCTGCATTTGATTTCTCATTCACGAATGATTTCCGACGGTTCTGTGATTTTTTTTTTCATTGCATACTAGTTTCGATGTCCGTCGGCACACAAAATTATCGTGCTTCCCCATTATGTTGGGTCACACTCCTACATTTTTTTTCATTTATGTCTATGTCAGGTCCGGATCTTTAATATCAGTCAGTGGTTAGAAAGAGTTTCATATACACACACACACACACACACACACACACACACACACACACACACACACACACACACACACACACACACACACACACACACACACACACACACACACACACACACACACACACGAGGTGTGTTCAAAAAGTATCGTGCCTTAATTACCTTAATTAATTAAAAAAGTACCTTCATTTTTCGTGCGTAAACAAATGAAACTAGGGAGGCGTGGTTTGGTGCACGTATGTAGGCAATCCTAATCCGTATGCGTGAATATTTTCCCGTCTGCAGAAGCCGTCAGACCGCCGATGAGTGAGGAAGTGCAAGTGAGCGCCGTCAGATTTTCGTTTTTGACAAAATGACGGAAAAACTTGAACAACGCTACTGCATCAAATTTTGTGTAAAGCTTGGCGATTCCCAAGTGGAAACGATCCGCAGGATACAACAGGCCTTCAGGATCGAAGCAATGGGCACCACACAGATAAAAGAGTGGTACAACCGCTTCAAAGATGGTTGCACATCAGTGGAAAGTGAAGCACATTCTGGTAAGCCCTCAACATCCCGAAATGAGATCGTCATTGACCAAGTGAGAACCCTGCTGATGCAGGATCGTCGAATCACGATCAGAGAACTTGCGGACGAGGTGGGCATCAGCATTGGATCCGTTCATTCCATTGTGACTGAGGATTTGGGCTTAAGGAGAATCTCAGTGAAGTTCGTGCCAAAGCTGCCAACGATCGAGCAGAAGCAACTCCGTTTGGAGATCGCACAGGACATGCTGGAGACTGTGAACAGCGATCCCAACTTCAACACAGTGATCACTGGCGATGAGACCACAGTGATCCATCATTTTGTCAAAAACGAAAATCTGACGGCGCTCACTTACACTTCCTCACTCATCGGCGGTCTGTCGGCGACTGACAGCTTCTGCAGGCGGGAAAATATTCACGCATACGGATTAGGATCACCTACAAACGTGCACCAAACCACGCCTCCCGAGCTTCACGAAAAATTAAGGTTGGATACTTTTTGAACACACCTCGTATATCTTACATATATCCTCCAGAAATTATTCACACCTCTTGACTTTCACATTTTCTTTCACAGCCTGAATTAAAATTTTTGTCACCAATCTACACAAAATACCGCATAATGGCAAAATGAAAACACGTTTTTGGAAATTTATTGAACACGAAACACAAATATCTCATTTACATAAGTATTAAATCCCCCGAGTCAATACTTTGTAGAAGCGCCTTTGGTAGCAATTACAGCTTTGACTCTTCTTGGGTATGTCTGTCAGGTTTGCACATCTGGATTTGTGGATTTTCTCCCATTCTTCTTTGCAGATTTGCTCTAGCTCTGTCAAGTTAGATGGAAAGCGTCAGTGAACAGCAATCTTCAAGTCTTTCCACAGATTCTCAATGAGGTTTAAGTGTGGGCTTTGGCTGGGCCACTCAAGGACTTTCACATTCTTGTTCTGAGGCCATTCCAGTGTTGCTTTGGCTGTATGCTTGGGGTCATGGTCATGTTGGAACATAAATCTTCAGCACAGTCTGAGGTCTTTTGCACTCTGAAGCAGGTTCTCCACAATGATTTGTCTGCATTTGGCTCCATTCATTGTTCCCTCTATCCTCGCAAGTCTCTCAGTCCCTGCCACTGAAAAGCATCCCCAAAGCATGATGCTGCCACCACCCTGTTTCATGGTAGGGATGGTATTAGATGAATGATGAGCTGTGCTCAGTTTCCACCAGACGTAGCACTTTGTATTCAGGCCAAAGAAAGTTCAATTTACGTCTCATCAGAGCACAGAATCTTTTGCCTCCTGCTCAGTCTTTCAAGTGCCTTCTTGCAAACTCCAGGTGTACCGTCTTGTGCCTTTTTCTCAGGAGCGGCTTCCATCTGGCCATTCTCACATAAAGCAGAGATTTGTGAAGTGCTGCAGAGACTGTTGTCCTTTCGATAGGTTCTTCCATCTCAGGCAAGGAACTCTGTAGTTCTGTCAGAGTGATCATTGGGTTCTTGGTCAGTTCTCCGACCAAGGTTCTTATTTCCTGGTTGCTCTGTTTGGTTGGACGGCCAGCTTTAGGAATAGTCTGGGTAGTTCCATATTCTTTCCATTTCCTAATGATGGAGCTCACTGTGTTCTTGGGAACTTTCAACACTTTATAAATTGTTTAATAACCTTCCCCAGATCTACGCCTCCTCACAATTCTATCTCAGCGTTCTACAGACAGTTCCATGGTAGAGCCTCTGCTCCAACAGCTTGGTCAAAGGTGGTATCTCATATTAAAAGGTGCGTTTCTTTCAAAATTATGTCCAATCAATTGAATTGGCCACAGGTGGACTCCAATAAAGTTGTCGAGACATCTCAAGGATGAGCAAAGGAAATTGGATGTACCCGAGCTCAGTTTGGTGAGTCATAGCAAAGGTGTTCAATACTTGACTCAAGACATTTCAGCTTTTAATTTGTAAAAATTCCTAAAAATAAAAAAC
Organism: Eptatretus burgeri; assembly: GCF_056783735.1. Classification (NCBI taxonomy): domain Eukaryota; kingdom Metazoa; phylum Chordata; class Myxini; order Myxiniformes; family Myxinidae; genus Eptatretus; species Eptatretus burgeri. The sequence goes on from NC_140965.1 coordinate 24,709,078, forward strand.
TAAAATTCCACTTTGACATTACAGATAAGTGACATTCTTTGCAGACGAGTGACAAGAATTTTTTTTAGTTTAATCAATTTTAAATTCAGGCTGTAACACACCAAAATTTGAAAAAAAACTCAAGGGGTGTGAACACTTTTTAAAGGCAGTGTGCGCACGGACGATTCTTTTTTTTTTTAATTCAATCAAACATTCACGTACTCTACAAAGCGTTGGTTTTGCCAAAGCATCTACTTTTGAAAGGGTTACAATCCTGGGTGGGTCACCCCTCCAACAAAGGATACTCTAATGAGTGTGCAGGAATTTGTATTTTGTTCAGGGTGCCGGCGATGACTCGCCTTCTCTTCACAAAGGACACCGTGGGATCTTCAACGTCCACGAAATAATGTTAACAGATGTGACGCCCAGTTTAACATTCATCCGAGGGACGGCACACACATTGACGAATCACCCTGCCCGTCAAACGCCGGGATGACGGTTTATAGCTGGGTCGGGATTCGAACCCAGACTCAACAGCTGAGAGGCGAGTATGCACACATCCAGTCCATCCTGTCAGGCCTTCCTTTTTCAATTGGCAATTAAATATTTTTAAGTTCACAATTTTTAGAGCCATGAAACCACATTTTAAAAAGACCCAACTGTCTCTAAAGGACAGAGGAAATAAAAAATGGCTTTTCAACTCTGAACAAGTTGCAGAATTTGGAGGCAAAATGTTGAAACTTGGCAATTAGCGGAAGTCGCATAAACAAGATAAATGATATGAAATATTGCAAGACACTACCAATGCGAAAGAGAGAGAGAGAGATCTGAGAGGATCACCTCCACTGGGTCGTTGGAAGAGTCCTGCCCAGGTGGGACGAAGAATCGGACTTCCAGTAAAGAAACGGCTGCATCATCGTTCTGGTGAAACTCCAGCATTACCTCGTTCTTCCCGGTCGTGCACTGGGACACGTTACCCAAGGGCACCTCAAATGCAGACTGATCTCCAATAGAAAAGGTCATCAGTTGTCCTGGGTCGAAGAAAATAGAGGAAAAGCAGTTGAAAGATTTGATGGGTTGGGATATTTTTAAACAGTGAAGCTGCTTCAATATTAGGGGATGTTCTTCCTTCCTTCCATCAAAAATGAATAAAAAGAAGCTTTCTAACCCACCGTGTTTAATTCTAAAGGATTTCGCTCGTTTCTCGGCTTTGCCCATTTCATATTAAAATGGCAAACTGAACTGCTTCCTTCAGACATGGGTGCGGTTTTTATATTCGTATAGATATGTCCTTTACAGACGTTACAGATTTGTTTCCAAATTGCTGTGCGTTTCGCTTTTACCATGGCAATATGAACTGATCCAGAACATTTTCTATTTCAAAATCAGTTTTTAAATTTAAACCACGTTTGCGAAAATATATATAAATTGAAAAAGACAATATATATTTTTTGAAAAGCCACTCATGTGTATTATTGATAACACATTTTTTGTGGGGTTTCTGAGGTTCTTGGAACCGTTACCACATGGAAATGCAGACATACAATACAGAACTAGATGTTAGCCGAATGGATGTTGAACTTTGGGAAGGCATCTGATGTTTTTTATTTATTTCAAAAGTTACGTTCGTACTGTTATAGCAGGTGGGTCGTCACAGTAACCTGGTGTGAATCCTGGCAAGCAGTGTCAAAGCAGCCATGGTGCCCAACTGATTCACTTATCTATCGCCACGATACCATGCTGGTGCACCACCGAGCCAGTGGAAATGCCACACAAATCGATGCCGTGCGCCCCATTCCAATTAACGGCCGCACGGATCAGGTAAGCACACAGCACAGTCATCTGTACACAGCACAGTGGATGCAAATCATCCGTACCAAATTATTCCGTTAATGGATATGCCAAATTACGACAGTGATCATGATCACCCGAAGTCATCCTGAGGCCAACTGGGTTTAACAGTGAAAGTCACATGGGACGGGAGAACAAAGTGAAGCAAACTAACAATTAATAGTGATAATAACCCCTTAACCCACTACTGAATACACGCCCACAAAACCAACAAACGAGAGATTCCGACAGTAACCTAAGCCTTGACGGGCCCAGTTATACCACATTAGAAAAACAGCGAGGGTTACACAAGACAGAAATACCCCGGCTGTGCCTGATGAAGGAACTGATGTGGAGCAATAACGCAGTCATGTTCTTGCACAGGGGAACGATCTCCATGTCTAGCCTGGCATGAGGCGAGAAGAGTGGGCGTGCCTGGCTGGGTTGGGCATGGCACAGCAGCTTGAGAAGACTTCACGCAGGTCTCCTCGAGGTCCGTTCTGGGCATCTGCCCCATCCCCATTGCTGCGTGTGCTTTTATAACATTCACTCCCACCACCGTGATGCACTTCTCCTCTCTCCTATTAGCCTGAGGACCGCTGCACTACACTCGACCAGTCACACGGATAGTCCTCCCCCATTTCTTGGGCAGGATGGATCGTGGCTTTCCTGCCAAAACTTATGCCTAAAGGCCTGGTGTTACCCCCAAAACGAACATAAAAGACAGATTACAAAGGTAAGAACATTGGAAAGGGGTTTGAATGGATGGTGGGGGAGGTGGTATGTGTGGGGAGGGGGGGGGGGTTAGACACGCACATAAGGAAGGGAAGACGAAGTCTGTCTCTACGTAAAAGCAGCAACACACACCTAAATCACAATGAAATTACTTCAGGCTTCCTCAATTATATTTACTGCAGGAAATAACTGAACTATTCTAGGCAATGTTAGCCCCGAGAAGTCATTTATACAACATTCGTTTTCTGCACCTTATGAGAGAAATCTCCCGACTCAAGAGGTGCCAACCCGGAGGATTTGTCCATGCTCTATCTATAATTCCAGCAATCTCTCTGTGTGTGTCTGTCTGTCTGTGTCTGCGACCGCTGTTTCTCGACGACCGCCGGTCTGATCTGATTGAAACTTGCCGGGGGGCGAGGGAGAGAGGGGGGGCGAGAGAGGGGTGGCGAGGGAGGGGGGGCGAGAGAGGGGGGCGAGAGAGGGGGGGCGAGAGGGGGGGGGCGAGAGAGGGGTGGCGAGAGAGGGGGGGCGAGAGAGGGTTGGCGAGAGAGGGTTGGCGAGAGAGGGTTGGCGAGAGAGGGTTGGCGAGAGAGGGTTGGCGAGAGAGGGTTGGCGAGAGAGGGTTGGCGAGAGAGGGTTGGCGAGAGAGGGTTGGCGAGAGAGGGTTGGCGAGAGAGGGTTGGCGAGAGAGGGTTGGCGAGAGAGGGTTGGCGAGAGAGGGTTGGCGAGAGAGGGTTGGCGAGAGAGGGTTGGCGAGAGAGGGTTGGCGAGAGAGGGAGACAGAGAGACAGGGAGACAGAGAGAGGGAGACAGGGAGACAGGGAGACAGGGAGACAGGGAGACAGGGAGACAGGGAGACACGGAGACAGGGAGACAGGGAGACAGGGAGACAGGGAGACAGGGAGACAGGGAGACAGGGAGACAGGGAGACAGGGAGACAGGAGACAGGGAGACACGGAGACAGGGAGACAGGGAGACAGGGAGACAGGGAGACAGGGAGAGAGAGAGAGAGAGACAGAGACAGGAGACAGAGAGACAGGGAGACAGAGAGACAGGGAGACACGGAGACAGAGAGACAGGGAGACAGGGAGACAGATAGACAGGGAGACACGGAGACAGGGAGACAGGGAGACAGGGAGACAGGGAGACAGGGAGACAGGGAGACAGGGAGACAGGGAGACAGGGAGACAGGGAGACAGGGAGACAGGGAGACAGGGAGACAGGGAGACAGGGAGACAGGGAGACAGGGAGACAGGGAGACAGGGAGACAGGGAGACAGGGAGACAGGGAGACAGGGAGACAGGGAGACAGGGAGACAGAGAGACAGAGAGACAGGGAGACAGGGAGACAGGGAGACAGGGAGACAGGGAGACAGGGAGACAGAGAGACAGAGAGACAGGGAGACAGAGAGACAGGGAGACAGCGAGACAGGGAGACAGAGAGACAGAGAGACAGAGAGACAGGGAGACAGGGAGACAGAGAGACAGGGAGACAACGAGGCAGCGAGACAGAGAGACAGGGAGACAGAGAGACAGGGAGACAGGGAGACAGAGAGACAGGGAGACAGAGAGACAGGGAGACAGAGAGACAGGGAGACAGAGAGACAGGGAGACAGAGAGACAGGGAGACAGAGAGACAGGGAGACAGAGAGACAGGGAGACAGAGAGACAGGGAGACAGAGAGACAGGGAGACAGAGAGACAGGGAGACAGAGAGACAGGGAGACAGAGAGACAGGGAGACAGAGAGACAGGGAGACAGAGAGACAGGGAGACAGAGAGACAGGGAGACAGAGAGACAGGGAGACAGAGAGACAGGGAGACAGAGAGACAGAGAGACAGGGAGACAGGGAGACAGGGAGACAGAGAGACAGAGAGACAGAGAGACAGAGAGACAGAGAGACAGGGAGACAGTTTCAACTTGCACCATCCGTCACCAACTCAATGAAAGGGGGTAGGAGACCCAGGAGGACCGCACTGCTGAGCGAGAGAGCGAGTAGTGCTCAGCTGGGATGGGAATCGAACTTCTGACCATCCAAACTCAAAGCAGACACTAACCACAACACCAGAGTCTGGTGACTTTTATTGATCACTTTCATTGAAGTTTTTCAGTTAATGAAACATCTTGCAATGATGAATCTCCTCTGACATTATTGTAAGCATTAAAAAAAAAAAAGTTATTTAAGGCTCATGGTAAAGCTTTTACATAAATGACATGTCGGACAAAACATGAGGATACATCAGTGTACTATTACACAAGTTACAAGAGCATTCGTCGACCATGACAATGATATAGAATACCAAGAAGGAACCTGATGAAGTAAAGAACAAAGATGGAGTCAGCAGGAGAAACCTGGACAGGATTCGGGTTTCAGCCGCTATTCCACAACCTTCAAACCCATCCAGGTGCAGCCAAGTGAGACTTACAGAAAAATTCTGCAAGAATTCACTTCTCCTTAGAGAGATAGAACACATTTTGGAATTTTAACATTGGATCTTATCCTCAAGCCAGGGGTACAGATGGGAATGCCAAAGAGGTTAACAATCAAACAACGTTCAGATTGGAACTTCTTCATTTCACTTTACATGGGTGAGGTTGAATTTACTCTACTGTACTCTACGTTTGATGGGCATCGTCGATGGACTCCAATCTTCAAGTCTCACCATATATGTTCAATTGGGTTCACGTCAGGACTTCGACTGGGCCACTCAAGAATATTTATTTTCTTCTTATTCAGCCACTCCAATGTGGCTTTAGTTTTGTGCTTCGGACCATTGTCCAGGACAAGTGCAATAATTTGTGCACGTTATGTATGAGACATTCAGAAAGTTTAACCCTCTGAAAAGCAATTAATATAGTCATTGATTTCAGTGATTTATGTTCAAATGTTGGGCATCTCCTGAAACAACTTGCCTTCGCTTCATGGAAAGCTAATCCAACTGAAGGCAATCTCAGTTCCTTCCACAAAGCTCCAAACAAGTGTGTGTCTACCTTCAGGAGAGCCAGAAAACAACATCTTTCTAATCTCAAACCTGTCTCCCTCCAAATCCTAGTGGCGTCGAGTTACCCTCGCCAAAGGAGAGGGTATTGCATTTGGGTCCGTTTGTTTGTTTGTCCGCACAGAACTTTCGTGTTTTTCTTCGCAATCGCTTGTCAGATTGAGACAAAAATTTCACCATTGGTGTGACTACGCATGTAGAATGTTGTAATGATAATGTCATACGTCACATGGTATGGCAGCCATATTGGAAAAACGGGAAAATTTTGGACATCTGTGTCTGGAACCGGACCAAGGAAAAAACTGAAACTTGGCACAGAGGAAGTACTCCTAATGTGGAATGAATGATTTTTTTTTGATGATGTCATAGGTGCCCTCGTTATGACATCATAATTGCATATGTAAAATGCCACATCCGATCAGGATGAAAAATGTCTTCTCGGGATACAATGGTCCACAGAAAAGGAAAAAAAAAAAAACATGACGTCATCGATCATGTGATTCGGCATCACTTAAAAAAAAGATAATTCAAAACCTTCAAAAATATTCTCTGAAATGGCTGAACAGATCGAGGCGAAACTTTACAAGTATGACCGCCTGTCCATGTGGAAGAAAGTTCACACATACGATGTCATTGGTCACATGGTTTGGCAGCCATATTGGATTTACCCTAAAACCTATACAAATAGTCTTCTCCAGAATGGCTGGACAAATCGAGGGGAACTTCACAAAAGTGTTCCCCAAACCATGGTTGTACAAGTGTGTTGAGGAATAATTGATAGGTAACATGGTTTGGCAGCTATATGGATTGAATTTTTAAAAAATGTTTTCTCTGGAACCACTTAATCGATGTTAAACTTCACATTTATGATATAGTAGAGATGGGAAATACATGTTTTAAATTTCAACTTGATCGGACACATGGTTTGGCAGCCATATTGGATTTACACTCATACGTATATTAAAAAAAAAATACACCACTCAAAAGAAGTCCTGGTGAGGGTCTGCAATCTCTGATTGCTCTTTTTCTTGCTAAGTCTGTTCCTGGTGTATGTTCCCCCGCCATCCCCTCCCTTTCTTCAAATGGCCGCAGAGCTGACACTGCACGTGTAAAGGTTGAATGTCTAAACTCCATGTTTGCTTCTAAATATTGCGACCCAAATCCATCGCTTTCTCTACCCACCTTACCCAGTCGCACCAGCTGTTCCTGGACTCGATGTCCTTTTCTCCTGACAAGGTGGAGAGTTTGCTGTCAAACCTTGACTCAGATTCTGCAACCGGTCCAGACGGCATCAGCCCACGTGTCCTAAAAACCTGCTCTGCAGCTCTTGCTCACCCTCTCTCTGTTCTATTCACCCTGTCATTTGCTCTAGGTCATCTGCCACCTGCTTGGAAATCAGCAAACATTAACGCACTGGATAAAAAAGGTGCAAAAACAGATCCCTGCAACTCCCGACCAATCAGCCTTTTCCCAATCATCAGCAAGGTTATGGAATCCATCATCGCTTCAGACATTAAATCCTTCCTCTTCTCCAATGGATTGATTTCCGATCATTAATTTGGTTTCAGACCAGGTCACTCTACCCTGGATATGCTGCTTCTACTCTCCCAACAATGGATGGAGATCCTCAATGCCAGACATGAAATCAGAGCCATCCACCGAGACATATCACATGCCTTCGATACAGTCTGGCACCCTGCCCTGCTCACCAAACTCTTCCTATGGTATCCAAGGTCATCTCCACTCATGGCTCGCCAACTTCCTCTCCTGTTGCAGCCAACGTGTGGCCCTTAATGGAGTTCTCTCATCCCCTCTTCCTGTCCAGGTTGGAGTTCCTCAAGGGAGTGTTCTGTGCCCTGTTCTTTTTCTGGTTTTCATCAATGATCTCTCAGACTCTCTTGAAAATCCTCTTTATATCTTTGCTGATGACTCCAACCTCTGCCATATCATGTCATCCCTCAGATCGGAAAGCAATAGCTTCTTCACTCTCTGCAGATCTGGATAAAATCACAAGATGGTCCAACACATGGAACATGTCTTTCAATCCTGACAAATCTCACACTCTCACTACACTGACACTGTCTGGAACCCCCCCTCCCCCATCGACTTTCTCAACAATCTTCTGGAAGTCTTTTCATTCAAGCTTCTGGGTCTCACTATCTGCCATGATCTTTTCTGGGAAAGCCACATTTCCAAACCTGGCCTCCAAAGCCATTCGCCAACTGGGCATCCTCCGTCATGCAAAGTCCTTCCTTGGCACACCTAAGCTCTTCACTACATACAAAGCTTTCATCCGCAGCCTGAGTGAGTACTGCTCTCCCCCTCTGGGCTGGTGTTCCTGCCTCTCACCTTTCTAGACTTCACGCTGTGGAAACCAAGACATTTTGGATCATTGGTATCTCCCGTGATGAGGTTGAGTCTTTGGGTCTCTCACTCTCTCACCATAGGCAGGTCGGTGGTCTGTCTTCTACCGTCTCCTCTCCAGTCTCGCCCCCCCTCCCCCTGCTCTGTCTGACTCATGCCCCCTTACCCCCATATTTCCACAGGGTGCTCAAAGTCTGCAAGCAACCCCCTTCTGGTAAAACTACCAAAATAAAGAATCACTGTTAATCACCTTCACCTTTTCATTCCTCTTTTTCACACCTTTGGAACAAACTCCCACACTCTCTTCAATCCCACTCTTCCCTCCAGGTCTTCAAAACAGTTGTTCACCACCATCTCTTATCTTCTCCCATCCAAAACCATGACCTTTTCTACCCCCGCTAATCCACCGCAAACCCACCTCCTTCAAATTCCATGCTTTCCTTCCTGAAAGTCCCTGCAGTGCAAGGACCTGAAAGTCCTTGGAGTGCAAGGACCGGAAAGTCCCTGCAGTGTCCATCTTGTTGACCCTGTGTATCCCACCCCATCCCTCGCCCTTCCACAGATCTCATGTCTCTGTTCCCCACAGTTTTTTCCTTCCCTCTCCCACGCCTCTTGTGTGTTAGCTCTCAGATCAGCCTTGACAATGTATACAAAAAAAATCTGCAAGTAGAATACCCACAATAATTTATATGTCATTCGTCCTTGGGATGATTATGTAATTCAAGAAAACATGGTGAGTTACGTATGGGACCACAAGAAACACGATTTTTCAAAGAAATACGTTCAAGTTCAAAGTATTTTATCATTCACCAGAATTTTCAGTTGGAGAAAGTTGAAACACTTGCGTAACTAATCACAAATTCTCTTACAGAAAAAAAATACACATTCATCAAGAGAGATGAATTAGTGTTAACGAAGGATGTGTTACGTATGGGACAAAAAAATCTCCATCGGCTTTACATGTGATGTATATATATATATATATATATATATATATATATATATATATATATATATATATATATATATATACACATTGTTGGTGTAAATTGCCTTTCATAACACAATCACCAGGCTTGAACATATTTTGACACAAAAATCCAACATTTAACTCTGACAACCTCATATCAGCAATTCATGTCGTAGGATATGAAACAAAATGATCATCTGATTATTAAGTATTAAAAAATGCAACACTATTTTAAATTGGAATCGTATTAACTATGGCTTGCAAGTACTTCTGAAGAAAATTAAATGTACAACTTTGTGGACATACACAAAAATGTACAATATGGAATGATTAAACCCGGACACGACACATCGGACAGATCTGTTTTAGTGTGTGTCCAAGAAATGAAAATAATCAAAAGAATTTGCATCGAGTAAGTTGTTGGAAATCAATTTATTTTTATGCTCTTAAAGATTTTTGTTTTGATGTGTACATTCAAGAGAAGTAATTATATGCAGATGTAAACATTTATCAACTGGACTGAAAATATCAAATCCGGCAACGTAGTTATAATATGGACTACTTCCATTTACACAAGGGAATAGAAGGTATTAATTTTGTGCAAAAGGGAAACGCATATACCAGTATGTTTCATAGAAAAACCAGAAACTTAGAAGTAATAATGACAAAACAAAATCTCATATCTTCTTCAAAAAGAGGTTACACCCCTCCTTGCGAATGGAATTATCCCATTTTGTTACCACTGCCACTAAAGGCCCGGTCACACCTTGACGTTTTAGCCAACGTATGCCGATTTTTGAATTTTTTTTCTAAAACGCTGGCACACGTTGAATACGTTATGGGTAAGTTTTGATAACATTGAGAGCACGCTGAAAAACACTGCCATACATCGTTGTACGCTGGCTTTAAAAACGTTGTACTTTTTGGTTGTCCTCAAATTTTTTCATGCTTGAAATTTCACGACGTATGCCGGCGTATGACTCACACGTTCCGCTACGCTGGCCACAAGTTGTATGCACGGTCTGCGATCGTTGACAGACGTCAACACATGCTACTTGTAAGTTAATCATAAGTTGAGACACGCCGAGGTAATGTTTAGCGTACCCGAACTTATTTCTAACCTATGATTAACGTGTTGTTGGGATGTTACGCGATCGTTGCCACACATCGACAGACGTTACTTTTAAGTTACTCATAGGCTCAAAGACGTCGGTATAATGGATCGTCCTTGCGTCAGCGTCCACGGCCACGGCCAGGACACTTATTTGCAGCATTCTTCAAACTTTTCTTCGGCATGACGAGGATGTTCACACTTCGATGTCTAGCTTGGCTATGATTCCAATTGTCCATCGGCAGCGTCTATTTAAAATAGTCGAGTTTGAGCGTTTTAACACGTTCAGAAGAAACGCTTCAAATTTCCAAATCCCAGCGTCAAAAAACAAAGGAGAGTGACAGCAATTTAAATCGTTCATTGTAAACAATGAAAATAGCTGAGTGGTACCGTTTAAAAGTCGTTGAGTGTAAAAAAAAATCCAATTGTTGAGCGCAAGCATCTACTTTCAATAGTGGAGATGCAGCCATTTAAATCGTTGAGTGGCAGCCTATGAATAGCAAACCCTACGTCACCGGCAAAGATAAACTTCCGCACGATATGGATAAGTTAGGCTATCGTTGGGCATAGTTTGTGAACGCCGGCTTCACGATAATTATTCGTTGGTATATCGTATCTATAAGTAATCAAAGCGCTCTATGCACATTATTAGTTCATTGTGTATTTGTCCAACCCGTTATGAATAGACCTAAATCGTAAAAACAAGCTAGAGCTCATTGTTGAAAAATCCCCATAAAAAATTAGCCGCGAAGAACTTCGAACAATGGTGAAAAGATGTCTCCTACCCGTGGACACGCAGATGCAAGGACGATCCATCATAACTCACACCCTCCCCCTCACACTCACCTACTACTGCCAACATGAACAAACTACTACTACTACTAATACTAATACTGATACTGATACTGATACTGTTACTGCTGACATGGACATCGACTCAAAAAGGACTCGAAAACACTTTTGGGTTCCCCTTTTATGAGCAGCATTTTTATATACCAATTCCCAAAACCGCTGGGAACACGTCTTTATATGGCAGTTGTAACCTAGAAACACGTTCATTTATTTTTTTTGTCGACCGGAAGACGTCATTGGAATACGTCTACATACGTCGATGTGTGTTGGGACTACGTAAATAATTGGTTCAAAGCACGTCAAACATAAGTTAGAAATAAGTTTCACGTAAAAAAGACATTACCGCGACATGTTTCGACTTATGAGTAGCTTATAAGTAGCCTTTGTGGACGTGTGTAAGCGCCTGCATATCGTGTGTACAACTTATCCCCATCGCATGCGGAACGTGTGTCATACGCCGAGTACATCGTAAAATTTTGAACATGTTTAAAATTTCTTGACATACTCTACTTACTACGACGTATGATAGCGTACTTTAGCGTTCTACTCACGTATACCAAACTTACTCATACCGTATTTGACGTGCCCCAACGTTTTAGACACATTTTTCTTAGGTCGGCATACGCTGGCAAGATCGCCAAGGTGTGACCGCGATGTTGACACTTCCATTTATACGGCAGTTATGATTCGAATCGTTGTGCGTCAGCCTTTTAATAGGCTACGCCACGACATCGTCGGCGATGCGTGCAACGCGCTATGCCCAAGTTAGACTATCGTTGGGCATCGGTTGTGTAGGCCGACAACAGGTTCAGCATTCGTTGGTATAAGTTATCTATAACACAACGAAACGTTCTGTGTCCGTTACCAATGCGTTATACATAAGACCAAGTCGCTATGAATACGTCCGAATCTTTAAAAAAAACATCAAAAGTTCAATGTAAGCCAGCGTTTTACATACATTTTAATACGTTGCCATCGCTGGCTAAAACGTCAAGGTGTGACTGGGCCTTAAAGGTGAAGGAGGTTATGTTTTCACCCCTTTCTGTCTGTTTGTGTACAGGATATCTCAAAAAGTTGTGGACGGATCCGGATGAAATTTTGTGGACAGGTTCGGTGCGACATGGATGAACTGATTAGATTTTGGTGAAGATCCAGATCCGGATCCGACTACTAGAATTTTATAGGTGATTCTTCACCATTGAGAGATAGGGCCAAAAACAATACATAGCACAATATCTCCAAAAGTTGTGGATAGATTTGGAGGAAACTTGTTGGACACGTTGGGTGTGTGACAAGGAAGAATTGATTCGATTTTGGTGAAGATCTGGATCAGACTGCTACAATTTTTAGTGGTATGATGCATCAAATTTTGGCAATGTTGAAGTAGTCTTTCCCACAGATTTTGGAAGCAATGTCCCAAGTGTAACGGTATTGTCCCATATGTAACATTGTTTAATTACTTGTGAACTAATTATCTCTGCCACCAAACGTGAATGAGGTTATGTTGTCACCCCTTTGTCTGTTTGTGTACAGGATCTCATAAAGTTGTGGACTGATTTGGACAAAACTTCGTGGACAGGTTGGGTGTGTGGCACGGACGAATTGATTTGATTTTGGTGAAGATCTGAATCCAAATCTGGATACGATAATTATTTAATTCTTAAAGTGATTCTTCACCATTGAGATATAGGGCCAAAAACGATATATAGCATGATATTTCAAAAATTTATTCGGCCAGATATGTTCTCGTGGATCGGGCATTGCATGGCGGAGGTATGCGCTCTACAGAATGCCCTTCTAGTCTACTTTTATTTAAGCTAGAAATACAGGATATATGACCAATACATGATGTATTCGAACTTCTGAAAATGGCATTAATTTTTTTTCAGATCTTTGAGTGCAATCCTAAAAATTCCATGTGAAATTGTTACGTATGGGACATCCCTTATTGAAAACAGGCCCAATTTGCATCATTAATGAAGTGAACAATTTTTTTTCTTGTGTATTAAAAGGGTATGGTAGAGTATTCATGTCCATGTAAAAAAATATTGTTGTAAAGTTTGGTTTAATTTACTACACCACCATTTCAAATCGTCCCATAAGTAACACCTAATTTGCATATATGCAAATTAGTTTAGTGATTTCACACTTTAAACCTATGACTTTGCCATTTTCTTTTAAAAATTAATAAAATCTCACATTCAGACATGAAAATCTCATTGAAATTAGAGCTGTGACATGAATATGAAATTCTGCCATCTGAAGAGACCTACTCATGGACTTGCCCTCCTGCTGAAATGTGAATCTCCTTCCCAGTTTCAGATTCATGACCGATTCAAACAGGTTTTCATCAAAAATTCTCCTGTATTTTGCATTGTCCATTGTCCTTTCTAACCTGACAAGCTTTCCAGTCCCTGCTGATGAGAATCAGCACCATAGCATGATGCTCCCACCACCATGTTTGACAGGAGGGATGGTGTTGACTGGGTGATGTGCAGTGTTCGGCTTGAGCCAGACGTAATGCCTTGAATTTAGACCAAAAAGTTCAATTTTTGTCTCATCTGACCACAAAACGTTTCTCCACATATCTGCAGTATCATTAAGATGCTTTTTTCACAAACTCCATATGAACTTTTATATGCATCTTTTTCATTAATGGCTTCTTTCTTCCCACCTGTCCAGAGAGGCCAGCTTTGTGAATGGAATGGGATATTGTTGATTGATGAACACTGACCCCCATCTTGGACATAGAGCTTTGCAGATTTTTCAAAGTCATTGCTGGATTTACAGTGACATCCTGAAACAGTTTCCTGCTTGCCTGGCTGCTGAGTTTGGATGGGCGACCTGATTGGGTAGAGTCTGGGTGGTATTGTTGTGGGGCCGAGTCTCGGTGGCGAGTACAACCGCTAGAGGGAGCAGTAGAGTCAGTCGGCTCCACCGAACACCTGAAATTTAGGTCGTACCTTTCAGATAAATCCGAAAGGTGGGATAGGGTCAATTACCAATTTCAATATACATAAATACCCACGTCGTCCAAACTACCGGGGAAATTCACCCTCGGCAGGATCTGCGCAATCCAGGCCGTTACCGAGCCAGATCCGAGTCGTACCCCGAGCGGAGAGCACCAGAACCCTGCCGGCAAATTTCACGATTACGACAACAATGAGGCCTCCTAATTCCCGTTCGCAGCGCGGCAAACCAATTATAGAAATGACAAAGAACGAGCTGGTACATTCAACAAGAGGGGATTTATTTACAATAATCGGGGGACGAGGGGAGCACGTAAGGGCAGAGTTATCCGACTAAGCAATGCAAATAATTCACAACAAAAAGTACTTAACAATTCTACTTATCAGACGGGGCCCACGGACACACACACGCACACATAACTACCCAGAAAGAGATGGACCTCGAGGTCTTTATTGCCCCTTCAGCTTGGAGGGAAGAGAACGTGCTGGCTACCTGGCCACGTTCGCACCTTTCCGGAGCACCAGTCGCAAAAGAATGGACCAGGACAGCTGAACCTTGAGGCGAGACGAGGTGATTTTCCGTGATGAGATGGTCGACCGATTGTAATAATGCGCCAGACGAGACGCCTCGGATGCGCGCGATGCAGTCAGCCGCAGACCCAGACAGAAGCGCGCTCGAGCAGACGGGATGCAAACTTTAATCCTTTCTTCCGTCCTTCGGGGCGCGGTCCGCTCCCCTGTGGCCTGCTCTCACTGGGTGCATGGCGTGTCACGGCTCCGCCTTCTTGCAAAGGACCGCCCCGGCTTTTGGTCCGCTCGTCGCCCATTGGGCGGAAAATGATGCATACCCTTATTTGCCGCCAAGCCAGAACGAAATGCTTCGTGATCATATTCGGTGCGAAATCGACACCGCCTGGGATATGGAATTCCGCCCACGCACACGCCCAGCAGAGTGTTGTTGTTGTTGATGTAAAAATCCTAACTATAAAATAATTCACAGTGCACATACAATTAATTCCCAGTAGACAAGGGACGGGACCCAAACTAGAAACAAACACTTACCGATATAACTGTTCTACAAGGACCTGAACGTTGAGTGTTCATGGCTGCCAGATTCGTAACATTACGATAAGTCTTTCACTTCTTAAGGATGGAGTTCACCATAATCAAAGGGATAATGAGTGGCTTTAACATCTTCTTATAACCCTCTCCTGAACGGTGCTTCTCCGCCACTTTATGTCCGACTTCTTTGGAAAGCTCCTTGGTCTTCATGTTTGCCTTGATGGTTGACCAAGTGAGTTTCACCTTAAACCTCCCTGGTCAAGCAGGGAGGTTAATGTTTAAGTTAAACCATTGATTACATACAGGTGAAACCTATTACACATATTTTTAACCATTCAAGCAAATAATTTTCTCCTGAAGTGACTTAGGGTTAAGGAAAAGGGTTTGAATATTTATGCAACTGAGAATCATCTGATTTTCTCTGTTAATCTAATTTACTATTTGTCAGGTCAGGTTACATCTGTGACCTGCTACAGGTACCATGTAAACCTGTTCTAACCTCTTCCATGGTCGGGTTGTCGGCAACTAAACCGTATCCCCCACCAGGTTTTTTGGTGAGGAGGGTGTTTGGATATGGACACCCAGCAGGATTAAAAACAAAACCTGTCAAAGGGCGGAGGAGCTCCTTGTGAGCCAACGGCCATCCATATCTAGTGCCCAACTGTGTCTGTGGATGTCCTCCTGCAGTTGAGTTACTTTTTTATTAGGAGGTTGGTGGCAGGATTTGCACTCCGGCCACCGTAAAACCCTTCATTCCGCAAACCACAAAAACGCAAAAAAATCTGAAAACCCACTCCGTGGGAGTACCTCCTGTGCAGCTTCCCTTCGCAGGGCAGCTCACCGGATGACAGGATTTGAGAAAAGCCTTCCGGACCCCCAATCTTTGATAAAAGGAGTGAAACCATGGGGTAACATCCCTGGGTCAGATTGCGGGAGAGTGTGGCGGAGTGGTGCTGAAGTGTCATCCACCAGACGGCGGTCTCCTTGGGTTAACCTGAGGCGGTCCCTTCAGGTGGGTGCCTGGAATGTCCTATCCCTAAGAGAGGATGATCACCTGTCTCTGTTATGATCTCAGCTCAAGCGTTTGGACATCGGTATTGCAGCACTCTCTGAGGTTCGGAGACCGGATTGCGGCGAGATAATGGTGGGTAGTTACACCTACTATTGGTCTGGTCGCTCTGATGGTTACCATACTCAAGGAGTTGGTGTAGCTGTGCCCAATAAGCTGACCCCAATGATAATTGAGGTAACACCAGTCAACGAGCGTATTATGAGACTAAGGATTCGTCACTCTTTAGGTGTCATTTCCCTGGTCTCTGTCAATGCTCCGACTGAGGCGAGTGATCTCACCGTGAAGGATGCATTCTACGCCACACTCGAGTCTGTGGTTGATCAGTGCCCCAGACGAGATACACTTCTAGTCTTGGGGGATTTCAATGCATCGACTGGAACTGATAGGGATGGCTATGAGACATGTGTTGGTCCCCATGGGTCTGGAACTATGAACCAGAATAGCACTAAGTTCCTTGACTTTGCAAGAAGTCATGCTGGAGGGTGGCTGGTTCATGGCTTCAGCTCCCACAAGCTCATCGCTGGACTTGGTATTCCAGCACTGGCGGTGTATAAAATGAGAGTGACCATGTCCTCGTTGACGGTCGCTGGAGGATGATCCAAAACTGCAGGGTCTACCGGAGTGCTCATTTCCTCAATACTGACCACCGGCTTGTTGCAACAACTCTAAAGCTGCACCTTAAATCCTGGAGAATGGTACCATCCCAGCCTCGGCTGGATGTTGGCAAGCTCAAAGACGAGAGAGTAGCTGAGGAGTTTGCGAACAGGCTGAGTTGACATTTGAGGTGTCCGGGTACTTTGGGGGTCCTGAAGAGTTGTGGAATGCCTTCAAGACCACCGTCCTTGATGTTGCCGGTGGATGTCTTGGAACTCACCACAGGGTAAAGAAGAATTTTGTCGCTCAAGGGACACTGGATACCATTGACCAGAGTCACAGGGCCAGGCTGAATGGCAGAGCTGAGCTGTTTAGGGAGATGAGGCGTAAAACTGTACGTGCACTAAGGGTGGACAAGGAGGCCTATGTGCGAGGAATCTGTGAGGGGGTAGCGCATCACCTGTGGACAGGTGATTCTCGTCCCGCTTCCAGGGGAATTCGCGCATTACGTTCATCCAAGCCCATCCCCCGGAGCACTGCAGTTAGAGCAGAGAGTGGTAGGCTCTTGACAGAGGAGTCTGAAGTAAAGGCCCGCTGGGCCGGTTACTTTGAGCGGTTGTACCAGGCTGATCCGCCAGCTGGCGAGTTGGACGTCAAGAGTGTTACAATCCTTGTTGCTGACCCTCCAATCAACTGTGGTCCACCTTTGCTTGTGGAAACACGGGCTGCGGTGTACTGGTTGAAACGGGGTAAAGCTCCAGGGATCTGTGGCATCCATGCTGAACTTCTCAACGCTGGTGGAAATGCTGCACTCGTGTCGTTGCATGCAGTTTTGTGCTCTGCCTGGAACACAGGCATCATCCCAACTGATTGGAAGAGGGGCCTTGTTGTCCCTCTCTGGAAAGGGAAGGGTGATCGCCAAGACTGCAACAACAACCGAGGGGTGACGCTGCTCTCAGTGCCGGGCAAGGTCTTTGCTCGGATAATTCTTGATAGGGTTTGCCACCATCTGCTTGAGCACCAGCGTCCAGAGCAGTCAGGCTTTACACCAAAGAGGTCAACGATTGACCGTATCCTTGCTCTTCGTGTCCTCACCGAACGCAGACGAGAGTTTTGGCAGGGGCTGCTTGCAGCCTATGTTGATCTCTGTAAAGCGTTCGATTCAGTGAATCAGGATGCCCTCTGGAGGATTCTTGGTCTTCGTGGGGTGCCACCAAAACTGATCGATCTGATGTCTGAACTCTACTCTGGTACTGAGTGCTGTGAAGTGTGGTGGTACCATCTCTGACTTATTTCCAATTGTTACTGGAGTTAGTCAGGGGTGTGTACTGGCCCCCACACTTTTTCAGCACTGGTAATGACTGGATTTTAGGGAGGATGTCGGAGAGATCAAGTTGCGGTGCATCGTTTGGGAATGTAAAGATCTCGGACCTTGATTTCGCAGATGATGCAGTCATCTTTGCGGAGACTTAAGATATCCTTTTGGGGGCCCTCGAGGTGCTGAATGAGGAGTCGGAGCCGCTGGGATTATGGGTTTCTTGGGTCAAAACTAAGATCCAGGCTTTCAATGACATTTTGGATGCTGCTGTCCTGTCTGTTTGTGGTGAGGATGTTGAGGTCGTGGAGAGATTCACTTACCTTGGCAGTGATATTCATGTCTCTGCTGGCTGTGAGTCAGAGGTCAATAGACGTCTGGGTCGGGCCTGGGGAGTCATGGATTCACTGGATCATGGGGTGTGGCGCTGCCGGTACCTGTGCGGGAGGCCGAAAGTCCGAGTCTTCAGGTCCTTGGTGCTTCCAGTCTTGCTCTATGGATGCGAGATTTGGACTCTGACCAAGGATCTGAGACGGAGACTCAATTCCTTTGGTACCGGATCTCATCGGAGAATCGTTGGCTATCGCTGGTCAGATTTTGTATCCAACGAGCGGTTGCTGAGAGAGACTCGGATGAGATTTGTTACCTGCATAGTCCGTGAGCGTCAGTTGCGGCTGTATGGACATGTGGCTCGTTTTCCTGCTCACCAGATTCTCTCAGCGAGGGAGTCTCGTGAGTGGAGTCGGCCAATGGGCCAACCACGTGCCTCGTGATTGCATCAGGTTGATCAGCATCTCAAGGAGATGGGGATGGGCCTGGCATCTGCCTGGGGGAAGGCCAGACGGAGGCCCCTAGAGTACTGGCGGAAAGTGGACGCAGCGACGTGCTGTTCTGGTACATGCTCCCATACCTGACCTGATGTAATTTACTCACATTTTATTTGCATCTTTCAGCTTTAATCACTTTCGAGTAGTTTGTGAAAACTAATCATCAAATTTCATGAAATAAGCTCACGTGGCATCAAACTATGAAAACTTTGGAAAGGAGGGTGAATATTTTTGCAGACCACTGTACATCCCTCCTCACACAATCTTCCCATATTTTCCATGGTCTACCTCATTACCTTCGCATTCTGCGAAAGGTTGTTTTGGTCGGCGTGTATTCATTTATTTGTAATCTTGTGATTCGTATAACTCAAGAAGTATTAAACCGAATTGCATGAAATTTGGTGGGATGATTGGTTATTAGCCAGGAAGCATTCAATTAGATTTTGGGATCGTTCGGGTCAAAGGTCAAGGTCATGAAAAGGTCAAAATCGTCTTTTTACGATAACACGGTCAATGTTTATTCAATTTGCATGCAACCAACGCCAAAATGTTCAGAATTCAACGCCTCATCTTGTGATATGCAATATGACACAATGACGCCCATACTCTTGTTACCGGTTAGGGGTCAAAGGTCAGGGGGGTCACGACCTTGAAAAATATGCGGTTTTTGTCATAACGCGGTCAATTCTTGTCCGCTTTACATGAACCCAGCACCAAAATGTTCAGAATTTAATGCCCAATCTTGTGACACAATGACGTCATAACATATGTCACCGGTTGGGGTAAAATGTCGGGGGGGGGGGGTCACGCACTTGAAAAATATGCGGTTTTCGGCATAACTCAGTCAATTCTTATTCGATTTGCATGAAACCAGCATCAAACGAGATTACCTTCTCTTGTTGAAACGTTGTATTCACCGAGCTTGCGAGTGAAGACTCGCCAAAACGACGCGAGTTGATTGTTGTTTAGTCCGTAGCCCCCGAAAGTCGGGGGGGGCATGACATTATAGATATGTGGTTTGTGTCATAAGACCATTCATATGAAACCAGTTCCCCACACTCATACCAAGAACAAAAAAGTAGTGGCGGCGAAGGTATGCGCTCTATGAGTGCCCGTTCTAGTTTCCTCCTGCCTTGCTCCATCAACCCATCTGTTTTATTTGCCGTTCCCTCTCTCTCTTCCTCCATTGCACCAGATGCCCATCACACGTCAGCCAGCTCTTTAACGGCATCAAGCAAGAACTACTTCTCAACTCACTTTGTGTTTACCCTTACCACTAATTTTCAAATTGCAAGTCCGAGTCCAGAAGGATAGCAACTACTGCATCTTCTGTTGAGTGATATTGGAGGAACAAGGAAGAGATTACACTCTGCAGTGGGCATGGTACAGGGAGAGTAAAAGTGCATGGTGTGCATTACAGAATGCAAATGGAACCGAGAAGAAAGATAACCACAGAGGGATTCATAAAGAGAAAATAATCGACAAGGAAAAGAAGGTAAAATAGGGAGAATCAGCTTTTCTCACCAGTGAAGTTCACGGTACCCCAATTCCAGCCTTTGACACAATTCTCCCGTTCCACCAACTCCATCCCATAGGTGTTTTTGAAGAAATTTGCCAGTTTCTCAAATTCCTAAACATCACCAGACGTACCGCCTTTAAATCTCGTTACCTTTTAACTTCATATCTATCAACAACACTGCCATAAAATGCAAACGTTATGTCATTTCAAACATTTTTCATGGTGCGTCAACCTCAACTATTTACAGATCCACGGGACTCATAGCACTCTCCTTACCCCCTCTCTGAAGCCATCAAACTTGTGCACAACTCCAGAGCGTGTACGTAGAAGCAGGCCATGCCCACGTGCTACGCGACGCCAGGAACCAGCGGCGAGGTCTGCACCGGGCACGTTCTCCACTCGGCCTGTGCGTGCACTCTTGAACAATACACCTTGGCTGCTCAGTTTCAACCGCCCCTCATTCTAGTACACACATTCAGGTTAAAAAAAAAAGTTTTTTTTTTTTTTTTGAGATATTCAAATTGCACATAGTTTGAGCCATCCATAACTGTTTGAGATACCGTGCTATGTATCATTTTGGCGCCATCTCTCAATGGTGAAGAATCACAAAATTATAGTGTCTGGATCGTCACCAAAATCGAATGGATTCGTCCTAATCACACATTCAACCTGTCTACACAAAGTTTTGTTCGAATGTGTACATAAGTTTTTGAGAAATGTTCACAGACACAAACAGAGGCGAATACATAACCTCAGTCCACCTTTTTTAAATGCTAATCTGCTCCATGACAACTTCCAATACTGTCAGAGCTCAATGCTCAAAGAGGTTTGTGTACACTTCCAAAACTAACCATCACAAGCACACAATGGCTTAACGTGGTTCAATCACATTTGATGTATCGGAGCAAGCCTGGTGTTGGCTTAATGCTGAGGGCGACCGGCTTAAGATCCGAGGGTCTCGAGTTCAAGCCCCTGTTGTTTCGTTGAAATAACACCACCAAGTGGGTTGACCAAGGATGGCAAAATGAGTACCAGCTTACCAGTACAGGGGGCACTGCATCAGCTGCACAGCCACGCTTCCAGAAAATGATGCAGCCAGCAGCTCGAAGCTGTATACGAATAAATAAATAAACTAGAGGGGGAGCACTAGGGAGAGTGCAAAACCTCCGCCGCCAATACTGCTGGGTCACTCAAGTGAACCTTGTATCTTATTCATTAAATATGATGTCAACAGTGCAGTTATAGTTCTTTTCTCCAACATTTTTTTTTTGGGGGGGGGAGGTTGGAAATCACTTAAAATATGTAGAAATGCAAAAAAAAAAGTTTTTTTCTCTAAATTTTTTTGGGGGTTGGAAATTACATAAAACATTTAGAAATGCAAAAAAAAAAGAAATCAATTTTTTTCTCGAACAATTTTTTTTGGGGGGGGAGGTTGGAAATCACTTAAAACATGTAGAAATGCAAAAAAAAAAGAAATCAATTTTTTTCTCGAACAATTTTTTTTGGGGGGGGAGGTTGGAAATCACTTAAAACATGTAGAAATGCAAAAAAAAAAATTTTTCTCTAAATTTTTTTGTGGGGAGGGGGGTTGGAAATCACTTAAAACATGTAGAAATGCAAAAAAAAAAGAAATCAATTTTTTTCTCGAACAATTTTTTTTGGGGGGGGAGGTTGGAAATCACTTAAAACATGTAGAAATGCAAAAAAAAATTTTTCTCTAAATTTTTTGTGGGGAGGGGGGTTGGAAATCACTTAAAACATGTAGAAATGCAAAAAAAAAAGAAATCAATTTTTTTCTCGAACAATTTTTTTTGGGGGGGGAGGTTGGAAATCACTTAAAATATGTAGAAATGCAAAAAAAAAAAGTTTTTTTCCTCTAAATTTTTTTGGGGGGTTGGAAATTACTTAAAACATGTAAAAATGCAAAAAAAAAATTTTTCTCGAACAATTTTTTTGGGGGGGGGGGGTGGAAATCACTTAAAACATGTAGAAATGCAAAAAAAAAATTTCTCTAACAATTTTTTTTGGGGGGGGGGACCAAGTCCAAAATTTAATGGCATGATCCTTGGACCATACCGAACCCCCCCCCCCACCAAGTTTCGTCGAAATCCGTCGAGGAGTTTTTCCGTAATACTGTTCACAAACAAACAAACAAACAAATAAAAACAATGTCACCCGCAGGGTGACCCGTATCTTGCCAAAAGGTGAACACGTGTGACTTCTCTGAGGTGAACAGAGCTGCTATCCACCAGGAGCGACTCCTTGAGGAATATCTGCCTACGAGAAATTCCGATGAGAATCGTTCTACAGAGTAACCATGAAAAATATGTGTTTGCCTCATAACGTCACCAAATGACGTCATAACGTCTCAAGCTTGACATATCTAGAAAGCACTCATCGAGGTGTTCAATTTGAGGTACTACACGATATGGTTCCTAAAACTTGAAAATTTGACCTTGGGGTCAAATATGTTTGACCTCAGGCGCTAACCATGAAGGTCAAGGCCAATCGCCACCAAAAACTAATCAACTGAGTGCCAGACCATATACTACATTCGCATAAAGTTTGGAGACGATTCGATTAAAATTACTCAAAAAATAAGGGTTTCGTCGACTCCCCTGATTTGCGACAAAGTGAACTTGACCTTCAAAATTGTATGCGCTGAAAGGGACCTCTATAGGCCTCTGATATGCGAAGTTACAAAAATTTCCAATGATAACTGTGCTCTGCAGAGTGATTTATACGTGATTACAGACAAAAAAAAACAAACAAACAAAAAAAAAACATATGAAGGTCAAGGCCAATCGCCACCAAAAATTAATCAGCTGAGCGCCAGACCATGTACTATATTCCCATGAAGTTTGAAGACGATCCGATCAAAAAATAAGGGTTTCGTCGACTCTCCTGATTTGCGAAAAAGTGACCTTGACCTTTGACCTTGACCTTCAAAATTTTGTGCGCTGAAAGGGACCTCTATAGGCCTCTGATATGCGAAGTTTAAAAAATTTCCAATGATAACTGTGCTCTGCAGAATTTTTTATACGTGATTACAAACAAACAAACAAAAAATAAATAAACCATTGTCACCCGCAGGGTGACCCGTATCTTGCCAAAAGGTGACCACGTGTGACTTCTTTAAGGTCACACTGAGGTGAAAAGAGCTGCTATCCACCAGGATCGACTCCTTGAGGAATATCTGCCTACGAGAGATTCCGATGAGAATCGTTCTACAAAGTAACCATGAAAAATATGCTTTTGCCTCATAACGTCACCAAATGACACCATAATGTCTCAAGCTTGACATATCTAGAAAGCACTCATCGAGGTGTTCAATTTGAGGTACTACACGATATGGTTCCTAAAACTTGAAAATTTGACCTTGGGGTCAAATATGTTTGACCTGAGGCGCTAACCATGAAGGTCAAGGCCAATCGCCACCAAAAATTAATCAGCTGAGCGCCAGACCAGGAACTATATTCCCATGAAGTTTGAAGACGATCTGATCAAAATTACTCAAAAAATAAGGGTTTCGTCGACTCCCCTGATTTGCGACAAAGTGACCTTGACCTTCAAAATTTTGTGGCTGAAAGGGACCTCTATAGGCCTCTGAAATGCGAAGTTACAAAAATTTCCAATGATAACTGTGCTCTGCAGAATTTTTTATACGTGATTACAGACAAACAAACAAAAAAAAAAAACAAACAAACAAAAACATACAAGCTGACTAACATATCTTGCAAAAACTTCGTTTTGGCAAGATGAAAAACAAACAAACAGAAAGGGGTGAAAACAGTAACCTCCATCCATCTTCGAAGATGGCAGAGGTTAATCAATCAGTGTCAGAGAAATGATGCCATCAAAGCAGTCTTTGAGAAAGGGGTGCGCCAGGTGTTGGTGGCGATTCAGTCGCGATGGCTGGTTCGCCATTGACTTCCCAGCAATCAGCCAAGGCAGTCGTTTGACATTTCAGGTTGCTGGCAATAGCTTGCCTACTCTTCACGAAGGACACCGTGGGATCTCCAACGTCCACAAAATAATGTTAACAGATGTGACGCCCAGTTGAACATCCATCCGAGGGATGGCACACCCATTGATGAATCACCCTGCCTGTCAAACACCAGGATGATAGTAATAGTTGGGTCGGAATTCGAACCCAGGCTCAAAAATGTGTGTGCATACCTGTTCACAGAGAGACAGGTATGTTCACAGGCAGGAATCAAAGTCAAGACTGCCATATCAGTCCAAAATGTGGAAAATACAGACCGTTTAAATTACAGGGGGGGGGGGCAGTGGAAACAAACTTCAAAATTATACATATATATTTTTTTATATAGAAATATCAGGAAAGAGATTTCTTGTGTTGATAAACCTTGATCCCCAATACATCATTGGAAAACAGAACAACAAGGTGGAACATCATAGTGTGTGTATGTGTATGTGTATGTGTGTGTGTGTGTGTGTGTGTGTGTGCGTGTGCGTGTGCGTCAGCGTGTGTGCGTGCGTGTGCGTCAGCGTCAGCGTGTGTGCGTGCGTGCGTGTGCGTCAGCGTCAGCGTGTGTGCGTGCATGTGCGTCAGCGTCAGCGTGTGTGCGTGCGTGTGCGTCAGCGTCAGCGTGTGTGCGTGCGTGTGCGTCAGCGTCAGCGTGTGTGGCGTGCGTGTGCGTCAGCGTCAGCGTGTGTGCGTGCGTGTGCGTCAGCGTCAGCGTGTGTGCGTGCGTGTGCGTCAGCGTCAGCGTGTGTGCGTGCGTGTGCGTCAGCGTCAGCGTGTGTGCGTGCGTGTGCGTCAGCGTCAGCGTGTGTGCGTGCGTGTGCGTCAGCGTCAGCGTGTGTGCGTGCGTGTGCGTCAGCGTCAGCGTGTGTGCGTGCGTGTGCGTCAGCGTCAGCGTGTGTGCGTGCGTGTGCGTCAGCGTGTGTGCGTGCGTGTGCGTCAGCGTGTGTGCGTGCGTGTGCGTCAGTGTGTGTGCGTGCGTGTGCGTCAGTGCGTGTGCGTCAGCGTCAGTGCGTGTGCGTGCGTGTGCGTCAGTGCGTGTGCGTGCGTCAGCGTCAGTGCGTGTGCGTGCGTCAGCGTCAGTGCGTGTGCGTGCGTCAGCGTCAGTGCGTGTGCGTGCGTCAGCGTCAGTGCGTGTGCGTGCGTCAGCGTCAGTGCGTGTGCGTGCGTCAGCGTCAGTGCGTGTGCGTACGCGTCTGCGTGCGTCAGCGTCAGTGTGTGTGCATGCGTGCGTGCGTGTGCGTCTGCGTGCGTCAGCGTCAGTGTGTGTGCGTGCGTCTGCGTGCGTCAGCGTCAGTGTGCGTGCATGTGCGTCTGCGTGCGTCAGCGTCAGTGTGCGTGCATGTGCGTCTGCGTGCGTCAGCGTCAGTGTGCGTGCATGTGCGTCTGCGTGCGTCAGCGTCAGTGTGTGCGTGCGTGTGCGTCAGTGTGTGTGTGTGCGTGTGCGTCAGTGTGTGTGCGTGCGTGTGCGTCAGCGTCAGTGTGTGTGCGTGCGTGTGCGTCAGCGTGTGTGCGTGCGTGTGCTTCAGCGTCAGTGTGTGTGCGTGCGTGTGCGTCAGCGTCAGTGTGTGTGCGTGTGCGTCAGCGTCAGTGTGTGTGCGTGCGTGTGCGTCAGCGTCAGTGTGTGTGCGTGCGTGTGCGTCAGTGTGTGTGCGTGCGTGTGCGTCAGCGTCTGTGTGTGCGTGCGTGTGCGTCAGCGTCAGTGCGTGCGTGCGTGTGCGTCAGCGTCAGTGCGTGTGCGTGCGTGTGCGTCAGCGTCAGTGTGTGTGCGTCAGCGTCAGTGCGTGTGCGTGTGTGCGTCAGTGCGTGTGCGTCAGCGTCAGTGCGTGTGCGTGCGTCAGCGTCAGTGCGTGTGCGTGCGTGTGCGTCAGCGTCAGTGCGTGTGCGTGCGTGTGCGTCAGCGTCAGTGCGTGTGCGTGCGTGTGCGTCAGCGTCAGTGCGTGTGCGTGCGTGTGCGTCAGCGTCAGTGCGTGTGCGTGCGTGTGCGTCAGCGTCAGTGCGTGTGCGTGCGTGTGCGTCAGCGTCAGTGCGTGTGCGTGCGTGTGCGTCAGCGTCAGTGCGTGTGCGTGCGTGTGCGTCAGCGTCAGTGCGTGTGCGTGCGTGTGCGTCAGCGTCAGTGCGTGTGCGTGCGTGTGCGTCAGCGTCAGTGTGTGTGCGTGCGTGTGCGTGCGTGTGCGTCTGCGTGCGTCAGCGTCAGTGTGTGTGCGTGCGTGCGTGTGCGTCTGCGTCTGCGTGCGTCAGCGTCAGTGTGTGTGCGTGCGTGCGTGTGCGTCTGCGTCTGCGTGCGTCAGCGTCAGTGTGCGTGCGTACGTGTGCGTCAGCGTCAGTGTGCGTGCGAGCGTGTGCGTCAGCGTGCGTGCGTGCGTGTGCGTGCGTGTGCGTCAGCGTGTGTGCGTGCGTGTGCGTCAGCGTCAGTGTGTGTGCGTGCGTGTGCGTCAGCGTCAGTGTGTGCGCGCGTGTGCGTCAGCGTCAGTGTGTGTGCGTGCGTGTGCGTGTGCGTCAGCGTCAGTGTGTGTGCGTGCGTGTGCGTCAGCGTCAGTGCGTGTGCGTGCGTGTGCGTCAGCGTCAGTGCGTGTGCGTGCGTGTGCGTCAGCGTCAGTGTGTGTGCGTGCGTGTGCGTGCGTGTGCGTCTGCGTGCGTCAGCGTCAGTGTGTGTGCGTGCGTGCGTGTGCGTCTGCGTCTGCGTGCGTCAGCGTCAGTGTGTGTGCGTGCGTGCGAGTGCGTCTGCGTGCGTCAGCGTCAGTGTGCGTGCGTACGTGTGCGTCAGCGTCAGTGTGCGTGCGAGCGTGTGCGTCAGCGTGCGTGCGTGTGCGTGCGTGTGCGTCAGCGTCAGTGTGTGTGCGTGCGTGTGCGTCAGCGTCAGTGTGTGTGCGTGCGTGTGCGTCAGCGTCAGTGTGTGTGCGTGCGTGTGCGTCAGCGTCAGTGTGTGTGCGTGCGTGTGCGTCAGCGTCAGTGTGTGTGCGTGCGTGCGTGTGCGTCAGCGTGTGTGCGTGCGTGCGTGCGTGTGCGTCAGCGTCAGTGTGTGTGCGTGCGTGCGTGTGCGTCAGCGTCAGTGTGTGTGCGTGCGTGCGTGTGCGTCAGCGTCAGTGTGTGTGCGTGCGTGCGTGTGCGTCAGCGTCAGTGTGTGTGCGTGCGTGCGTGTGCGTCAGCGTCAGTGTGTGTGCGTGCGTGCGTGTGCGTCAGCGTCAGTGTGTGTGCGTGCGTGTGCGTCAGCGTCAGTGTGTGTGCGTGCGTGTGCGTCAGCGTCAGTGTGTGTGTGCGTCAGCGTCAGTGTGTGTGCGTGCGTGTGCGTCAGCGTCAGTGTGTGTGCGTGCGTGTGCGTCAGCGTCAGTGTGTGTGCGTGCGTGCGTGTGCGTCAGCGTCAGTGTGTGTGCGTGCGTGCGTGCGTGTGCGTCAGCGTCAGTGTGTGTGCGTGCGTGCGTGTGTGTCAGCGTCAGTGTGTGTGCGTGTGCGTCAGCGTGTGTGCGTGCGTGTGCGTCAGCGTCAGTGCGTGTGCGTGCGTGTGCGTCAGTGCGTGTGCGTGCGTGCGTGTGCGTCAGCGTCAGTGCGTGCGTGTGCGCGTCAGCGTCAGTGCGTGCGTGTGCGCGTCAGCGTCAGTGCGTGTGCGTGCGTGTGCGTCAGCGTGTGCGTCAGCGTCAGCGTGTGCGTCAGCGTCAGCGTGTGCGTCAGCGTCAGCGTGTGCGTCAGCGTCAGCGTGTGCGTCAGCGTCAGCGTGTGCGTCAGCGTCAGCGTGTGCGTGTGCGTGTGCGTCAGCGTGTGCGTGTGCGTCAGCGTGTGCGTGTGCGTCAGAGTGTGTGTGTGTGTGTGTGTGTCAGAGTGTGTGTGTGTGTGTCAGAGTGTGTGTGTGTGTCAGAGTGTGTGTGTCAGAGTGTGTGTGTCAGAGTGTGTGTGTGTCAGCGTGTGTGTGTGTGTCAGAGTGTGTGCGTGTCAGTGTGTGTGTGTGTCAGAGTGTGTGTGTGTGTCAGAGTGTGTGTGTGTGTCAGAGTGTGTGTGTCAGAGTGTGTGTGTGTCAGAGTGTGTGTGTGTCAGAGTGTGTGTGTGTCAGAGTGTGTGTGTGTCAGAGTGTGTGTGTGTGTCACAGTGTGTGTCACAGTGTGTGTGTGTCAGAGTGTGTGTGTGTGTGTGTGTGTGTGTGTGTGTGTGTGTGTGTGTGTGTGTGTGTGTGTGTGTGTGTGTGTGTGTGTGTGTGTGTGTGTGTGTGTGTGTGTGTGTGTGTGCGAGACAGCACATTTGGCATCATTGAACAGTGGTTTGGTGACCATTTTACCCACACACTACTTCACTCACCATTGCTCCCTTCACCTCCTGGTATATATCGCTGTACTCCAGAACATCCACCATCCTGTGGCGTTTCGAAAACACAAATGGTGATAATTATGAATAACAAGGCCTCTCGTGGATTGTTTCAGTTCCGCCCACACACAACTCGATCGCGCCGTTCTTGAGAGGGGCAACGCGTGCTATGTCCCGCCAAATGAATTTTTTATAAAAAAAAAAACCTCAAATACAAGTACAAAATAAACCATTAATTACATTTCTGAGGAAATAGTTCATAATTATTTCGGTTAATTTTGTTGATTTCAGTTTTTATTCAATATATTTTCTTTTTTTTCTGCCGTACATCCTTACGTCACAAATTATTTTTTTCATATTTAAAAATGTAGTTTGTAAACTTCATAATTTTAAAATATCTCTGTTTCATTTGCAATGGTTCACAATACATTTTCTAACTTACACCGTCAAAAAAAATTGTCGCCTCGACGAAAACACTACCGCTAACTATTCCGTCGTGGGTCTTTAATCGCGGATGAGTTGTATGGGCGTCACAAAACATTAATGGCTGATAGTTTTTTTTTTTTTTTTAAACGAACAAGGAATACGAAACATTTAACGTTCCTTCATTTTACTACACAGGGTATTTAATGTGTGTATTCGTGGTAAGATTACAACATGCGCACATGATGTTGGGCCTCATGGCCTCCGAGTCCTTCAGCCTTGAGGTTCCTTGTGAGGAAACATTTATTGTTAAGGTAGAAAAACACCATCAAGGTTCTCTCTGCAGAGCCGCGTACGACGTCCAGACTGGAAAATGCACGTGACGTCCTCGGCAACACGTTGGGTCTTCACATGCCGAGCACACTTCAGATGCCGCACGAGATTTAAACCTTCCACAAGATGGCGCCGCCTGCGCCTGCTGAGAACCCGAGCCGCCACGATCCTGGAGACACGCCCCTGTCACGTGATCGGGTTCACTCAATATTGGCGGGAAACTGTGAAATGACGAAATGACACGGGCTTCGTTAACATTTTTCCAAGCGTTTTTCGCACGACATTTTGGATGATTATTCGCCCTTTGAAGTGTTTATCGGGTTCACGTGTTTGCCCTTCCAATCTGATCACGTTCGTTGTCAATGGAGATCAAACTGGGATCCAAGATTCCAATCCCAGAACAATTCTTCATTTGACCCTCCCGTCTGTCATCTATCTATAATTCCAGCAGTCTGTGTGTGTCTGTCTGTCTGTTTGTGTGTTTGTGTGTTTGTTTACCCTGGAGCAGACTCAGCGTTTCAGCGATCATGACCAAACTGGGTGCAGACGTCGGCCATGGTCCAACTTTGACACTTGTCGTTTTTGGTGAATCTAGGTCAAAGGTCAAGGTCAAGGTCACCGAAAAACCGAAATTCTTATTTTCGCAATAACGTCCGCTAAAATGGTCGTATCGACTTCAAACCAAATCCAAAATGTGCATCTTCCAATTCTGCATCCAACCATATGAATTATATTATAATCCAGCGGTTGATACGGAACGGCTGGCTTGGCACGTGATAGCAAGCCGCTTGCTAATGCAATACACCCCAGGTTATTTCGACTTTAGTAAACCATCAAGAAGATTGATGTTTCTTAACAGGTGTTGGAATTGAGCTGCAGGGGGAAAAAATTAACCTGAGAGTGCACCACAGCAGTGTTGGGCCAAATAAGCTCATTTGCTCGTTTGGGGTTGTGTAGGATTGTGTGACAAGTTGTACATTCAGTGTAATCCCGTGGCGACCGTGGACCCATTGCATATTAATTTCCATTCTGCACACGGAATATAAATAATTAAATGCAATTGGTTCTACCTCTCCCACAATTCACCTGAGAAAACCAAGCTCCTCCCTTCTCCCCACCAATGGGGACACCTGACACACTCCGGTCGGCCACAGGCCATTATTTTATTTTTGTTTTAACTTAAATTTGATGAAGAATTGAAGATCGTTATTGTGACATTGACCTTACAGGTGTGAAAATAATGCGGTAGAGTAAATTTTGGGTTGACAAATTATGGAGTTGTTGGCCTCATGGTGGTTACCTATTGCCTGCGGGCCGGCGGCAGCACTGGCTGACCCCCCACATCCTAATACACACTTTATCACAGCCTTTGGTGTCTTAAAATTCGGCGTTAAGGTGAAAGCGTGGTATTTTAAAACGTTGTACATATCCTTAAGGACCTCCACCCAAAATTTGGGACCTCTCGGACCTAGGTGCAAAGGTTCGGTCGTGAAAGAATAACGTACATACCCGCAACGGCACGAACACTTTGAAATATTGATTACACTGGTCAACAACAAATTTGTTGTCTGCATTTTTTAAGCTGATTTAGGACGAATCTGATGCGCTGAATCCAAAACTCACATTAGTTTTGTTCAATCAGGTCAAGTTTTTGAGATATGGCCACATGTCGTTTTTTACATTTTTGTTCACATGTACGCATGTGTGGAGCATTTTAGAAGAAGTTGGTGGGGGTAAAATGTCATGTCAAATAATTGTTTTGATTGGAAATAATTATTTTAATGACAAGAAGTATTCAGGTACGATAGTTCTGGGTGATTATGTCGAAAAGGGATCAGTTTGAAGTCATAAAACCTCAAAATCTTCCAAAAATTGGTGAGGCAAAGCATAAAGTTCGTGGATCAAAACTAAAGTTAATGTGGCAGATTTTGTAAAAATGTGATACAAAAAAGTTGTATTTCTTGAAATTTCCTCCGTTTATTCTCTGAAGAGAAGGACTTGGTGTACTGTGCTGATATTGCGCAGCTTCTGCTCAAGCTTGGAGTGCCACAGTACGAACCCAAAGATTGGAGACTGTTCATTGACAGCAGCAAGCGATCACTGAAATGTGTTCTGCTACACAACGGCAACCAGTTTGCCTCTGTACCCATCGCTCACTCGACTACACTGAAGGAGAAGTATGAAGCGGTGAAGTACGTGCTGGAGAAAATTGGTTATGATCAGCATAAGTGGTTTATTTGTGTTGACCTGAAGATGGTGAACTTTTTGTTGGGACAACAGTCTGGCTTCACCAAGTACCCATGTTTTCTGTGCATGTGGGATAGTAGGGACCGTGCTCAGCATTACACGAAGAAGGACTGGCCTGTGCGGGAGGAATTGGTGCCATGCAAAGAAAGGAACGTCATCAACGACCCTCTGGTGGACAGAGACAGAATACTCTTCCCACCGCTGCACATCAAGCTTGGCTTAATCAAGCAGTTCACCAAGGCTCTGGACAAAGATGGTGACTGCTTCACTTACTTGTGCCAGGCTTTTCCAGGATTGACCATGGAGAAGTTGAAAGCTGGCATCTTTGATGGTTCTCAGATCCGTCAGCTCATCAGAGATCCAGAGTTCAAAAACTCAATGAACGAAGTGGAACTGGAAGCGTGGAAGACATTTGTTTTGGTAGTGAAGAACTTTCTTGGCAACAATAAGGCCAGAAACTACGCAGAACTTGTCAACAACATGCTGACTGCTTTCAGAAACCTGGGCTGCAACATGAGCATCAAGATGCACTACCTATTTTCACATATGAACCGGTTTCCTGAGAACCTGGGTTCAATGAGTGACGAGCAGGGGAGAGATTCCATCAGGACATGAAGGAGATGGAGACCAGGTATCAGGGTCGCTGGGACGCAGTCATGATGGCTGACTACTGTTGGAATCTGAAGAGAGACCTCCCTGCCGCTGAACATTCCAGGAGTTCGAAGAAACGGAAGTTCAAGCCCTGAAGTTTGAACAGTGGTGACGCAACATGCAATTTACTTGTACTTACCTTTATCAATGCCCACCATTCAGATGACAGTAATCGATGTTTCTATCATGTAATCAATAAATGTTGTTGGCAAAACATTTTTTTTTCTTAAAAACATGTTTAGGATGATATGTGTTGACAAAAATCAGCTGATAATGCCACAAAAATGTAATTGATTTTGTCACAAGATCTGATTTTTTCAAATCAACTTAGCACAAAAACCTGACCTGATGGAGAGAAACGGATGCCATTTCCTGATTCAGCAGTGCCAGAATACCTTAATTCACTTGTAGAAATCTAGACAACATTCAGAAAGTAAAAAATTGTTGACCAGTGTTATAGATCAGGAAAACGTTTTTTCTTACTAACTCGTACACATTTGTGAAAGGGAAAATGAAAAACTTTGGCTTACGTCTCTGACTCTGGTATGGCGTTCTTAGAACACTTTGAGCCGATCCTATGGAGCCAGCTCTTCCACGAGTCCGAGCACATGTCCGCTTTCACAATTGTTAATTTGATGTCCCGTACAAACAGTGTGCATCACATATATCATCCAGAGTGCATTTGCGATCTTCATCAATAAATTGAGGCCATTAGACCCATGCAATGGCTGATTCGTACATGCGTCCTGTCCTTCATAAATGGGAATAAATCAATCCACAATATTGGATGAATTGCCATGAAAAATAACCCCCAATCGTGTCCTTGATCTTGTCCTCCCCCAATCGTGCCCTTGATCTTGTCCTCCCCCAATCGTGCCCTTGATACACCTCGATTTTAACCTTTTGTTATATTTTATGAAAGAGCAACAGCAACAGGTCTCCAAAAGCAGCAACACAGTGAGTAATCAACTGCAACAGTCATTGGTGATTTAAACCGGGGGGGGGGGGGGTGGGTCACTGTCACGTGACGACGGAGGAGCCACCTGCACTGCATTCCATGAGAGCAGCATCTTGGCCTTGCTGCTGATGAGATGGAACAGCATTCTGATTATACTGTCAACAATCAAAATAAGTAAGTGTTCGATATAATTGACAATGCAGCGATGGGAAAGGATTGTTGCCATGGAAACAATTGTGTTATGAAAGTTAAATTGTGAAGTTTGTGGGATTTTACTATATACTGTATATATCTTGTCAGGTCAGGCCAGATCAGATATGTGACCTGCTACAGGTACCATGTAAACCTGTACTAACCTGTTCCATGGTCGGGTTGTCGGCGACTAAACCGTCTCCCCCACCAGATTTCCTGGTGAGGACGGTGTTTGGATATGGACACCCAGCAGGATTAAAAACAAAACCTGTCAAAGGGCGGAGGAGCTCCTTGTGAGCCAACGGCCATCCATATCTAGTGCCCAACTGTGTCTGCGGACGTCCTCCTGCAGTTGGGTTACTTCTTATTAGGAGGTTGGTGGCAGGATTTGCACTCCGGCCACCGTAAAACCCTTCATTCCGCAAAACATTCTTGAAGCATAAAAAAAAAATCTGAAAACCCACTCCGTGGGAGTACCTCCTGTGCAGCTTCCCTTCGCAGGGCAGCTCACCTGATGACAGGATTGGGGCAAAGCCTTCGGGACCCCCAATCTTTTAATGAAAGGAGGGAAACCACGGGGTAACATCGCTGGGTCAGATTGCGGGAGAGTGTGTCGGAGTGGTGCTGAGGTGTCGTCCACCAGACGGCGGTCTCCTTGGGTTAACCTGAGGCGGTCCCTTCGGGTGGGTGCCTGGAATGTCCTATCCCTAAGAGAGGATGATCACCTGTCTCTGTTATCATCTGAGCTCAAGCGTTTGGACATCGGGATTGCAGCTCTCTCTGAGGTTCGGAGACCGGATTGCGGCGAGATAATGGTGGGTGATTACATGTACGATTGGTCTGGTCGCTCTGATGGTTACCATACCCAAGGAGTTGCTGTGGCTGTGTCCAATAAGCTGACCCCAATGATAATTGAGGTAACACCGGTCAACGAGCGTATTATGAGACAAAGGATTCGTCACTCCTTAGGTGTCATTTCCCTGGTCTCTGTTTATGCTCCGACTGAGGCGAGTGATCTCACCGTGAAGGATGCATTCTCTGCCACGCTCGAGTCTGTCGTTGATCAGTGCCCCAGGTGAGATACTCTTCTAGTTTTGCGGGATTTCAATGCATCAACTGGAACTGAGAGGGATGGTTATGAGACGTGTGTTGGTCCCCATGGGTCTGGAACTGTGAACCAGAATAGCACTAAGTTCCTTGACTTTGCAAGAAGTCATGGACTTAGGGTGGCTGGTTCATGGTTTCAGCACCGACAAGCTCATCGCTGGACTTGGTATTCCAATGCTGGCGGTGTGGCAAAGGAGATTGACCATGTCCTCGTTGATGGTCGCTGCAGGATGATCCAGAACTGCAGGGTCTACCGGAGTGCTCAGTTCCTCAATACTGACCACAGGCTTGTTGTAGCAACTCTAAAGCTGCACCTTAAATCCAGGGGAATGGTACCATCCCAGCCGAGGCTGGATGTTGGCAAGCTCAAGGATGATAGGGCAGCTGAGGAGTTTTTGAACAGGCTGAGTGGAGATTTGGGGGGTCTGAGTGATTTGGGAAATCCTGAAGAGTTGTGGAATGCCTTCAGGACCACCGTCCTTGATGTTGCCGGTGGATGTCTTGGAACTTACCAGAGGGTGAAGAAGAATTTTGCCTCTCAAGGGATACTGGATACCATTGACCAGAGTCGCACTGCCAGGCTGAATGGCAGAGCTGAGCTGTTCAAGGAGCTGAGGCGTAAAACTGTACGTGCACTGAGGGTGGATAAGGAGGCCGATGTGCGAGGAATCTGTGAGGGGGTAGAGCATCACCTGTGGGCAAGTGATTCTCGTCCTGCTTACAGGGGAATTTGTGCATTGCGTATGTCCAAGCCCCTCCCTCGGTGTACTGCAGTTAGAGCAGAGGGTTGTAGGATCTTGACAGAGGAGTCCGAAGTGAAGGCCCGCTGGGCCGGTTACTTTGAGCGGTTGTACCAGGCTGATCCGCCAGCTGTCGAGTTGGACGTCAGGGGTGTTACAATAACTGTTGCTGACCCTCCAATCAACTCTGGTCCACCTTCTTTTGTGGAAACACAGGCTGCGGTGAACCGGTTGAAATGGGGCAAAGCTCCAAGGATCTGTTGCATCCATGCTGAACTTCTCAAGGCTGGTGGAAATGCTGCACTCGTGTCGTTGCATACAGTTTTGTGCTCTGCCTGGAACACAGGCATCATCCCAACTGACTGGAAGAGGGGCCTTGTTGTCCCTCTCTGGAAAGGGAAGGGTGATCGCCAAGACTGCAACAACTACCGAGGGGTGACGCTGCTCTCAGTGCCGGGCAAGGTCTTTGCTCGGATAATTCTTGATAGGGTTCGCCACCATCTGCTTGAGCACCAGCGTCCAGAGCAGTCAGGCTTTACACCAAAGAGGTCAACGCCTTGCTCTTCGGTTGGGCCTGGGGAGTCTTGGATTCACTGGATCATGGGGTGTGGCACTGCCGGGACCTGTGTGGGAGGACGAAAGTCCGAGTATTCAGTTCCTTGGTGCTTCCAGTCTTGCTCTATGGATGTGAGACTTGGACTCTGTCCAGGGATCTGAGACAGAGACTTAATTCCTTTCATACAAGGTCTCTTCGGAGAATCCTTGGCTATCGCTGGTCGGTCTTTGTGTCCAACGAGCGGTTGCTGAGAGAGACTCAAATGAGATTTGTTACCTGCATAGTCTGTGAGCGTCAGCTGTGGGTGTATGGACATGTGGCTCCTTTTCTTGACGCTGATCCTGCTCACCAGATTCTCTCAGCGAGGGAGCCTTGTGAGTGGAGGAGGCGAATGGGCTGACCAAGTTCCTCGTGGTTGCAGCAGGTTGATCGGCATCTCAAGGAGATGGGGATGGGCCAGGAATCTGCCTGGGGGATGGCCAGACGGAGGCGGAAAGTGGACGCAGTGATGCGCTGCTCTGGTGCATGCTCCCATACCTGACCTGTATATATATATATCTATATCTGCTTATGGATAAGCTAAACGACAGAGGGCAGCAGATTGACAGCCTGACAGAGGATCGATCAAAGGGGAGAAAAAGACATCGTGCATGAATGGATATGAGCAGGAGAGCCTCGCACTCGATCGACTCTTGGCGAGAAAGGTGGTAAAGCAGCAGCACCGGTCTCGAGAGGGGATACACTCCATACTGCATCCTCCATGATGCATCAGATGAACACGATGGACAGTGTTATGAGCAACGACTGGCTCAGGATGGACTTAGCTCTGCACAGTATACCGTGTTGTCCTATGTTATTAAAGATAGTTTTGTGTTTGGTGATGTGTTCCTTCAAAGCCAAGTAAGTGACAGATGGTGAGGCCAAGGATCTCCAGGGACTGCACCTCTTCCAGGGGATGACCAGAGAGTTTTAGAATGGAGCAGATGGAAGACAATTTTGCAGAGGGACAGAGACCTCCCCTCCCCCCACCTTACCCATCCCTCAGGTTCCTGCAGGGTGCACATGGTCCACCATCAACCACCTTCTGGTGAAACAACCTCATTCCAGGATCACTGCTCACCAAGCCCTGGTGTTAGTTTGATGGTTAGGGTGGCTGGTTTAAGATCTTAGGATCCTGAGTTCAAGCCCTCTTGGCCCCTGAGTTAACACCAAGTGGGGTAGACTCAGCCTGTCATCCTTCTGAGGACAATGCGATGCGTACCAGTGTATTGGTAGATACAGGGGCACAGCATCAATGGCACAGCTGTGCTTCCAATAAATGATAGCTATCCAGCAGCCAAGCTGCCATACACAAAAACAGAACTGCTCACCTACACTCATTCATTCATTCCTTTTTTCCCCCACCTGTGGAACCAACTTCTACATTCTCTTCAATGTCATTCTATTTCTTCCCTCCAGGTCTTCAAGACAGCTGTTCATCACCATCTCAGATCATCCCCCATTTAAACCATGACCTTTTCTAACCCCATTAACTCCCCAAATCCACCTCTTTCAAAGTTTCCTGTTTTGTGTTTTTCTCCTGGAAGTTTGCTTCTGATCTTTCTTGTCCACCCTGTGTGTCCTCAGGACTTCCCTGCCACTCATTCTTCCCCTCCTCACTCATTTGTCCATCATCCTCTATTTTGTCCCTCATCTCTACTGTTATGCCTGGTGTTGGCTTAATGGTTCGGGTGGCGGGCTTTGGTTCCTTGGGTCCTGAGTTCAAATCCCCCTCAGCTGTTGAATCAATACCAAGGTGGGGTTAACTCGACCTGTCGTCCTTCTGAGGTCGGCAAAATGAGTGCCGGCATGCTGGTATCCTGTGTCGGAGTGGCGTCCCGTCCAGGATTGTGTCCAATAGCCAAGGAGACCGCTTCGGCAGCACCGACGCTCTGCACAGAGTATGGTCCCAATCTCCTCTCCTCTCCTACTGTTGGTGAGTCTCCCCTCTCACAGCCACAGTTTTCAAGCAATCATTCTGAATTTTATTGTGTGTGTCAGTGACTGGCCAAGGACAACAACGCTAAATTTTGGTGAAAATCCGAATCCGGATCCAGATCTGAGAATTTTAAAAATGATTCTTTACCATTGAGAGATAGGGCCAAATACGAGATAAAACACAATATCTCAAAAGGTTATGAACGGATGCACACAAAACTTGGTGGACACGTTTGGTGTGTGACAAGGAAGAATTGATTCGATTTTGGTGAATATCTGGATCCGAATACTGCAATTTTTAGTGGTATGATGCATCAAATTTTGGCGATGTTGAAGCAGTCTTTCCCACATATTTTGGAAGCAATGTCCCACATGTTTCAACGGCATTGTCCCATACGTAACATTGTTTAATTACTTGTGAACTAATTATTATTTCTGCCACCGAAGGTGAACGAGGTTATGTTGTCACCCCTTTCTGTCTAGTCTGGGTTCGATTCCCGTTTCCATTTGATCTGTTTAGTCTGGGTTCGATTCGTGGCCCAACTATGAACTCTCGGACTGGTGCTTCACCGCCAGGGCATTGCATCACAAACATCACAGAACGTGATGTTGCTCGGATAATGGATGGAGTTGGACGCGAAAGATCTCAGCATCTACGAGTAGGCGAGTTATCGCCGGTACCTGAACAAATGATAAATTTCTGCCCCATATGACCTTGAGTCGAACACCGGACCTCACCAACAGGTTGGGGAAAAACAAGCTCGAATGAGTTAAGATCCTCGTCTCCTTAATGATGACGTCATAAAAACGAATATGACGTCATTGTGATGTATCAGGTTTGCGATAAATTACACTGGTCAACAATTTTTTACTTTCTGAATGTTGTCTAGATTTCTACAAGTGAATTAGGGTATTCTGGCACTGCTGAATCAGGAAATGGCATCCGTTTCTCTCCATCAGGTCAGGTTTTTGTGCTAAGTTGATTTGAAAAAATCAGATCTTGTGACAAAATCAATTACATTTTTGTGGCATTATCAGCTGATTTTTGTCAACACATATCATCCTAAACATGTTTTTAAGAAAAAAAAATGTTTTGCCAACAACATTTATTGATTACATGATAGAAACATCGATTACTGTCATCTGAATGGTGGGCATTGATAAAGGTAAGTACAAGTAAATTGCATGTTGCGTCACCACTGTTCAAACTTCAGGGCTTGAACTTCCGTTTCTTCGAACTCCTGGAATGTTCAGCGGCAGGGAGGTCTCTCTTCAGATTCCAACAGTAGTCAGCCATCATGACTGCGTCCCAGCGACCCTGATACCTGGTCTCCATCTCCTTCATGTCCTGATGGAATCTCTCCCCCTGCTCGTCACTCATTGAACCCAGGTTCTCAGGAAACCGGTTCATATGTGAAAATAGGTAGTGCATCTTGATGCTCATGTTGCAGCCCAGGTTTCTGAAAGCAGTCAGCATGTTGTTGACAAGTTCTGCGTAGTTTCTGGCCTTATTGTCGCCAAGAAAGTTCTTCACTACCAAAACAAATGTCTTCCACGCTTCCAGTTCCACTTCGTTCATTGAGTTTTTGAACTCTGGATCTCTGATGAGCTGACGGATCTGAGAACCATCAAAGATGCCAGCTTTCAACTTCTCCATGGTCAATCCTGGAAAAGCCTGGCACAAGTAAGTGAAGCAGTCACCATCTTTGTCCAGAGCCTTGGTGAACTGCTTGATTAAGCCGAGCTTGATGTGCAGCGGTGGGAAGAGTATTCTGTCTCTGTCCACCAGAGGGTCGTTGATGACGTTCCTTTCTTTGCATGGCACCAATTCCTCCCGCACAGGCCAGTCCTTCTTCGTGTAATGCTGAGCACGGTCCCTACTATCCCACATGCACAGAAAACATGGGTACTTGGTGAAGCCAGACTGTTGTCCCAACAAAAAGTTCACCATCTTCAGGTCAACACAAATAAACCACTTATGCTGATCATAACCAATTTTCTCCAGCACGTACTTCACCGCTTCATACTTCTCCTTCAGTGTAGTCGAGTGAGCGATGGGTACAGAGGCAAACTGGTTGCCGTTGTGTAGCAGAACACATTTCAGTGATCGCTTGCTGCTGTCAATGAACAGTCTCCAATCTTTGGGTTCGTACTGTGGCACTCCAAGCTTGAGCAGAAGCGCATGTCATAAATTGGCGCATGTAGGTATTGTACATTCTTCAGAGTTCGTTATTTCAAGAAATACAACTTTTTTGTATCACATTATTACAAAATCTGCCCCATTAACTTTAGTTTTGATCCACGAACTTTATGCTTTGCCTCACCAATTTTTGGAAGATTTTGAGGTTTTATGACTTCAAACTGATCCCTTTTCGACATAATCACCCAGAACTATCGTACCTGAATACTTCTTGTCATTAAAATAATTATTTCCAATCAAAACAATTATTTGACATGACATTTTACCCCCACCAACTTCTTCTAAAATGCTCCACACATGCGTACATGTGAACAAAAATGTAAAAAACGACATGTGGCCATATCTCAAAAACTTGACCTGATTGAACAAAACTAATGTGAGTTTTGGATTCAGCGCATCAGATTCGTCCTAAATCAGCTTAAAAAATGCAGACAACAAATTTGTTGTTGACCAGTGTTATCTGTGCTAATGTCCGGCTTGATTCACGCAAACAAAATTCAAACACCTTGCCTAGTTTCGGAGATAATGGTACAAGCGATTTCCATTAGCGGCGATATTATGACGTCAACTTTTTTTCTCGGAAGAATTTCCAAAATCGGAGATGGTTACTGCCTGCGCGTGGGCTTTCTGCACATACATGACAAGTTTCACGAAGATCCGATGAAAACTTTGCATTGTGAAACAAAAAATAGGAATGACGTCATAAAAATTGATATGACGTCATAGTGATGTATCATATGTGCGGTAATTAATTTCTGCTAATGCCCTGTTTGATTCCCGCAAACAGAATTCAAAAAGCTTGCCGAGTTTCGGAGATATTTTTTTCGGCGATTTCCATTTGCGGAGATAGTTTGACGTCATAACTTTTTTTTCTAGGAGGAATTTTAAAAGTCGGAGATCGTTACTGTCTGCGCAGGTTAGTGGGGCGGCTTAGCCCAAATATTCAAAAGAATTGTGCATTTTGTGATACAAGCACCGAATTTGGCACAAATGTACATTAATATGTTGCGAACATTTTCAGATTTTGGGCCACTTGAAATTCTCTCTTTATGTCCGCCATATTGGATTTCAAAATGGCCGCCACTTGAAATCTACATTTGCTATTATCTCTGGATGTAATGCAGCTATTGACTTGATTCTGGTATCGAAATGTATGTTTTTGGGGGCAAGGAATCCAATGGTAGTGGCCATGATCCGGCACTCACACAGTGATCTGGCACTCACACATGATCCCACACAGTGGCCATGATCCGGCACTCACACATGATCCCACACAGTGGCCATGATCCGGCACTCAATGGTCGTCGTGAAGAATGCTGTGGAACACCTGAATCCTGGACAGACAGCAGTGGTCACCATTGATCAGCCACTGTTTGCTTTGGCCAAGCAGATACAGTGGAAGTGGCCAGAGAGCTATGGTGAAGATCAGATAGTGGTGATGTTTGGTGGCCTCCACATAGAGATGGCAGCACTGAGGACACTGAGGGACTGGCTGAAAGGGAGTGGTTGGGTGCGAGCACTTGTGCAAGCCGAGATTGCGAGAGCAAGGACAGCAGACTCATTCCTGCGAGCATCCCATGTCTTGCGCACAAGAAGAGCACATCAAGTGACTGCAGCAGCACTGTACATCCTGCAACACCGTGCCTACAACCACTACTGTCTGGGAGAAACCAGGGATGCAGAGGATCTTCCGGAGTTTGAAGACTGGTGTTGCCAGAGAGGAGAAGACATCCCCCAGTTTCACTACTGGGCAACAGTGCTGGAACTAGAACTGTTGGTTCTAGTGTATGTGCGTTCTCTCAGGCAGGGATCGTTAATGATGTACCTCGATGCTCTGACAGAGCTGGTCCCCTGGTTCCATGCACTGGATCACACCCACGATGCTAGGTGGATACCAGTGCACCTGAAGGACATGGTCGAACTCACCATCAAACACCCAGATGTAGCCAGGAAATTCAGGGAAAGCCACTTCACCGTTCAGAAAACACAGAGGGTGTTCTCTTCAATCCCGACTGACCAGGCACATGAGCAGAATAATGCCTGCATCAAAGGAGACGGTGGAGCAGTTGGGCTCACTGACAACCCTAGTGCCCTACATCGCTGGATGGTTGCGGGACCCGAAGTTGCGAGGGTGATCGAAGAATTCCAGGATGGGAACCAACACTGGAGATGGCAAACAGCAGCCACACGTCATCATGATCAGACGCCAAGTGTACAGGCCTCATTTGTGAAAGACGTTCGCTCTCTCGTCGGTGTCATAGAGGAGATGGGCAACCCATTCGAGGAGGAGAGTCAGGATGTAGTCAAACTGGACACAAAGGAGATCGCAGATCCTGCTGCTGTGGAAACCGTGATGAATGCCAAGAGGATTGGCCAAGAGCAGTTCAAGGCTTTCACCAGAGAGTGTCTGTTGGACAGAACAAAGGCAGTGGACACACCCATTCCTCGTAACAAGCTGAAGGTGTTCAGCACTTCCACTCCAAGAAGCCAGAGCATTGGTCAGCAACAGCTCGCCTCCATCAAGAATGAACGTGAACTCTTCGCACGGCTGTACATTGGCTGCCAGACGAGGGATGGAAACCTTGAGGAGTTCTTTTGTCACGAGAATCAGGCATGTCCTCCTGCATTGTCTGATGGTGGAAGCCTCTGCACTGGTACCAAGAGTGATCTCACATGCTTGGAAGAAGTCTCCGACGCAAAGACAGAGACTCCTGTCACGACCTGTATTGTGCTTGATGGAGCAGCCATCGTCCAGGTGCTGAAGCCGGCTGCATCAAAGACCTTTGAAGAGTATGCACAACAGATCTTCATCCCAGATATGTCCACGAAGCTGCAAACAGTGTCACGCCTGGATCTGGTCTGGGATGCTTACCTTGCTGATTCACTGAAAGGTAGTACACGTGCAAAGTGGGGACAAGGTGTGCGGAGACGTGTGGTGGCTTCCGCAGCCATACCAGGAAACTGGCAGAACTTCCTACGAGTGGACAGCAACAAGACCGAGCTGTTCAGGTTCCTCTCAGCAGCTCTCATGGAATGGTTTGACCAGGAGGACAAGCAACTCGTCATTACTGATGGAGAGGCAGTGCTCAGCAAGCCACTACTGTCAGATCTGACCTCACTCGCCCCATGTAACCATGAAGAAGCTGACAGTCGGAAGTTGCTGCATGCATCTCACACAGTCCA
The DNA here is from genome assembly GCF_056783735.1 of Eptatretus burgeri. Classification (NCBI taxonomy): domain Eukaryota; kingdom Metazoa; phylum Chordata; class Myxini; order Myxiniformes; family Myxinidae; genus Eptatretus; species Eptatretus burgeri. The sequence continues at coordinate 24,752,122 of NC_140965.1, forward strand.
GCATGGACACCATGCAATACTTATCCGGACTGTAGACACCGGTGTTGTGGTGCTGGCAGTGTCCCTGGCACAGGAGTTGCAACCAGAAGACAAACTGTGGCTGGCATTCGGAACAGGCCAGAGTTTCCGATACCTAGCAGCACACCAAATAGCAGCTGGATTGGGACGAGAGAAGGCTCGTGCACTGCCAATGTTCCACGCTCTAACTGGATGTGACACTGTGTCTAGTTTTCATAAACATGGCAAGAAGACTGCGTGGGCAGTCTGGACGGTACTGCCAGAACTCACTGAGGCGCTGCTGCTGCTGTCCTCTGCACCTCGTGACATACCAGACGATGCAATGCGCATCATCGAGAGGTTCGTGATCCTGTTGTATGATCGAACCAGCAAATGCACAGACATTGACAAGGCCAGGAGGAAACATTCGTAAGGAAGAACAATGTGCAGCTCATCCCTCCAATGAAGGCAGCTCTGGAGGAACATGTCAAGAGGGCAGTGTATCAAGGTGGACATGTGTGGGGTCAGATACTGCTGCCAGCACCAGAGCTCCCTCCACCAACCAACTGGGGTTAGTCAAGGACTGGAGAAGGACAGTACACACCTTACTGGACCAGGCTAACTGAGGCAGCTCACAGCTGCATTGAGCTGGTTTCTTGCAAGTGCAAGAAAGGGTGTGTGAGGTGCTGCAAGTGCAAAAAGGCTGCCCTTCAGTGCACAGCCCTCTGTGTGTGTGTGTGAAGGGGACTGCACATGACGATGAGTCAACAACATACATGTACTTGTGGCAATGCTGAACTTGTTAACATGACACTGTTTATGTACACGTATCTTCAGTACCGGTATATACCTAGCCTCAGATACCAGTACACCTAGCCTCAAACACTAGACCATGTAGCATGTCAGTATTATACCTAAGACATTCTTTTCAAAGTATTGTGTTGAATCCAATATTTGCCTAGATAATTTCCAAATAAAATTATATAACAGACTGTGATAGATAATATTAAGTTGAAAATGGTACCATTGGATTCCTTGCCCCCAAAAACATACATTTCAATACCAGAATCAAGTCAATAGCTGAATTATGTCCAGAGATAATAGCAAATGTAGATTTCAAGTGGCGGCCATTTTGAAATCCAATATGGCGGACATAAATAGAGAATTTCAAGTGGCCCAAAATCTGAAAATGTTCGCAACATATTAATGTACATTTGTGCCAAATTTGGTGCTTGTATCACAAAATGCACAACAGGTTTGCTATGCTGCTACACTAGGTAGTCCGTGGGCTTATGGAACATTTTCTGGATTTGTCATTTTTGGGGGTAGATTCGTGTTACCCATGTCTAAACACATCTAGAAACTTCACTGGTTTAGAAAAAAAAAGGTGCCAGTTTTTCCATTGACATTTAAGGGCCTCCATTTTGAATTTCAAAATGGCCACCGCCAAAAATCTTCTTTTAAAAATAATATTGCAAAATAACCATAACTATTCATTCAAATGTCATACAATATTTATTTTATTTTATCTAAACTCATATAAAGGGGACAAAGATTCATTAGAAGCAAACTAAGAGCACTAGAAATACTTTAAATATTGGGAAAAATTCAAGATGACCGTCTGATTTTGGGGGTTTTCTATGTAAAATGCCATTACTTTTGAACTAATCGACATAAGAAGATGTTTTTGGTGTCTAATCATATGTTTTGGCACAGGAGGATTCCAATAATAACAAGATATTTATGATTGGAACACTCTTTGCCAATCCTCCAAAACATTTAACAGAAATAATATAGAGCATGTAATTAAATATAAATTTATTTGGGCGGTTATACAATTCGAAGATGGATAAGTTTTTTTTCAAAGGTATGAAAATGCTACATGTATGAATCAGGAGTGTCAATGTTACTGATTAAACATTTATAATTGTCATTGCTTCAATCATCTTCAAGATCTTCGCCAATCCTTGGTGGTTTATGTTCGTACAGCTGTCGCCTTCCCCACCACATTTGCAAAGTTCGGTACAGACCACACTGTTTCCTCTGCACGAGCACCATCTCGAACACTTTGATTTCTCACAGTTACACCTGACGAGCTGCAGCACTGAGACTGGAGCTGGTGCAACCTGAGAAAGAACAATCAGTAGCTTTTTGTCTTGGTTTCGCCACCCCAAGGTCAAAGGGTCAAGAAAAGTTGGGTTCAATACCATATCCTGGTGCCAGATATTACACTGGACATGAGCACGACGTATATGTGCAATCCATGCTCCCTGAGTCGGTGGCAGTTTGTCAACTCCTTGTTCATCTGTGAATTGCTTGAACAAAAACCATCTCAGCATCTTTGCTTGCCCAAAGTGGACTCCAGCTGGAGAGAAAAGAGAGCAAAGAAACTCTTCACAACCACGAAGAACTTCTTCATATGGCTCATCCCCTTCGCCAAGGTCAGCTAGTGCTCTCAGAATGGTGGGGCTTGCCTTCAGGAAAGTTGTAAAGCACCCATTCTTTCCCTTCCCTTGGATATGTCCTGTCATATCACAGCCTGTGAGAGCATGCCAGTTGATCAAAGCTGCTGATTTATCAGGGCTAAGCTTGTCATATATAGGCTGTAGGAAGACTTTCCGTCGTCTTTCGCTTGTGCCCATGATTTGTGCAGAATGGTTGCCAAGTAGTGGTGTTTTTTGTAGAGCCAAAAGTAGCGCATCAGTGTCTTGTGAATATATGTGGACATTCATTTCATTGCTCGCAACTTCTACAGCATGAGAAATTATCAGAGTGTCCGCCTCTTCCTGTGTGCTGACACCGGTCATTGTTTCAACTTCATAATTCGTCATGACGTCTTTCCGTGTTGCAGTCATAACCTTGACGGTACTGTAGTGGATGAGCTGATGGGAAAGGTAGAGAGTTAGTGAATTCTTTGTGCTGCTGCTGGCGAGAAACATCTTTTTGTCTTTGACACAACAATCACTTCTTGACACAACAAGCAGATTCGAAAGTCAATGGAAGGTTCAGTTGCACGCTTCTTACATGATGGTTCTCCACAGGACGCCATGGTTAATCGTGAATCATAACCAACCATAAGTGAAATTAACAAATTGCCATAAATTTCAATGCCTTAAGTATTTTATAGGATGGGATGTCCACTGTGCATTTTTGGTCTTCTGAAATTAAGCAGTAAGTTATTTGGTTCACACTGGATATGCATCATATTGCAAGCAGAAAATATTCGTCAGATACCAGTAATAAGTGTCACATTCATACCAATATTTCTTGACATTAACATCAAACCTGTTGATATCCAGGCAAACAGAGTTCAGATGAACAGTTGTCTCAACTAGAATGCATTTGGTACCCAAACTCTATTTGCACACACTTTGAATTATATGTTCAAAATAACGTTAAATACCAAAAAATCATACATATAGGGGAAAAACGGCAGCCATTTGGAAATTCAACATGGAGGCCCTAAAGTCTAATAGAAAAACTGGCACCCTTTTTTTTCTGAATCAGTGAAGTTTATAGATGTGTTTAAACACGGGGGCCAAGAATCTACCCAAAATTTTGCTTTTTTTACATAAGCCCACAGACTAAGGGTATTTTTACATATATATGCCAAGTTTCAGGAAGTTTCGATGAAAACTGTAAGATGTGAAACAAAAAAGTCCACAAGAACAACAACGTGAGTAAGACTTAGAGATCCTCCACGAGGATCTAAAAAACAACAGAAGCTTTTCTTGGCTCACCCCACCCACAAAGAAGGTGGGAATTCGTGTAGCAGTCACAGTAGTTGTAGCAGCAACAAGCATCAACACCCCCATCTTGTTTTGTTCTCTGCTTGCTCGAATTCTCTTTTCCAGATTTCCCATTCTTTTGCCTTCTGCTCCTCTTCCTCCACCACCTCCACCACCTCGTCCTTCGCCATCACCTACACATCTGAACCCTACAGATCGGATGTCCCAAGACCATATTGTTTGAAATTTTTTTTTGCAAATGTTAGACTTTAACACCGATTAAACAATTAACAATGCACACACGAAGAACTTCTTCCTTGTGTTGATTTCCATCACATTTTTATTTGAGAACCAAACACAGGGTGGCATCATGATTGCTGCATGGAAAGTGGGGTGATGGAGTGGGATGGGGGGGAGTGGCTGGTGGAGTCATCCGTTTTTCCAAAAAAACATGTCACGCGTTGAAGAACATTGTCTTGTAAAACCTTGATCTCTCGGTAACATCATCGGCAAATCATTCTGACCAACGTCGTCTGACCTTTAACCCCAGCCATTATTGCATCACACCTTTGTTATCCATTGTAGAATAAGGACAGGCCACATGTGACATGTGCCGAATACAGAGTCAAACTCTCAACTCATTATATCATGGCATGCCCTTTCCTTGTGCGTATTTCAATCTACATTTAATCCCCACCAGGGCCATCTATTTATTACGTACGCACGGCAGAAGAAACAAAAGGAACACAAGGAGGGACGATCAGAGAGATAAAGGAGAGTGTGTGGGTGGACTGGAACAGAAGGGAAACTAGAATGGCACTCGGTACTTGGAGCGCATACCTCCTCCAGGTGAACAGGTTACGTTTTGTATCCCATTCATAGGGCAGATCTGGATCCGGAGTTCTTGCCACCTACCCGACTCATCCACCAAGTTTTGTCATGACTCGTCCATAACTTTATGAAATATCGTGCTCATCGACAGAAAGACAGACAGGGGACAAAGCACAATGTCCATTCACCTTCGGTGGTGGAGGTCATCGACGTTCATGAAAGATTTGTGTACGTAATAAATAGATGGTTTCTTGACCTCGGAGGAAGAGGAGGAGGACGTTTCCTTCCTTTGATGATGCATCTTGTGAGTGGTTGCGGTGTGCAAATGAGACAATCCAAACATCTGGAACATGTTCTTGTCTTTAATATATATATATATATATATATATATATATATATATATATATATATATATATATATATATATATATATATATATATATATATATATATATATAAACGATTTACTTGATGGACAGAAAAGGCACTTCGTGGCTTTGTACAAGGACAGCAACTCAGCTTAGCAGAATTCGAGCAGAAACACCAGGTGGATCAATAGGTATCCAGATCCACATCCAGTCGATGTTCCAATCGAGGTCATCGGGTCATTCCAACATCTCATTCCCTTGCAGCAGTCCTTTGAACCGACTGATGGCACGGAACCTTTTTTTACAAACAAGGATGACGTCTCTCCAGTAACTATATAATACCTTCAAGACAACATGACTTGGATGGTGAGTGCTCGAGTTATACCTGCTCAGCTTGTCCTGTCCAAGTTTCGAGGCAAAAGTGTCCGAAGGCGCCGGCACATACAAATCGCATCATGGACAAGAAAATAATTAGTGAGAAAAATAATTCCTTACTAATTATATAGAGGACCAGCAGGAAAGCTCAGAAGGTATATACACTAGCATCTCAACCGTCTATTAACCCGGGTTCGAATCCCACCCCAGCTATAAACTGCCATCCTGGTGTTTCACATGCAGGTGTGTGTGCCATCCCTCGGATGGACATTCAACTGGAAAACCCATCTGGCAGCATGAGTTGGCGGACGTTAAAGATCCCACCAATGTCTGACGGAGAGTCGTGGAGCCATCACCGGTACCCTGAACGAATTCCGTGTCCTGAACATCCCAAAAGCTCTGTGAAGAGTACGGGCCTCCATTATTATTGATTATTAAATATATATACACACAATTATACTGGAGATTGTATATAAAAATAAGTTAGCGGTTTTTTGATTATTATTGTATCTCATCGCAACAACTTTTGAACATTCTCGTGGCGGTTATCATTTTCTTCCATTTCCATCAAAGTCTGCAATGTCATGCATGATCCATCAAACGATGAAATAGTCTCAAAAGTGACCCCTTTATGGTCATTATCAATGAGGTTAGATCATCGGTTATTATTCAATAACTTTTTCAAAGTTTCTTTCCTGACCTCTTGGGTTCAGAGTATCAAGGTTAAAGCTCTGAACCCAAGCGGTCAGGAAAGATCTCCAGAAATCTTCGACGCTTTGAACATAACAAGCCATCCAGCCTTACTTTCCAAGGGGTTTTTTTTTTTTTCTCTCTCTCTCTCTCTCTCTCTCTCTCTCTCTCTCTCTCTCTCTCTCTCTCTCTCTCTCTCTCTCTCTCTCTCTCTCTCTGCGTCTCTCTCTGTGTCTGTGTCTGTGTCTGTGTCTCTCTCTCTCTCTCTGTGCATCTCTCTCTCTCTCTCTCTCTCTCTCTACTTTTGTCCAACAGACAGTGTCCTGGGTCTCGTCACGTTCTTGGAATACGTGAACCACTTTTCAGCTTCTCCAGACAACCCTCTCCATCACTTTACACATCGAGATAATGCGAAGTGTCAAAAGTTTTCACACCTGTGAGGCGGTGCGGCAGCATCTCCAGGCTGGCATCGAAAACCTGCTGCTGAGAATTCCCGTCCAAGCTCAGGGGCCATGTATTGGTTATGGAGTTTGGGGAAAATTGGGAAGATTAAAATTGAGAAATGGAAGTGGGGGGAGAATTAGGAGAATGGAAAGGGGGTAAAGAAGTAATGGGCGAAGGGGTAGATAAGTAAAGAAGGTTGGGAGATAGGAGTAAGTGTCAGGAGAGGGCAGCAAAAGGGCAGGTGTGGGGGCATACATGGAAATGTAGCGGGGGTGGGGAATTCCCTCATTTTTCATACATAGTAAATCGACCGCTCTTTGACATGTCTTTTTCCCCACAGGATACAAAGTCTGTTCAACGGAAATGTATTGGTCAAACGATTGATCCTCTTTCGCCGGCGTCTCGGGTCTTGTTCCACAATTCGAATGTTGCTCCTCATTCCCAGCGAGATCCTTTGCTGCCTGTCTCGATAAAACTACAAGCTGTGTTCCTCTTTCCAGCCATTTAAGACTGTATGTCCCCTGTGTTATGAGGCATCCTGCCCTTTTTTTTTTTTAAAGGTGGACTCATCGAGAGCCAACGTTGAATTGCATGTCTATTTGTGTCATTTGTGGTGTTAACAGGGTCACACGATTATACAGACACGATATATCCGCATTCTGGATTGTCCCATTACTCCCATGCAAATTCTTCCTCTCAACCCTCAACCTGTCCCATCATCCCTCATGATTGTTGTAGTTCCCGGAGGGAGGCATCAAGTGTTTCGTCTCGGGGTGTGTGTGGTGGCCCGTTTTTGAAGAATAATTATTCCATTATCTGATATTTAATTGTTTAATTTCCACCAGTTTTCAATTATTTATTTTAAAAATACTGATTATTTTCAATTTTCAAGTTTGGTAACCTGTCTGGTAACGGGGATTGCAAAGCTCGTTCCGGGGTCACATGACTTTAAGTAGGTCAAAATGGTGGACGTAGGAAATTCCTTCAAAAATCTTCTTCTCCAGACCCACCAGTCAGAAAGATACCAAATTTGGGTTACATTAGGACAGGGTCATGATGTTAAATTGCGGAGGCCATGCCGATCACGTGACCGGAAGTGTGTCAAAATGGCGGCCTTTGTAAATTTTTGGGAAAAATCACGTAAATTCCTTCAAAAAAAAAACTTCTCCAGATAAGACCCACCAGTTAGAATGCCACCAAATTTGGGTTACAACATTAGGCCAGGACCCAGATAAGCTACAGGGCCGGTGGTCCTAATTTTTATTTTCAATCATTTATTTTTCCATTTATTTAATTATAATTTAAAAATTTTTTGGCATTATGAAGCAAAATTGCAAATGCTACCACTTGGGTAATATCTCCAATCGCATCGTATATGGTCCGTCATATAGCCAACTCATAATATTAGCTCATCTCGTGGGAATGACCAGGTTGTACTTCCTGTTGAACTCTGTTGTTAAATTCTAGACGTCTGATGCTTGTCCACAATTAGCGCTCGATTCTTAAATGTCTTGGAATGGACACTATATATACATATGCATTTCTGGTATTTCTGCCCAACATCCTCATGATGTCATGTCTGCATCATTTCAGATATTTTAATAAACACTTGATTATTAAAATGTCATGCAGAATCCTTGCTGGAGTTGATTTTTGTGGCTGAAACATAAAACCTCTTTTTATGTGCCGTGGAATTAATCGTAAATATCATTGCATCTGGTCACCTGCACTAAATGTGCAGCTATCCATCTTGCCAGATGACCCCCGACCCAGAAGCAAAGCTTCGAGTTTCACCTGGGCACAAAAATTGCATGCCAGCACCAGGATCAGGTACACCCGTTGGGGTAGCGAGGAGTGAAGAACACGCGATTGCAGTTGTGCTCGTCTCTACAGGGTGATAGAATGAAACATGGTATGGCTTGACTCCTCTTGGAGCTTGTGGCTCGGGGTTATTGGGGAAAAGAGGTGCGGCCGAGGCTCGTGGTGAAGTTGCGAGGACGCCTGGGCAGGTCCAAGCTGCTTCAGGCGGAATATCAAGGTGTGGAGAAGGATTGGGTTCGGGAGCGGGATCAGATCCGGGTTCGAGGTTGATGAGGCGCAGATTGTTGGGCGTATACGGTCCGTCACTTCCGCTTTCACCGAACATGCAGGGGTGACGAGCTTGATGAGGATGGTGTGTCGGTGTAGCCATGGAGTTTGGGTTCAGCGATTTGGAAGTCGATGCAAAAGGAGAAGGAGATGGGTAAAGGGGACCTGGGATTGTGGGGTAAAAGCGAGCGTGTTGGTTGTTGGCCAAGGAGTTTGGATCATCTTGAGAATCTGGAGAGGAATCAAAAGACAAAGGCACTATATTTCAATCAGTTGAGTTTTAAGTGGCCAAGATAAACATAGAAATGTAGTTAGAGGCCATCTATTTATTACAACATGCAAATATGGCAGAGTTCTCGACCCCCCACACCCCTCTCTGGGGAAGATTTATCAAATTATTCCCCCACCCCATCCTCCGTGTGCATTCTTAATACATAAATGGCCCCATATCACAAAATGCAATTTACACAGTGAATAGAAAATCGGCTTTCCTGATTTAAAAATGAATTATGGAATGCACAGGTAACACTCTCTTTCAATGGTGGACGAAGGATCTCAAGTCTCACGTTTTCATCCGAGTGAATACTCGAGTGCTTTTGAGATTTTTGATAAATGCAATTTCATTCATTGCTCTAAAACATCTTCAAGCACTTGAAAGAATGAACCATCGAGCTTTATCCGACTATCTGTTAATGAGAAAACGAATGAATTCCTCTTTGACATGATGCAACTCCTGCAAACCGATATTTACCTGTCATCCTAGGAGGTAGGTGTGGTAGGGGGGGATTAAGGGGAAGGTGGGTACATTATGCTAGCCCACAAGGTAAAATTGATTGTCGGTGACACGATTGAACTGGCACTCACAGAACATCATCCTGGTTTTTTTTATCGAATTATGCCTCGGGTAAATTTCTCTGGGCAGAGCAGCGAGTACGTTGGTCTTGGTCTGTCTGTGGACGTGGTACATTACTTGGCTGAGAGAGTATTTTTATGACCTCCTGACGACAGTCTTTGTATATGCTGTCCGCCCAAAGCGTGATCTCAAGGGCCAACTGAACATGATGCTGAAAGGGGTTTAGGTTAGAAATGGGGATGATTATGGAGGAAAGGAAGATGTACTATATCTGGGGTTCCAGGGAAGCAGGCAACCACAAACCTCTGTACTATATCTGGGTGTCAAGGCAACCACAAACCTCTGTACTATATCTGGGTGTCAAGGCAACCACAAACCTCTGTACTATATCCAGGGGTCCAGGGTAGCAGGCAACCACAAACCTCTGTACTATATCCAGGGGTCCAGGGTAGCAGGCAACCACAAACCTCTGTACTATATCCAGGAGAGCAGACAACCACAAACCTCTGTACTATATCCAGGAGAGCAGGCAACCACAAACCTCTGTACTATATCCGGGTGTCAAGGCAACCACAAACCTCTGTACTATATCTGGGTGTCAAGGCAACCACAAACCTCTGTATTATATCTGGGTGTCAAGGTAACCACAAACCTCTGAACGATATCCGGGTGTCAAGACTACCACAAACCCCTGTTCTATATCTCTGGGTCCAGGTTAGCAGGCAACCACAAACCTCTGTACTATATCCAGGGAAGCAGGCAACTACAAACCCCTGTATTATATCTAGGGGTCGAGGGGTCCAGGCCATCACAAACCTCTGTACTATATCGAGGGTCCAGGGTAGCAGGCAACCACAAACCTCTGTACTATATCTGGGACTCCAGGGGAGTATGCAACCACAACCCCTGGACCCCTAGATATATATATATATATATATATCCAGGGCTCCAGGGGAGTGGACAACCACAAACCACTCCATTGTGTTCAGGGGGCCAGTCCAAGAACGGTCCAAATATGAGCTATGGGCATGCTACATTGAAATAAAAGGAAAAAAAACCCCCATTGTTTTTCATTGCCAGTTTCAGTGAGATTGATTGGTCGAGTGCAAGAGTTCATGCAAAATCCGCTAAAATCCGCCACACACTATTTATATTATTGTTGAAAACATCACTATAATTGTCTCAATCAATGGCGACTTGTGAGATATGGTGAAGGCATTCGTCTCACTAAATTCAGGACAATCGTGCCAGTTTTACCCCAATCAGTGTAAACATGTGCCCATGTTTACATGGAATGATGGCTTTTGGATCCTCACGTTCGATCCACATTCTTCTCCCAACTACAGAGTTTGGAATCTTTTGCCAATTTTCAATGCCCAACCCTATCTATAGCAATTCGTTTGAAATGTGGAGGATTTGTTTATTTTTACAAATGGCATTTTCTACTTCTCTTCCATGGTTCCTTCCTTTTAATCAAACAGCATGTTTACGTACATTTTGAAAACTCTTTAAAAGGATTTGTTTTCTTAAAGCCAATGCCACAACACTCTTCATTTCTCCATCTTGAAGTTGCACGTCAGAGAGAGGATCATTAAGGAGGCACTGATATTTACCTTTTTGATAATTATCGAGTCATGAACGATGAGATTTCCTTTAATAACTTCTTACTAACTGTACTCTCGAGCCACCAAGACGTGGAAGAGGCTATCTATTTATTATGTATGCACCGGAGGTTGTGGAGGGGGTTCAGACCAGTGCGTACATGTCCCCTAACACGTTTTACAGTGTGACAACGTTTTGGTCACTAACAGAGGTCACACGGTCACGTGCCTTCGTTGTCGGTCAAACTTGATGG
>NC_140965.1:24768350-24770850 GCF_056783735.1 Eptatretus burgeri
AGCGCTGCTTCGACACAGCGCGGGACTGACGAGTTACGAACCAGGTGGCACAAAGTGTTCAATCTATTTATTCCGTATGCAGCTCGCCATTTCCTGGGGACAATGTCAGGATCAATTGAATTGCTATTCCTGTACCCTCAAACGCATTCAGGTGCAGCCAAATGAGCCTTCTGGAAATAATAAATTCTCAAAGTTCTCAGATTCAAATAATTAAATAATTCTGGTTGCCAAACCGCGTGGCCGATCGGGTTGAAATTTAAAACCTATGTTTCTCATGTCGGCTAGATTATAATTGTCAAGTTTCGCATATATTGATACAGCGGTTCCAGAGTAAACATTAATTAATATTTTTCCTTCAATCCAATATGGCTGCCAAACGATGTGTCGTACATCAAAAGGGGGGGGGGGGGGGAGAACTTTTTGTTTGTCATGGAGAGGCGATCATACCTGTGGAGTTTCGCCTCGATCTGTTCAGCCGTTTCAGCGAAGAAGACTTTTAAAAGTTATTAATTTTCAATCCAATATGGCTGCCGTACCATGTGACCTCGTACAACATAAATTTTAATTCTCCCTCTAATGTGGTAGTGAATCATGCTTGTTAAGTTCTGTGTTGATGAGACAAGGTGCGTTTTTCTATCCAAGATGGAGGCCAAACCATGTGACTTGTGACATCATAATTTTTACCATATATGCAGACATGGTTGTGTATGATAGTTGCTAAGTTTCACTTCGATAGGATATGTGGTTCCAAAGAAAACTTTATTTAATATTATTCTTGAATCCAACATGGCTGCCAAACCATGTGACCTATCAATCATTCATTAACAAACTTATATTCTCTACTCTTGAGCAATACTTTTATGAAGTTTCCCCTTGATCTGTGAAAATTTTGAAAGGGAGTGTACACACTATAGGCACTGTACATGGTCTAGGCTCCTGGAAGAGCGATGACACAGAACAAACGAGAAGGGCACTCGGTGGAGCGCATAAGTCCACCCAGTAATGCCTGATCCACAAGAACATATTGAGCCCAATACGTTATTGAAATATCGTGCGATATATCGTTTTTGAGCCCAATCTCTCAGGTCAGGTCAGGTATGGGAGCATGTGCCAGAACAGCGCGTCGCTGCGTCCACTTTCCGCCGGTACTCCAGGGGCCTCCGTCTGGCCATCCCCCAGGCAGATGCCAGGCCCATCCCCATCTCCTTGAGATGATGGTCAACCAGCTGCAACCATGAGGCACGTGGTCGGCCCACTGGCCTCCTCCACTCATGAGACTCCCTCGCTGAGAGAATCTGGTGAGCAGGATCAGTGTCAGGAAAACGAGCCACATGTCCATACAGCCGCAGCTGACGCTCACGGACTATGCAGGTAACAAATCTCATCCGAGTCTCTCTCAGCAACCGCTCGTTGGACAGAAAATCCGACCAGCGATAGCCAAGGATTCTCCGAAGAGACCTGGTACCATAGGAATTAAGTCTCCGTCTCAGATCCTTGGTCAAAGTCCAAGTCTCGCACCCATAGAGCAAGACTGGAAGTACCAAGGACCTGAAGACTCGGACTTTCGTCCTCCCGCACAGGTACCGGCAGTGCCACACCCCATGATCCAGTGAATCCATGACTCCCCAGGCCCGACCCAGACGTCTATTGACCTCCGGCTCACAACCTGCGGAGACATGAATATCACTGCCAAGGTAAGTGAATCTATCCACCACCTCAACATCCTCACCACAAACAGACACAGACAGGACAGCAGCATCCAAGATGTCACCGAAAGCCTGGATCTTAGTTTTGACCCAAGAAATCCGTAATCCCAACGGCTCCGACTCCTCATTCAGCACCTCCAGGGCCCCCAAGAGGATGTCTAAAGTCTCCGCAAAGATGACTGCATCATCTGCAAAATCAAGGTCCGAGATCTTGACATTGCCAAACGATGCACCGCAACTTGATCTCTCCGACATCCTCCCAAAAATCCAGTCCATACAAGTGCTGAAAAGTGTGGGGGCCAGTACACATCCCTGACGAACTCCAGTAACAACTGGAAATAAGTCAGAGATGGTACCACCACACTTCACAGCACTCTCAGTACCAGAGTAGAGTTCAGACATTCACTCATTCACCAATCACCAATCACCAATCATTGACCAATCTCAATGGTGAAGAATCACTTGAAAAATTCAAGTAGTTGGATCCGGATCCGGATCCAGATCTTCACCAAAATCTAATCAGTTTGTCCTCATCACACACCAAGCCTATCCACAAAATTTCCTCCAGATCTGTCCACAACTTTTTGAGATATCCTATGCACAAAGAATCAAATAGACAGACAGACAAACTTAGACAAACAAACACACAGGCAGAAAGGGGTGAAAACATAACCTCCTTCATCTTCAGTGGTGGAGGTAACAAGAAAAAGAGCAGAGATTGCAGACCCTCGCCAGGACTTCTTTTGAGTGGTGTATTTTTATTGGTTTTTGGGTAAATCCAATGTGACTGCCAA
>NC_140965.1:24775850-24815850 GCF_056783735.1 Eptatretus burgeri
AATTAATATTTTTCCTTCAATCCAATATGGCTGCCAAACGATGTGTCATAAATAAAAAGTGGGAGAGAACGTTTTGTTTGCCATGGGAGAGGCGGTCATACATGTGGAGTTTTCTATCTGTTCAGCGGTTTCAGAGAAGAAGACTTTTAAAGTTATTAATTTTCAATCCAGTGTGGCTGCCATACCATGTGACCTCGTACAACATAAATTTTAATTCTCCCTCTAATGTGGTAGTGAATCATGCTTGTTAAGTTCTGTGTTGATCAGACAAGGTGCGTTTTTCTATCCAAGATGGAGGCCAAACCATGTGACTTGTGACATCATAATTTTACCATATATGCAGACATGGTTGTGTATGATAGTTGCTAAGTTTCACTTCGATAGGATATGTGGTTCCAAAGAAAACATTATTTAATATTTTTCTTGAATCCAACATGACTGCCAAACCATGTGACCTATCAATCATTCATTAACAAACTTATATTCTCTACTCTTGAGCAATACTTTTATGAAGTTTCCCCTTGATCTGTGAAAATTTTGAAAGGGAGTGTACACACTATAGGCACTGTACATGGTCTAGGCTCCTGGAAGAGCGATGACACAGAACAAACGAGAAGGGCACTCGGTGGAGCGCATAAGTCCACCCCGTAATGCCTGATCCACAAGAACATATTGAGCCCAATACGTTATTGAAATATCGTGCGATATATCGTTTTTGAGCCCAATCTCTCAGGTCAGGTCAGGTATGGGAGCATGTGCCAGAACAGCGCGTCGCTGCGTCCACTTTCCGCCGGTACTCCAGGGGCCTCCGTCTGGCCATCCCCCAGGCAGATGCCAGGCCCATCCCCATCTCCTTGAGATGATGGTCAACCAGCTGCAACCATGAGGCACGTGGTCGGCCCACTGGCCTCCTCCACTCATGAGACTCCCTCGCTGAGAGAATCTGGTGAGCAGGATCAGTGTCAGGAAAACGAGCCACATGTCCATACAGCCGCAGCTGACGCTCACGGACTATGCAGGTAACAAATCTCATCCGAGTCTCTCTCAGCAACCGCTCGTTGGACAGAAAATCCGACCAGCGATAGCCAAGGATTCTCCGAAGAGACCTGGTACCATAGGAATTAAGTCTCCGTCTCAGATCCTTGGTCAAAGTCCAAGTCTCGCACCCATAGAGCAAGACTGGAAGTACCAAGGACCTGAAGACTCGGACTTTCGTCCTCCCGCACAGGTACCGGCAGTGCCACACCCCATGATCCAGTGAATCCATGACTCCCCAGGCCCGACCCAGACGTCTATTGACCTCCGGCTCACAACCTGCGGAGACATGAATATCACTGCCAAGGTAAGTGAATCTATCCACCACCTCAACATCCTCACCACAAACAGACACAGACAGGACAGCAGCATCCAAGATGTCACCGAAAGCCTGGATCTTAGTTTTGACCCAAGAAATCCGTAATCCCAACGGCTCCGACTCCTCATTCAGCACCTCCAGGGCCCCCAAGAGGATGTCTAAAGTCTCCGCAAAGATGACTGCATCATCTGCAAAATCAAGGTCCGAGATCTTGACATTGCCAAACGATGCACCGCAACTTGATCTCTCCGACATCCTCCCAAAAATCCAGTCCATACAAGTGCTGAAAAGTGTGGGGGCCAGTACACATCCCTGACGAACTCCAGTAACAACTGGAAATAAGTCAGAGATGGTACCACCACACTTCACAGCACTCTCAGTACCAGAGTAGAGTTCAGACATTCACTCATTCACCAATCACCAATCACCAATCATTGACCAATCTCAATGGTGAAGAATCACTTGAAAAATTCAAGTAGTTGGATCCGGATCCGGATCCAGATCTTCACCAAAATCTAATCAGTTTGTCCTCATCACACACCAAGCCTATCCACAAAATTTCCTCCAGATCTGTCCACAACTTTTTGAGATATCCTATGCACAAAGAATCAAATAGACAGACAGACAAACTTAGACAAACAAACACACAGGCAGAAAGGGGTGAAAACATAACCTCCTTCATCTTCAGTGGTGGAGGTAACAAGAAAAAGAGCAGAGATTGCAGACCCTCGCCAGGACTTCTTTTGAGTGGTGTATTTTTATTGGTTTTTGGGTAAATCCAATGTGACTGCCAAACCATGTGACCAATGTCATCATATGTGTGAACCTTTTATTCCTCATGGACAGGCAGTCAGACGTGTAAAGTTTCGCCTCGATCTGTTCAGCCTCATCAGAGATTTTTGAAGGTTTTTTTTTGACTTTAACAATATGGCTGCCGAATCATGTGACCGATGACCTCATGAAATTTATTTTCTGTGGACCATTTTATCCCGAGATGACCCTCAAAATTTTTGACAATGATCGGATGTGGCATTCTACATATGCAATGATGACGTCATAACGAGGGCACCTATGATATGTGCCAAGTTTAAATTTTTTCCTTTGTGTGGTTTCAGATATACAGAGGTCCAAAGTTTTTTTTCCATTTTTTCCAACATGGCTGCCACACCACGTGACCTATGATGTCATAATCATTAAAACATTCCACATGATAAGTCGCACCAATGTCGTCTCGTCTCAATGATAAGTCGTTGTCTCGTCTCAATCTCGACAATGATAAGTCGTCTCAATCCGACAAGCGGTTGTAAAGAAAAATAATAAAAGTTCTGTGCAGACAAACAGACAGAAAGACAAACAAACAAACAAACAAACAGAAAGACAAACAAATGGACCAAATTGCAATACCCTCTCCTTCGGCGACGGTAATCAGAACACAACATAACACAGGGAACAGCATGAGAAAGGCAAAAAACCAACAGGGCGGAGGGAGAAAATAGACTGAGAAGGACAAACAAGGGATGCAGGTAACAATGAGGGGTAAGAGAGAATGCAAAGAGTGGACAATATGGATACATAAGCAAAATTGTGATTGACCAGTTTGTGATTTGTCAAGGTCTGAGGAGAGGGAAGAGGCTGCTGCCTGTCTGTCAGAAGGAAGAGAGATGTCACTGCAGAGAATGGAGTCATAAGCAAACAGATAAAAAGGATTATCCAGAGTCGGTGAGATCATTGATGAAGATTAGGAATAATATATGGGCCGAGAACACTGCGTGGGGGTACTCCAGCTTTGACAAGGTGAGGAGATGAAAGGGTTCCGTTGAGAGCCATACGTTGGCTACGAGAGTGGATGATGTCAGTAATCCAAGAGAGGAGTCGGCCTTGGATTCCAAAGGAAGACAGTTTGGAGAGCAAGGCAGGATGTCAGACTGCATCAAAAGCTCGAGATATGTCGAGATATGTCGAGAGACAGAGAGAGAGAGGGAGAGAGAGAGAGAGAGAGAGAGAGAGAGAGAGAGAGAGAGAGAGAGAGAGAGAGAGAGAGAGAGAGAGAGAGAGAGAGAGAGAGAGAGAGAGAGAGAGAGAGAGAGAGAGAGAGAGAGAGAGAGAGAGAGAGAGAGAGAGAGAGAGAGAGAGAGAGAGAGAGAGAGAGAGAGAGAGAGAGAGAGAGAGAGAGAGAGAGAGAGAGAGAGAGAGAGAGAGAGAGAGAGAGAGAGAGAGAGAGAGAGAGAGAGAGAGAGAGAGAGAGAGAGAGAGAGAGAGAGAGAGAGAGAGAGAGAGAGAGAGAGAGAGAGAGAGAGAGAGAGAGAGAGAGAGAGAGAGAGAGAGAGAGAGAGAGAGAGAGAGAGAGAGAGAGAGAGAGAGAGAGAGAGAGAGAGAGAGAGAGAGAGAGAGAGAGAGAGAGAGAGAGAGAGAGAGAGAGAGAGAGAGAGAGAGAGAGAGAGAGAGAGAGAGAGAGAGAGAGAGAGAGAGAGAGAGAGAGAGAGAGAGAGAGAGAGAGAGAGAGAGAGAGAGAGAGAGAGAGAGACGCACAGAGAGAGAGAGAGAGAGAGAGAGAGAGAGAGAGAGAGAGAGAGAGAGAGAGAGAGAGAGAGAGAGAGAGAGAGAGAGAGAGAGAGAGAGAGAGAGAGAGAGAGAGAGAGAGAGAGAGAGAGAGAGAGAGAGAGAGAGAGAGAGAGAGAGAGAGAGAGAGAGAGAGAGAGAGAGAGAGAGAGAGAGAGAGAGAGAGAGAGAGAGAGAGAGAGAGAGAGAGAGAGAGAGAGAGAGAGAGAGAGAGAGAGAGAGAGAGAGAGAGAGAGAGAGAGAGAGAGAGAGAGAGAGAGAGAGAGAGAGAGAGAGAGAGAGAGAGAGAGAGAGAGAGAGAGAGAGAGAGAGAGAGAGAGAGAGAGAGAGAGAGAGAGAGAGAGAGAGAGAGAGAGAGAGAGAGAGAGAGAGAGAGAGAGAGAGAGAGAGAGAGAGAGAGAGAGAGAGAGAGAGAGAGAGAGAGAGAGAGAGAGAGAGAGAGAGAGAGAGAGAGAGAGAGAGAGAGAGAGAGAGAGAGAGAGAGAGAGAGAGAGAGAGAGAGAGAGAGAGAGAGAGAGAGAGAGAGAGAGAGAGAGAGAGAGAGAGAGAGAGAGAGAGAGAGAGAGAGAGAGAGAGAGAGAGAGAGAGAGAGAGAGAGAGAGAGAGAGAGAGAGAGAGAGAGAGAGAGAGAGAGAGAGAGAGAGAGAGAGAGAGAGAGAGAGAGAGAGAGAGAGAGAGAGAGAGAGAGAGAGAGAGAGAGAGAGAGAGAGAGAGAGAGAGAGAGAGAGAGAGAGAGAGAGAGAGAGAGAGAGAGAGAGAGAGAGAGAGAGAGAGAGAGAGAGAGAGAGAGAGAGAGAGAGAGAGAGAGAGAGAGAGAGAGAGAGAGAGAGAGAGAGAGAGAGAGAGAGAGAGAGAGAGAGAGAGAGAGAGAGAGAGAGAGAGAGAGAGAGAGAGAGAGAGAGAGAGAGAGAGAGAGAGAGAGAGAGAGAGAGAGAGAGAGAGAGAGAGAGAGAGAGAGAGAGAGAGAGAGAGAGAGAGAGAGAGAGAGAGAGAGAGAGAGAGAGAGAGAGAGAGAGAGAGAGAGAGAGAGAGAGAGAGAGAGAGAGAGAGAGAGAGAGAGAGAGAGAGAGAGAGAGAGAGAGAGAGAGAGAGAGAGAGAGAGAGAGAGAGAGAGAGAGAGAGAGAGAGAGAGAGAGAGAGAGAGAGAGAGAGAGAGAGAGAGAGAGAGAGAGAGAGAGAGAGAGAGAGAGAGAGAGAGAGAGAGAGAGAGAGAGAGAGAGAGAGAGAGAGAGAGAGAGAGAGAGAGAGAGAGAGAGAGAGAGAGAGAGAGAGAGAGAGAGAGAGAGAGAGAGAGAGAGAGAGAGAGAGAGAGAGAGAGAGAGAGAGAGAGAGAGAGAGAGAGAGAGAGAGAGAGAGAGAGACGGCCTTGATATATTTTCTGATATTGAGGACCTCCACCATTGTTGGGAGAGTTAATGCAGCATGTCGAAGGTAGAGTGACGAGGCCTGAATCTGAATTGATGATCTGAGATGAGGCTGTTTGAGAAAAGGAATGATTTTATGTTAACTGCGATGATGGATTCCATGACCTTACTGATGGTTGTAAGGAAGCAAATTAGTTCTGTTGTTAAGGGGATCCATTTTTGCACCTCTTTTTTTTAATGTAATGCTGTGATGTAGGCTAATTTCCAAGCAGATGGAAGATGACCTTTGGTAAACGACAGGGTGAAAAGGGCAGAGAGAGGAAGCGCAAGAGCAGCAGAGCAGCTTTTTAGGACTCGTGAGGTGATGCTGTCCGCTCCAGTTTCAGTCATAGTCGAGGGTTGCCAGAAACTTTCCCCCCTTTTCAGGTGCAAAAGACACAGAATTCAGGAGCAATTGGGTACGACTGGGAAGGATGGGTCCAGAGAGGGTGGGATTAGGGACACAAGAATTTGAAGCAAACACAGAATTGAGGCATTCGGTCTTCTCACAACTGGAGTCGGCTGTGGTGCCATTTGAAGTGAGGAAAGGGATGGAAGGGGAGCATACACCAGAGACTGACTTGACAAGGCACCACCGCTTTTAAGAAGAGGGAGACAAGTTTGAAAGTTCATTCTTGAGATTGGATAGTTGTTGTTTTCTGGAAATTCTGAAAGTGGACACACACTTGTTACTGGCTTTTTGGAATGATCTGAGGTTGCCTTCGGTCATATTTGGCTCATAGGAGGACAATGCAAGTTGTTTTAAAGCAACAGCCTTACCACAGGATTTAGAGAACCAAGAGTGGGAGGATGGGTAAGACAATTGAAGACGAGATGGGATGAATCTGTGCATAATCAAAATAAAGACCAATTACTGCATCATAGTCCCAAGAAGGAAGATCATTGTTCTTCCAAGAAGTAAGCCAGACATAACAACACACACACAAACACACACGTATATAAACACACGAACACGGATATATTATGCACCGGTAAATACTTACAAAATCTATTTTTATTTGAAGTTATAAACTTAACTTATAAGCAATTGACTGATTTCCCGTCTGCTTGGATCATCAGCTGGGCACCTTTTTTTCATTGAGGTTTCGATCCTTTCAGCTCAGAATCTCTCTAAACGGCGGATCCACAACCCCGGTCGCAGGTCCACATCAGTAGATGACTCAACATCAATGGACCTACAACCTCAAAGTTGTGGTCAGACGGTCAACACAGCAACGCAAATCCTTATTCAAACTTATCGAATTATTACTTTTAGTTAAAGTATTATAAGAGAGAGCAGGTTTCTGTGGAATAATTCCCAGGTTGAATCAATATTAGGGGTGATGGATATAGGAGACCAGTCTATCGCCATCATCTATCTCTGTCTATCACCCTTACTTACTTACTTACTTGTCTAACTTGTCTAACTTCTCGGAATGAATGAGGCGCCTGTGTCAGTAGTTTTGTGATAAGGATTGTCCAAGGGGTTTGCCTTTTCTGGGATGACTTTCTTTGATGACACTGCATTTCCTGTAAATAAGTTATTTTTACTTAACAAGACCATTAGTTGCCAACATGCTCCATTGCCTCTTTCTCTATTGGTTAGACACAGTATGTAATTAGTAGATGGGAGTTTTGCGCCGTGGTTTTGCTATGCTAGACGTTAGTCAGTGTCTCCACTGGTGCTTTCGCTCGGCCATACTGATTGGATAGGGGTGGGGTGCTGAGACGGACAAGCCTGATCTGGGGGGACCGATTTGCTGGTAAAATAACGAAGGATTTGCACGTGAGGACCTTGCTTGAATCAATCATATCAGACAACGTCCATGGAAGCTGAGCAACTCATCGTGTTGCAGAGTTGTCTGCAGTCCATTGGCTTCAGGGTCAAAGATCGAGAAGCTTGTCCGAGTAGCCCCTCATGATCCGGACGGCAAACTCGTAGCAATATATATCTCCTGGGGGGAATCCAGTCTATGCTGATGATGACCAAGGAATCAGAAACCTATCCGTGGATTGATTCCTTTCCCCAGGTGGTAGGTTGACGACTGATGTCTTTAGGCTGATGCCAATGAAAGCTGACCGATGACTCAGTTAGCCTTGTAGCTGCTGACTGCATTATACAGTGGGTAGTTATACATTTATCACAGATTATAACTGAACTGAAATGTTAATCTTGATATTTCAGAAATCTGTGCCATCGATGTGATTGGACTGGTGAAAGCTTAACGTATTTTTATGCAAACGCGGAGGCTAATAAAGGGACAAGCCGGTAGGTGGCGATGGGTCGCCGAGCATGGAAACTATAAGATATAGAGCAAAATGGATGTCATATAGCGGATAGGGAATCACCTTAAGATTATGCTTATCAAATCTCATCCAGTTCCATCTACTGATAACTACTCGGTATCCATTTGAATGAAAAGTACCAAAAATGCGGTTTGAAATCGGAAATCCCCAAAGTTCGAGGGGGTGCTGTGGGTGAACAAAGATCTAAATCGAAAATCCGGCTCGATTGTTTGTGCACAATGTATTCCAGACGATTAGTGTGAATTTTCATGACCATCCGACCATAACCCTAGGAGGAGTAGCATTTGGCGCGAAGGCACCTCCAGCTCTCGCATATTGTCGATTTTTGCACTAATTGACCTTTGACCCCTGACCTAAGCGAAATCGCTCAATATGTCCTGAGGCAAAGTTGTAGTACTCGTCGAGTACCATGAACCTACAAAGTTTCATTCGTATCGATGCACTCACCTGGTCACTAAGGGGCCTTCAATTTTCACCAATTTTCGCGCATACCCTAATTGTAGGGGGTGCTGCGGGTAAAGTATTCCATATATCACAAAAACCGGAATATATTTGATAGAGCATCACCTGTAGATCATTTGTGCCAAATTTCATAACCCTACGGGGGATAATGGCTTTCGGAATTGATTTCGCGTGAACGGTACCGATTTTGAAGGTTTTTCGGTTGTTGCGAGGGAACCAAAGCGTCCCAAGCAACCATCACAATTTCCAAAGCACCCGGTCATAAGATGTACCTACCACCCGAGTTTGGTCAAAATCCGCCCACGTTTACTACCAATTATGCTGATGACAAACGAACAAACATCTAAACAAACATCCAAACAAACAGACAGAATTACTGACAATAAGGGTCACCTATTTCGGCGACCCAATATTTCAGCTGTCCAATCCAAGTTTGATTCCTGAATGAATGAGATTTTGTTACTTGTAGTTAAATGCTGGTGCTTCACGGGCAGACGGATGCATCATAGAGTATGCAATGCTGGCTGTTCTATCTGCTATATCTACTATATATTTCCAACATCCCCACCAAACAGACCCTAATCTTAAGAAGGTTCAGTTAATTTCTGAAGAAACCATTTTGTTGGCTTCTTCCACATTGCATAAAACATCACTCATTTTCCTTTCAGAAACCACATTGAGTTAGAACCACATGAAAAGCTTCCTTTTCAAAACAGCTGGTTTGTCCCAGCTGTTTTGCACTAGTTTCAGCACAGGCATGAGCTCAGGGGTCAGCGAGTTTTGTGTTTAGGGAGATGTGCCGTCGACTCACAGCTCTTATCTTTATGGCAATCGTTTTCGTGGAAAAATGGGATACGGATGAAACGCATCCAGGCTGAGTGTATGAAGTATATTTTGGATTCACAGGATGGTGAAAATTGTGCATTGACTATAGTGCAGTGTGTCACAGCAGAATGGACAGCTTAACGCTCCCAGCAGGACATTACTGGTCAGCAGAATGTGTTTGCCACTGTGCTACTCTTCGTACCTTGACCTACCCTGGAAAAGAACGTCCAAACCTTCCTCCACCACCCCCTCCTCCTGCTCCTCCTCCTTCCTCTCCTCCCCTGAATCCCTTTGCAAATGGATTGTTTTCAATCTTCAGCTGTGTTATCTACAAAAAAAAAACACACACACACACACACACACACAATGATAACAGCAACAATAGCAATAGTTGTATAACAACAAAGCAGGAAACATTGTTTGTAAATGATGTATTTATTGCTATTCCACATTTATTTAATGTGTCAAGATGGCGCATCACACTTGCCTCCAAGCTATCTGGTCTGAGTTTGATTCCCAACCAGATTATATTATATACTGTTGGATTAGTGTTTCATAAGGCAGAGTGTGCCACTCTCAGATGATCATTAAACTGAGGACCCGTCTGCTAACTTTAGTTGGTGGACACTAAAAATCCCATGGTGTCGCTTTGCCAAAGAATAAGCGAGTTATCACAATCTGAATGAAAAAACATTTTTTGTATTCAAAGTCAAGGCTCGTGGAAGAGCTGGAACACCAAATGGATCAGGATGCAACAGAACTAAAGGAACAGGAGAAAGAGGGGGAAACACCAACAGCAGAGTTGAAGGACAAAATTGAGGGAGACTTGGACAAATAAGGGTTGTGGGGAGGCACGAGGGGTAGGGGAGGATGCACGAGGTGGACAATTGAGATGGATGTACAGAAGCAAACTCTCAAGAAAGAAAAAGTGGAAATTTGGAAGGAGGTAGGATTGAGGGTAGGGGTGGTTAACTGGGGTAGAAAAGATCATGATTTAGTTCCACCAGTCGACATCAGACTCGACTGGTGCAGTTGGGTGTCAGAAATGACAATCGGGTGCACAGCATGAGACTGGAACTATTTGGTGATCTCAGCGCATTCACAGCGTCCTAACATTCTTCTCACATTTGAGGAGCATGTTGGAAGTGCATTCAGGAAGTCATGAGATCACGACAACGATGTGATGTGTACTTGGCAAGAGCAGCCAAAGTTGTACGTATAGATATGTTCAATCCAAAGTTTGTTTTCGATGGGTCATTTCAGAAAGGCTGCCAACAATAGAACATACCGGCATCCTTGCCGGCTCTTGCGAATATGATGTAAGAAGACCCCAACAATGAATACCAGACACATTTGAACATTTATTGAAGTACAACTTCTGGCATATCTATATGTCAGTTGTTGATGTTCAACAGCGTGAAGCATGCACGTATTTCAAAATTAGCGGGAATGCCACGTCACCACCGAGACCAAGAAACCCCTCTTCCAATACACATTGCTTTTAAGATACACGTTCTCATCAGAAAGAGAAGCCTGGTTGATGCACTCTTCAGTCTGGGAATGTGTGTGTCAAAGACCGAATTCTACAAATAACGACAGACATAGAAAATGGCATTTGCAAGCAATTTGAGGAAGAAAATGGTGGTGTACCCACTGAAAATGTGAATTGGTCTTTACACTACTGGGGCCATTGATATACTATAGATCCCTAGGTCATCTGCGCATGTTCGCGCAGGCATGATGGGCCAAATGGCCTCCGCCTGTGTTAGATTTCCTTATATTTCCTTGTATTTTCCATCTGCTTGAAAATCCACCAACAACAATGCATTACATTAAAAGAAAAAAACGTTCAAAAAACAGATACCTTCAACTACAGCCCTATCAGCTTACTTCCTACCATCAGCAAGGTCATGGAATCCATCATCGCAGTTCATATGAAATTCTTCCTTTTCTCCAACAACATAATCTCAGATCACCAATTTGGTTTCAGACCAGGTTACTCCACCTTGGACATGCTGCTTCTACTCACCCAACAATGGACGGATGCATCAATGTCAGAGATGAGATCAGGGTCATCTCTCTCGACACATTTCATGCTTTTGATACAATCTCGCATCATGCTTTGCTCTCAAACTCTCTGCCTATGGCATCCAAGGCCAACTCCGCACATGGCTTCACTGACTACCTCGACTCTCATAGCCAATGTGTGGCACTCAATGGAATCCTTTCATCCCCTTTTCATCATGTCAAGGCTGGGGTGCCCCAAGGCAGTGTTCTGGGCCCACTCCTATTCCTGATCTTCATCAATGATCTTCCTGGCTCTCTGGAAAATCCTCTTTATCTATTTACTGATGACTACACCCTTTGCCATGACATTCCTCATTTTTCAGACGTGCAGGCTGCTGCCTCTTCCCTATTGTGAGACCTTGACAAAGTCACAAACTGGTCAAACACTTGGAATATGGCTTTCAATCCTAACAAATCTCACACTCCAACTATCTCTCTCCAAAAGGACCATCTCTAACCCCACCCCCATCTACTTTCTTAACAATCTTCTTGAGGAAGGACAGTCATTCAAACTCCTGGGTCTCACTGTCACCCATGATCTTTCTTGGGCAAACACATTTCAAAGTTGGTCGCCAAAGCCAGCCGCCAACTGGGAATCTTCCGTCGTATTTCTTTGGAGCTCATGAACTTCTATCCACCTGGAAGGACTTCATCCACAGCTTGATGGAGTACTGCTCTCCCCTGTCCCCTGCCTCACGTATTGCTCAGCTTGATGCCATAAAAACCAAAGTCTTTAAGATTATTGGAATCTCCCACTATGAAGCTGAGTCTACGGACCTATCACTTCGCCATTGTGGACAGGTCAGTGGTCTCTGTCTTCTTCTGCCTCTTTCCTGGTCTTGCACCCTCTGCTCTTTCCATGCTTTGTCTCCCCCAGTTTTCTGCAGGGCACACATGGTCAACCATCAACCCCCTCCTGGTGAAACTTCCAAAATCGCAGGATAACTGCTCAACTTTCACAACTGAACCAACTTCCACATTATTTTTAATCTCAGTCTTCCTTCCAAGTCTTCACCACCATCTAAGATTGTTCCAAATCCAACACCATAATATTTTGAACTCTTGTTAACCATCCGCTACCTCAACTAATCCAGGTCAGGTATGGGAGCATGTGCCAGAACAGCGCGTCGCTGCGTCCACTTTCCGCCGGTACTCCAGGGGCCTCCGTCTGGCCATCCCCCAGGCAGATGCCAGGCCCATCCCCATCTCCTTGAGATGATGGTCAACCTGCTGCAACCATGAGGCACGTGGTCGGCCCACTGGCCTCCTCCACTCATGAGACTCCCTCGCTGAGAGAATCTGGTGAGCAGGATCAGCGTCAGGAAAACGAGCGTCAACTAATCCCTCCTCCTAAATTTGCAGCTTTCCTCCTTGGAGCTTCCTTCTGTATTAGCCTTGTCCACCCTGTGCATCCTCTCCTGCCACCCCCCCCCCCACACCCCCCAATTCCTCCCCACATCTATTGTTTGGATAAGTGTCCCTCTGTCTACTGTAGGCCCTCAACTCTGCTGTTGGTGTTTTGTCCCTCTCTCTCTCTCTCTATTGTTCCTTTTGCATCCTGTTACGTCCTGATGCATTAAATATACTAGTTCTTCCATGATCCTCGAATATGTATACAACTCCCCCCTTCCAAAAACAAAAAAAACACAGTTCCACAACAACTGATCAGGACTCATTTCATGGCACTGCCATTTCCCTCATACAGCATCCATCACATGAATGAGTCGGCACTGACCGTGGGATCCTTGTCATCAACGAGATATCATCCTCTGACATATAAGTAGCTGCTCTTACAACAATCTACACCTCTGTGTCTCCAGTTGCCCTGAAGATGAAGGAATACACGTCCCCAGTGGTTTCATGCCCTTTATCTCATCCAACCCTTCATCTTGTAGCTGAAGCTACATCAGAGGCGAAGGACTGGCTGAGCACAATTATGGCTTCCCTTGAGAAGTCTGAGAAATTGAACAGAATGACTGGATCACCTGATCTGCCTTCATGCTCACATGTATCAGTCTCTTATACCTTCACAGGCTCTTACTGGACTTCTACCTCTGTTTCCAGACAACTCAAACTCGGTGACCATGATCAAACATTCGATTGACATTGTAAAAGCAGATGTTCTCAACCCTGGTCAAGTCCCAGTGATTGCTGTTGATCAACCACTATATGCTCTGGCCAAGAATAATAATACAGTGATCCTGGCCAACTTCACGTTGAGAAGACGTCATCCTGGTGATGAAAGGTCTGCATATCGAAAAGGCAATGTGGAATTCAATGTGTAAAGGTCGAGTAGCATGATAAGTTAATCTTTCCCAAAGATGTTTTGTATCAACAAATTAACTGGATTTTTTTTTCCTTTTCAGATGTTAGAAGATTGGTTGGAAGACAGTGGGTGGACAAGTGTTCTACTCCAGGACAAACGTTCTTCTAGACAAGTGTTCCAAAACACAACGTAAAGCAAACCTTTAAACCCTCTTTAACAGCTTGATAAGAATGAAAAGAGTAAGTGATAATGTGGGTCTCCTTTCTCTTTCGTACATGTCTGAAAAAATATAAAAAATCTAATTATATATTGCACTGATATTAAATAAGTAAAGAAAAACAACAAAAAAAACAGGGATGTGGGGCAGTGGATCTCTCTTCCCAAATCCCATGGCTCCCCCTCCTGGTTCTGTGCACCCCTTCTCCCAACAATAACTCTCTGCAGCCCTCCATATATTCCCAGAGATGACCATTATCATTCTTATATGGCTCACTGTGCAGAATGTGGAATATGTGATGATCAATAAATATTTGGTGCCTTCACCATATAACCAATAATAGGGTAACAAACATGTTAGGGGGAAAGCTTTAACCTCCGGTATATTCCGTCACTACATGGTTTGAACATGGCTCCAAGTCTTATAATGATCAGCATGGTTCAGAGGTCATGTCTACCAACTTTCACAATTTTAACATAAAATGCACAATTTTCTTTACTATCTGTTGGGTAAGAGCTTGATCTCACACAAATTATTATTATCAATCATAAAAGGTTTATCACTAATGTCTTTCATATGATTTACACCATGAGATACATCTGCACATGTGTGTATGTGTGTGTGTGTGTATATATATATATATATATATATATATATATATATATATATATATATATATATATATATATACATACATATATACATATATATATATATATATATATATATATACATACATATATATATATATATATATACACACACACACACACACACACACACACACACACACACACACACACACACACACACACACACACACACACACACACACACACACACACACACTTCAACCATAAGCATGATAACAACTCTTTAAAAGCCACCACCTCCACACATTTTATCAGAAACAGTACAATGTCGAAGAGAGAAAGTGCAGCCTCAAAATCCCCCGCCTCGATTAACCACATCATGGGCACTACCTGGTGATTCTGATATGAAGTGACAGCTATAAAAGCCGTTTCCGTGTAGGACAGCGACGTACAGGCCGTGCGTGTCGAAGAGAATCCATTCGACTCGTCCGCCCGCACGATGTGCAGCCGTGGTTGATACCTGTGCATGGAGTTGAGAATTATCTATAGATTGAGGGAGGAAAAAAAAGGAAGGAAGGAAAAAGCAGTATATATTAGGGTGTTTCATATGAAAGAAGAAGACTAATGCAGAGCCTTGGCAGATATGTCTTAATATAATACAGTTATTGCGTATGTATGTATGTATGTATGTATGTATGTATGTATGTATGTAGCCGAAATAGCACCTCCTGGTGGTTAAGTGGATGGGAAACTAAAGCTAGAATTCAATATTGTAAAGATATATGTGCACACAAAATAATTTAATTTGAAACAAATTAAATAATGTAACTATCGCAGAACATGGTTATATGAGCTGTTTGAGAAGAACAGCATTTAAGTGGCTCTCGGAGACAGGCTCTTCAGCTGGTAGATTACAATAAAATGACCGTTTTTACAGCCATTTTTCCCTGCTGTGCAGGGGTTAGGCTTTTTCTTGAGGCAATGTTTTATGGCCGGATGCCCTTCCTGACGCCAACCCTGGTCGCCTCTTACGACACACAGGGATATGGTACACCTATTCTAACCGGGGCATACACCGGGACCAGTACACTGGTACTCACTTCGCCGACCTCAGATGGATGACAGGCTGAGTCAACCCCCTGGCGTTAATTCAGCAGCCAACGGGGCTTGAACTCAGGACCCAGGGATCCCAAGCCACCACCCTAACCACTAAGCCAACACCAGGCTTCGGTAGATTACAATAGATCTGAGAATTAAATATCTATATTAGAAGTATATCTCACACAGTCAACGATGCACAGACAGATTACAGCAGCATCTTTTTTTTTTTTTTTGTATACCTTGGTCGAGGCTCATATGAGAGCTAACACACAACTCACAGCAAGGAGGCATGAGACAAGAGGGGCGGGAGTGGAAGGGACAAAACAGTGGGGAACAGACACATTAGGTGAACTGTGGAAGGGAGAGGGATGGGGATGGGACTGGGAACATGGCGAAGAGAAGATGGACATTTCAGCGACTTTCAGGAAGGAAAGCAGGAGAAATGAAGGAAGTGGACTTGGGTGGATTATCGGGGGTAGAAAAGATCGAGGATTTGGATGGGGGAAGATAAGAGGTGGTGGTGAACAGTTGTTTTGAAAGCCTGGAGGGAAGAATGGGAAAGAATAGAGTGAGGAAGTTTATTCCAAAGGCGGGAAAAAAGAGGAATGAAAGAGTGAAGATGAGCAGTGATTCGTGATTTTGGTAGTTTTACCAGAAGGGGGTTGTTGGCGGACCTTGAGCGCCCTGTGGAAAGGTGGTGGGGACAAATCGCAGAGAGAGCAGGGGGGCAAGCCTGGAGAGGAGTCGGTAGAACCCAGAAAGACCACCGACCAACCTGCGGTGATTGGGTGAGAGGCCCAAAGACTCAGCTTCATTGCGGGAGATGCCGATGATCTTAAATGCCCTGGTTTTGACAGCGTGAAGCCGAGAAAGGTGGGAGGCAGGAGCACCAGCCCAGAGGGGAGAGCAGTACTCCATCAGGCTACGGACAAAAGCTTTGTAAATGGTCAGGAGCTCAAGAGGGCCGAGGAAGGAATTAGCACGACGGAGGATTCCCAGTCGGCGACTGGCTTTTGAGGCGAGGTTGGAAATGTGACTTTCCCAGGAAAGGTCATGGCAGATAGTGAGACCTAGAAGCTTGAAAGAAAAGACTTCTTCCAGAGGATTGTTGAGAAAGTGGATGGGGGGGGTTTTGTAAACGGTCCTTTCTAAGAGACATAGTGAGAGTGTGAGATTTGTCCAGATTGAAAGACATGTTCCACGTGTTGGACCAGTTTGTGATTTTATCCAGATCTGCAGTGAGCGAAGAAGCTGCTGCTTGCCGGTCTGAGGGATGACAGATGGTACGGCAGAGGGTGGAGTCGTCGGCAAAGAGAAATAGAGGATTTTCCAGAGAGTCCGAGAGATCATTGATGAAAACCAGAAAAAGAACAGGGCCCAGAACGCTACCTTGAGGAACTCCAGCCTGCACAGGAAGAAGGGATGAAAGAACTCCATTTAGGGCCACACGTTGACTGTGACAGGAGAGGAAGTCTGCGAGCCATGAGTGGAGATGGCCTTGAATACCATGGGAAGAGAGTTTGGTGAGTAGGGCAGGGTGCCAGACTGTGTCAAAAGCAAGTGATATGTCCAGGGATACGGCTCGGATTTCCTGTCTGGCATTGAGGACCTCCATCCATTGATGGGAGAGCAGAAGCAGCATATCCAGGGTAGAGTGACCTGGTCTGAAACCAAATTGATGATTGGAAATCAAGCCATTGGAGAAGAGGAAGGATTTCATGTCTGAAGCGATGATGGATTCCATAACCTTGCTGATGATTGGGAGAAGGCTGATTGGTCTGTAGTTACAGGGATCTGTTTTTGCACCTTTTTTATGCAGGGCAGTGATGTTAGCAGATTTCCAAGCAGATGGCAGATGACGTTGGGCAAATGAGAGGGTGAATAGAACAGAGAGAGGGTGATCAAGAGCAGAAGAGCAGGCTTTGAGGACACGTGGGCTGATGCCGTCTGGACCGGTTGCAGAATCTGACTTGAGGTTTGAAAGCAAGCTCTCCACCTTGTCAGGAGAAAAGGACACAGAGTCCAGGGACAGTTGGGTGCGACTGGGTAAAGTGGGTAGAGATAGTGATGGGTTTAGGACACAAGATTTAGCGGCAAACACCGAGTTTAGACATTCAGCTTTATCACGTGTGGAATCAGCAGTGCGGCAATTTGAGGTAAGGGAGGGGATGGAGGGGGAACATACACCAGAAACAGATTTGATTAAACGCCACCAGGATTTTGAGGAGGGAGAGAGGTTTGAGAGTTCAGACTTGAGATGAGAAAGATGTTGTTTTCTGGCTCTCCTGAGGGTAGATACTCACTTGTTCTGAGCTTTATGGAAGGAACTGAGATTGCCCTCAGTTGGGTTTGCTTTCCATGAGGCAAAGGCAAGTTGTTTCAGGACAACTGCCTCGCCACAAGCTTCAGTAAACCAAGGGCTGGAGGAAGGGTAGGACAACTGAACACGAGAGGGGATAAATCTGTGCATGAGGGAGAGCAAGTTTCTTTGAAAGAATTCCCAGGATGAGTTGATGTTTGAGAAAGTAGTGATAGGAGACCAGTCTGTAAGTTTGAGGGCTGCTCGGAGACCCTGCCAGTTGGCTTGAGTGAAATGCCAGACTCGACGGCGGTGAGGTGGTTCTCTGATAACAGCCAGAGAGATGTCCACTTTGACAAGGACGTGGTCAGAAGAACCAATTGGAGCGAAGGAAGAGCAGCAGATATTGTCAGGGAAATTTGTCAAAATCAGATCCAGAAGAGATGGAGTACCATTGGTTGAGATCCGGGTCGGGAAGTTGACCGATTGAGTCAGTCCCAATGAGTCGCAGAAAGCTTTTGCTGAGGTACCATGGCAGGTGAGAAAGGTACCCACACCTAGCCAACTGGCGTGATGACAATTGAAGTCACCACATAAGAGGAAGAGAGAGTTTGGATGAGAAGATAGAAGATGGTCCATGTTTTCGGATCTATACAGTCCCTTCAGGAAAGGGTGAGCCTACTCACAGACTTTCACATCAGAGGTAGTGAAAGAGGGGAAAGAGGGAATGTTGGAAGTTTGGGAATCAAACTTGGATTCTTTTCGATAACCTCGTGAGATTGTGCTGCTCCCACAGCTTTATATATATGTATATATATATATATATATATATATATATATATATATATATATATATATATATATATATATATATATACCTGGCAGTGCTGCAAAGGTCATGTGATATCATCTAATCAAACTCATTTGTACCTTTATGTCAAGGTTTTATTGAATCAAAATTTAAGAGCAAACATTTCATACTATAAAGTGATCAGGTTATGGACACTTTGTCAAGGAAACCGAAGCAAAAAGGTGATTTCATGGAATTTGACTTTCCTTGCCAAACTTACGATAATATATTTATTCAGTCTATTAGTGACCCCTTGACCCTAAGCTATATATGTACAGCTGTCTGAAAGCACATCCCCCATCATTTCCTTATAATAACAATGCACAATTAAAAAAAAAAAAACTATTTTTGAAATAATCTCTCAAATCTTGTGCTGGACTTCTGCCGATTGGCTGATTTCCACATTTATGTTTGCCACAAAACAGGTTGATACAAATGGAAGGAAACTGTTCAATAAGATTATTTTACTCATTACCACTGATTCCGTCACACTGGTAGAGACTGGAGAATGGACAATTTCCCCAACAATCGGTCAACTACAGTCGCTGTTAGAGATGCAAGAAACAAAGTTTCAAAACCACAAGATAATTTGAGCATCTTATATTCATGGAATAAAAAAATTACCAATAAAAACAAACAAACCATAATGAGCCATACACTAATGACCTTTAAAAGCATTGACAACTACAGAGTTCATAGAACATATTACTCCGTGCTGTGTTGAGAAACAAGGACAAGGGCGGGGGGGGGGGGTGTACGAACAGCAAATTTGACCCATAATAACCCCCCCCCTCCCATAAACCACATTAATGAGTGCAGATTTTGATGAGGTTGATAAACTTTGGTACATCACTGGTGGAGAAAGTTTTGGTCATCTCATCACAATCGTGTGTAGAGTTTTTTAGAAAAGAGCAAATATGTATTTTGGGCGTTCAAACCCCCCCCCCCACACCGCCTCCCCGTAGACCCTTTAATTAGTGCATATTTTGATGCAGTCAATACCTATTTTTACTTATTTTTATACACTACCGGTCAAAAGTTTTAGAACACCCGCATTTTTCCAGTTTTTACTGAAATTTAAGCAGTTCAAGTCCAGTGAATAACCCGAAATGGTACAAAGCGAAGCAGTAAACTGCCAGAGGTAAAAAAACAAAACAAAAAACATTTAGGTTCCCAAAAACTGAAAAATAATGTAAATTTGAGAGTTGTAAAAAAGGCCCTTTTCAGGGAACAAGTAATGGGTTAGCGACTGCAGCTGTTCTTCAGCAATGGAAGTAAATTAAGCCTTGAAAGTTGATGGAAACAATTCCTACTGGTGTTGCAACTTTTGTTGATTAGTTACAAACCCTGTTTGTATCAAAGCAGTGTTGGAACAGACTGTGATGCTACACCATCTGAAGCATTATTTGGACAACATTGCACTGCAGGAAGTAGTATATTGCTTTCATAATGGCGAGAAAAAGACAATTAACAAAGGAAGACAGACAGACGATTTTCAACCCTGAAAAGTGTAGGTCTTTTCTTTCGAGAAATTGCAAAGTAAGCCAAGGTGTCAGTGAGTAGTTTCCTACACCATCAAAAGGCACTTGGAAACTGGAGGAAACACTGACAGGAAGAGGTCTGGCAGACCCAAAGCCACAACACAATCAAAGACAAGTTTGTGAGAGTCAACAGCTTGCGTGACAGGCAGCTCACAGGACAGCAGCTTCAAGCACAGCTTAACACTGGTCGAAGTAAGGAAGTCTCAGTTTCAACTGTGAAGAGAAGACTTTGAGCTGCAGGTTTGACCTGATTGACAGGTTGAGTGGCAGTTAGAAAGCTATTACTAAGATGGCAAAATAAGAAAAAGAGGCTTGCCTGGGCTATGAAGCACCACCAGTGGACTACTGAAAAATGGAAGAAGGTCTTGTGGACCGACGAATCAAAATTTGAAATCTTCGGTTCATCACGTAGGGTTTTTGTACGCCGTCGAGTAGGCGAAAGGATGGTTCCTCAGTGTGTGACACCAACTGCCAAACATGGAGGAGGAAGCGTGATGATCTGGGGCTCTTTTGCTGGATCCAGAGTCGGCGACTTGCACAGAGTGAGTGGCACCCTTAACCAAAAGGGCTACCACAGCATTTTGCAGCGCTGTGCAATACCCTCTGGCCTTCGCCTAGTTGGTCAGGGGTTCATCCTACAGCAAGATAACGACCCAAAACATACCTCCAGGCTTTGTCAGAACTACATTAGAAGAAAAGAACAAGACGGTAGGCTTCAAATCATGGAATGGCCAGCACAGTCTCCAGACTTGAACCCCATCGAGCTGGTTTGGGATGAAGGGTGAAAGCAAAGCAACCTACAAGTGCAACACATTTGTGGGAACTTCTGCAACAGTGTTGGGAAGAACTTTCCAAACAATATTTGATTTCCATTGTTGAAAGAATGCCACGAGTATGTTCGGCTGTTATATCTGCAAAAGGTGGCTACTTTGATGAGTCCAAAATTTAGATAAAATTTTGTTCAACAAAACGATTCCATGATTTCTTCTTTATTTGTTTTGTGTTTTAATTTCAGAGTAAATTGAAACATTAACCTGATTAAATTTCAGTAAAAAACTGGAAAATGGGGGTGTTCTAAAACTTTTGACTGGTAGTGTACATGTGTGTAGTTTACTTCTTTATTTTTTTTGCAAATACCTATTTTTTGTTTGTCCATCTCCATCTATGCTTGGTGTTGGCTTAATGGTTGGGGTGGTAGGCTTGGGTTCCTTGGATCCTGAGTTCAAATCCCACTTGGCTGTTGAATTAATACCAGGTGGGGTTGACTCTGCCTGTCATCCTTCTGAGGTTGGCAAAATGAGTGCCAGCTTGCTGGTATCCTGTGTCGGTGTGGTGACCCGTCCAGCATTGTACCCAATAGCTAAGGAGACTGCTTCGGTAGCACCAACGCTCTGCACAGAGTATGGTCCCAATGGATGGATGGATCTCTGTCGACATTCTCCCACGTTGTATCGACCACGTTGGTGGTATCGACTAAAAAACGTGGGATACGTTGGTGGTATCCCACGTTGTATCGACCAAAATGTATCAACCACGTTAGTGTTTCCCCTTTTTCCTGTTGTTCCCATTGTTACATCTGCCACCGAAGGTGAAGGTTTTCACCCCTATCGGTCTGTTTGTTACTTGCAAAATCGAAGGTTTTTAAAGTATATTGGTTCGTCGATTTTGTCATTCTGTCTGTCTGTCTGTCTGTCTGTCTGTCTGTCTGTTTGTCGTCTTCAGGTCACAATTTTAAACCGATCTTCAGGAAACTTCACCACATGGTGGAGTTTCTCATTAGGAAAAAGCCTATTGTTTTTGAGGTCAAAAGGCGAACATTGGCCAAAGGTCAACAAATTAGGTGAGATTTCTAAAATCCTCAATTTTCATCCGATTGACTTGAAATATAAAGAGGATTTATATTTCATGTCAATGAATTCAACCAGCCAATTACTTTTGAGCTCAACATAGACCCAAAGGTCAACATAGGCCCAAGGTCAACAACTACGGTAGTCTTTCTAAAATCCTCAATTTTCAACCGATTGACTTGAAATTTGAAGGATTTGCATATCAGGTCACGGAATTCAACCACCAATTATTTTTGAGGTCAACATAGTCCCAAGGTCAACAACTAAGGTAGTCTTTGTAAAATCGTCAATTTTCATTTGATTGACTTGAAATTTGAAGTGGATATATGTTTCAGGTTACTGAATTTAACCACCAATTATTTTGGAGGTCTACCTGGGCCAAAAGGTCAACATAGGCTGAATTTCTAAAATTGTCAATTTTCATCCGATTCACTTGACACTTGAAGAGGAGTTGCATATTTGGTTATTTAATTCAACCACCAATTATTTTTGAGGTCAAATTTGTTTTATGAATTTTGCAAGTTTCGTGCTCTGCACAACTTCTTCTTTTTGTTTGTCTGTCTGTCTGTTTGTCGCCGACAGGTCAAATTTTAAACCGATCTTCATGAAACTTCACCACATAGTAGAGAGCAGGTGTAGTACATTGCTAGTATAATTGATATGAGTAAGGAATAACAATTTACATGGACTGAAATCGAAGCCCTACACAGAAAACAAAGAGTTGTTGTTTCATATGCAGCCTGTGGCTGCTGGTTACATCATTTCTGGAAGCGCAGCTGTGCCGCTGATACAGTGTCCCCTGTTTCCATTAAGCTGGTACTCGTTTTGCCGACCTCGGAAGGATGACAGGCTGAGTCAACCCACCACGTGTTAATTCAACGAGAGAATAGGGGCTCAAACTCTAGATCCTCAGATCTCAAACCAGCCACCTTAACCATTAATCCAACACCAGGCTTGTAGCAAAGAGTGATTAACACTCAAACATTAATTTTTGTGCTCTGGCACCTTATTTCAATGATTTCATTTGAAAGATTAAGACTTTTTATTCCTCGGGAAATAAAAGTCTGAAGACAAAAGGAAAGGAACTTCAAGCATGACAGCCGAATAACATCTCCTTCAAATACAATCTTCCCATACTACATCGACATGATGTAAAATAAATAATTTATTTGACAAAATGTTGAATAAAGACTAGCAATATTCCATTAATAAATGTCCCTTTAATGAGAGATCTATGGATAGTGTAGACTCTGTTTTTTTTTAATACCAGATGTTTAAATACCGAATTTTTACTTTGCGCACACACACCACTTCACATGTCATTGGTGTCACTGAATAACGTATAAAATATATCCAGTTAATTATGTGCACATTGAAGTGGGGTTGGGGAATAAATTTAAGCAAAAGTTTTAACTTCAATGAGGAAAGAGAAAAAGAGGGTAGACAGATGTTGGAGGAGATAAAAGGGAGAGGAGGTTGGAAAGAGATAGGAGGAACGGAAAGGGAGTGAAGGGACACGTGGATGAGAGGGGGGCAGAGGACAATCTCAAGCATTTCTCCACTTTTGCATACGTAATAAATCGATGTCCTCAAAAGTTAATGGTGTATTGCCGAAAGCCAGTGCCGAATGAATAATCGTATTTTGAAGGCCAGCAGCAGCTCTTCTCTCTGATGTGGCTTTTTTAACCACAAGGTTCTTCCGTGCATTTCACTCCATAACGTGTGGTGCTTTTCAAGCTGTTGTATATGTAACATACATGACCAAAGGGATCGAGATGGTTGTTGGTAAGCTTCAGCCTGTGGAAGGAAACTGGCTGTCTCATCCACTGTGCTCCAGTTGCAGGAGAGTCGGGATGGACGTACAGGCGACCGGGCATGGCGGGTTCAGCACGTCCAGCAACCACCCTGATTCAAACACAGTCAGAGCAATCATACGGTCGACCCAACCACTGCAATGAACACACACATACAGAGAGCTAGATATAACGAAGGAGACAACCTCACCATTTACTGTCGGCAAACTTGTACCGGTGCCCATCTGCTGGTGTTACATCCATAAGCAGGATATACTTCGTTTTTGGATTCAAACCAGAGGCTCTCACTTTGAAGCTCGGAAACATGCGTCTGTTGGCAGAAAGAGGAAAGAATTCTGGTCGAAGGCCAAGCATTTTCCCTTGGATAATAGGTCGGATTGTAAATCAAGGTCACTGGGTCATGGGTTGGGGTTGTTAAGATGGCTGTTAAACCGGCCATAACTACACTTGAACTTTTGTTTCACAATTTAGTTTGCATAAAACAAGATCACCATTTGTCACAAAACCTA
Source organism: Eptatretus burgeri (assembly GCF_056783735.1). Taxonomy (NCBI): domain Eukaryota; kingdom Metazoa; phylum Chordata; class Myxini; order Myxiniformes; family Myxinidae; genus Eptatretus; species Eptatretus burgeri. The sequence goes on from NC_140965.1 coordinate 24,799,865, forward strand.
ATCCAATCAACTCTTGCTGACAATATAGGAACGTTTACTAGTTCCTTTTAGAGGCATTTTATCATTGGTTGCTCGAGTTCAGAAACTACAAGATAACAACAAAAGTTTCACTTGTTTGAACAATTCATGATCACAGTGTCGGCGACAGCTCACCGACTCTGCACAAAGGACACCGTGGGATCTTTAACATCCACCAACAAATGCTGACGGACCCAGTTTAACATCCAGCCGAGGGACAGCACACACACACATTGATGCATTGCCCTTCGTATGAAACACCAGGATGACATTTTATAGCTGGCCTGAGATTCAAACCCAGGCGAGACAGCTCGGTGGTGAGTGCGCGTACCTCTCGGCTATCCTGCCAACCTGTCTGCAGCTGACTTTAACACAATGCACAGTAAAGGTCACCAGATATTGTGAGCTTTGTTCATCAAATGGAGAAGCAACATCTTTTCATCTCAATAAATCCTGTTGTTAGATCATACAGCCTGTCTGGAACAAAATGCTCTTCGTCTGTCTGTCTGCACCTTTTTGGGTGAGATCGAAAGACAGCAGGCTTACTCCCAAAATTTCATTCACCAATTAAGAGCTATCAACCGATTAATTGTTTACTCATTAGACACCGATGTTTACCCCCAAACAATTGTCCATTCAACGTCCCATCCTTCCTCTATATACACTGCTTTAAGGAGCATTTCCAACGATCATTCAAGCTATAAGCATGTGATTCCCATGATACAGTGACCCGTGAACCCAGATTGACCTTCCAGCCTTGGTAATGACCATCTCGGTCCCGGCAGCATGGAATCGTTGCCATAGTTCCCTCTCATGTAGGACTACACGAACACCTGCCAATCCCTGCCAAACACAGTCAACTGGTCAATCAGCAGAACAAAGGAAGCTTCCAAACATCTGATTACTAGCCAGTTTGTACCAGTAACACTCAATGACTAAACAAATGACAATCCACAAAGTAATTCCATGATATGCAACCTCCTCTCCGATGCCACCATGCATCAAGTATGTTCAGTGTATGTGCAGTTAATGTGGATGAGGAAACCATGTGACTATACTCAATAGCAATGACCTCTTACGAGTCCAAATGTCATAATATTTAAGGTGTTAAGACCTAATTTCATAATCTTTCAGCTTCTTCTTTTTCTTAAAGGTGACAATTATTCCCCCACGTTCTTGCGGGGGTGGCCGGGGGGAGCTTGGCCAAGTCTTTGTTCAGGGTTTGTTTGTAATTTGTTCAGGGTGTCGGCGATAGTTTGACGACTCTGTGCGAAGGATGTCGTGGGATCTTTCACGTCCACTAACTAATGCCGACAGACGGAATGCCCGTTAACGTCCATCCGAGGAATGGCCCCACACATTGATGAATCACCCGGCCTGTGAAATACCAGGATGATAGTTTATAGCCGGGTCGGGATTCTAAACCAGGCTAGACATTTAGAAGTGAGTGCGCATCCTTCGAGACCATCCTGCCATCCCTAATGTCATAATCATTCAGCTGTCTTGAGATTTTTTTTTCATGAGAACTGATGAGATCCTCATCATTCTCAACTGATGAAATCATATCTCATGAGAAATGCACAAGATATTTTTTTGCAAGGTTGGTGTTCGGACTTTAATGTTGTGGTCGGAATAGTTACCATTCAGCTGTCTTACTTTGTAATGGTACAGTTGGGATTATTATACATTATAAAAGGAAATAGGCGCATAAAAACCAAAAAAAGTAACTCGATCTACTGTGATAATGTAGTAACGAACAAGCAAGAGCAGATCCGGTCTCAGGCGACGTTTCGGCTGCTTTCAGCGAGCTTCCTCAGGCCAATCGACCGCCAGCCTCGGCACGCGTCCGCTTTTATTCCCGAGATGACAATTCATTACCGGGCACGTACCGGTGCGAGATGTCTTATGTATAGCATGTTTTTATAAGCATGTCTTATATATATATATAGCATATTTTATCTATATATATATGTATATATAGCATACAATGTTATTATTTTGCCAAACCTTAAAGGGGATCCCAAACGCTCAGACCACCTTGACGCTCGTCTATCCATTGATACCCTTCAGAATAGAAATAATGTGTCTTTTTCCGATTTCCAATTTATAAAGCCGGTAATTTTGCAATTAAAAGTCAAAGTCTTATTCTTCTTCACGCTTAGCCATGACGTCACATCTGGGAGTCGACCACCATATCCATACTGAAGATCACGGTACGATTTAACTCAATTGGTGAATAATTTTCGAATTTCGACAATTATGCCTCGTCGATGCGTCCTTGGTGGTTGTAGTAATACAATCCGAGATGGTTTCATGCAACACCAATGACGAAAGATCCAAAGGTAGCCAGAAATTGCAAAAAGTTTGTCCAAAAAAATACCCGTGTCTGGATCGAGCCGACAAAATGTTCACTTTTTGGGCTTCGAACATTTTACAGAGCACTGTTATGAAACAACAGAGATGGCTAGATCTTGTGCTTATCCACCACCATTGAGAGAGGATGTCATCCCCGTGATTAAGCGGAAGAAACAGCTGTCACTCAAAACTGCAAGACCATCTCTACTGAGCTACCAGCACATGTACATGGGCGATTTGAGTGGAGAATCAACCACCACACATCACAAACAAGGCATAACAGCACCACAGTACAAACACGGCAAGACACAGCACGAACACGGCACCACAGCACGACCACAGCACAACCACAGACACACGTGGCATTCCGGGAAAGTATGAAATGGGACAATCCCGTAACATACAAGACATCTGGTCAGCCTGCTGCGGTGAGACAATGCATTTGTCGCCCATTTTGTCCACGGTGTCCGAGTGTGCCTGGGCGGTGTCGGCTTTCAGGCAATGACGGGTATTTATGCTCGATTCATGTAACTGATTTATCAATCAATACAAAATCCCTTTTAAACCGTGAATTGAATGGAAAAACAAAACCTACCAATCTGTATTGAACATATGACCGGTGTTTTCACTGCTACCTTCTTCCTTTGAATCGCTTGCACAAGTTCTCAAAACGATATGGCTCCACAATTCCCCCCCCCCCCCAAAAGCATTCTCATGATTAATTTGGTCTCCAACCATTTCTTCAAAACCCCACTGATCAGTTTCAACATTCTGAGAACCTTGAGAGTTACACGCCATCAATCCATGCGCTGCAGACTATATTGCCAATCCTTTCGGAAAGTCCTGAGTAGTATGGCAGTACACAGTGCCCAAGCTTGTCTGACTCCTTCCGTTCTGGTCGTTTTGGTTATTTTATTGTGGGGCATATCCCTTTACTTTACCAATCATTGAGGACTCCTCCAACTAATCGAATTTCTATAATTGCATTGACTTGGGTGATTAATCAATGTGTCCGACGTCTCTCGGATGGACGTTAAATGGGAATCCCATCTGCCGGCATTCGTTGGTGGACGTTAAAGATCTCATTGTGTTCTTTGCGAAGTGTAGGCGAGCTATCACCAGCACCATTGCCAAATTCCAAATTCCTGCCCAAGCCAGCAGAGGGCATTGCATCAGCGGCACAGCTGCACCCTCAGCAATTATGCTAACCACAGCCTTGTGCTGCACACAGAAGAAGAATAAGAAGAATGACATCGACTTTGGAAAATGACAGTCGAAGCACGAGCTGCCAAAGTCTGTGATACACTGCATTTGAGTGATTTTGTTGCAAGAGTTAAAATCCCGTAACCTGTTGGGGTCTGTTGGTGTGGGTTGGTTTTCCTGTATACAGATGTCTTTAGGTAGCTATCAAGCTTCCGGTAAACCTCCACATCCCATTCCCAACGTTGTGTTACTGTACCAATTGTAATCTCTGTGCTGGGCGAGTGAAGTGCCGAGGCAAACACGGGACAGATCTAATTGTCTGGCTGAACAACCAGAGTCCGCGTGATGCCAAACCCTTGGCGGTTCACAATCGTGGGGAATCTCAATCTCAAACAGGTTTCTCCCATAGCCGCCAGATGACTCGATTGTGAGCAAGTACGACGAGCCAAGACCACGTCGATTCAACAAATGTATTGGTGTATGTAAGCAAAAAGCATGCATGAACAGAGAGCAATCTTGCAATGATAAAATCAACACTCCAATAATTAGCCGCTAAACTGATAGCGCCCATGAGCAGACCATGTGACAAAATGAGTCCTTAAATAAACTAAACCTTAAGGCCTCAGATACACGTGACTAAAGACTTGATGGGTGCCACAAAGCCAGCAAGGTTTGCTATGCCTAAACCCATGGTGATGTGTGATGGCAGCAATGTCCAGGGCCGTGGATGCCAGGATTATTTTCCAAACATCTTCTTTTTCTATTCCTCTTGTTTTTCTTAACAAGGAATAGTTTCCAAATCTGTCTGCCACCGAAACATTTGGTCCCTCAACATTCCTCAGGTACCTGCAGTACCTCCTTCCTCCATGACTTCAACTAAAATTCTTTCCAACCATCCTATTATCTCTGTCAGTAACCCCTCCATCCACCCATCCATCCATCGATTGGGACCATACTCTGAGCAGAGCATTGGTGCTATCTAAGCAGTCTCCTTGGCTATTGGACACAATTCTGGACGGGTCGCCATCCCGACACAGGATACCAGCAAACTGGCACTCATTTTGCTGACCTCAGAAGGATGACAGGCAGTGTCAAACCCACCTGGTATTAAATAGCCGAGTGGGATTTCAACTCAGGATCCTTGGATCCCAAGCCCACCACCCTAACCATGAAGCCAAAACCAGGCATAGTACCCCTTCCCCCCTCTCACATCTCCTACAAGCATGAGCCACATCCTTCCAACCCCAACCTCCTATGTGTTCTCCTCTTCAGCATCCCTCCACTTCATGTCCCCTCTTTCTGAATTCCAGCTCACCCCACCCACTCAAAGCTTCTTCCCCCCTCACCCCACCACCTTAAAGTTTCCATCCTCATCACACTCCCTTCCATCTTACACATCAACAGCCATCCCCCCAAAATCCCACACCATCACCTCAGCCCCCTCCCATGTCCCTAACTATGTGCTCCTCAACCATCTGAGTCCTCTGCTCCAACCTGACAGATGTCTCAATCCAGGCTACTGCTGATAAACTGGACATCATCGCTTTAACAGAATCCTTTCTCCCAGAAGACGTCCCTCACGCCTCATTGTCTCTTCCTGGATATTCTCTCCTCTGATTTGATAGGCCTGAACCCTGTCCTGGTGGTGGAGTTTCAGGTTACATCAATAACTCAATTTCTCACTGTCCATGTCCTAATCCTACACATCCCAACCCCCAGGAGTATCTTTGACTGCAACTACTTCTCCACTCCCACCTCCTGTTTGTCTGTGTGTTGTATGCCAAACATGTGTTTGTCTGTGTGTTGTCTTCCAAACTCTCTTTCTCTCTCCATCTCTCGGACAATATGGACCAACTTGGGAACCACTCATCCCAACTCTCTATTCCTCATATGTGGTGATATGAATTGTCACCATGCCAGTTGGCTGGGTGTTGGTGCCTCTCTCACCAGCTGTGGCACTTCAGTAAATAACTTAGTCATTCTATGGGACTGACTCAATCTGTGAACTTTCCCACCGGGATTTCTCATAATGGCAAATCCCCCCCCCCCACACCCCCTCCTCTCGACGATGTGATGACAAAATTCCTCACAGCATTTGCTCCAATTGACTCATCTGATTATGTGCTTGTGGAGGGTAAACATCTCTCTTGCTATTCTCAGAGAGCCTCCTCAGCACCAGAGTCTGGCAGTTTACTCAGGCAGATTGATAAGGAGTGCGAGCAGCCATCTCACTTCAAGACTGGTCTCCTATATGTACCGCCTCTGATATTAACACAGCCTGAGAATTCTTCTACAGAAACTTGCTCTCTTATACACAGATTCATCCCATCTCATCTTCAGTTCTGCTTCCATACTTCCTGCCCCTGGTACACGGAATCCTGTGGTGAGGTAGTTACTCCGAAACAACTTCCCTTCTCTTCTCTTCCTGGAAGGCAAACCCAACCGGAGGCAAAGTCAGATCATTCCACAAAGCCTACCACAAGGGTGTCCACTCTCAGGAGAGACAGAAAACAACATCTGTCCAACGTCAATATTGAACGACCAAACTTGTCTCCCTCCTCGAAAACCTGGTCAAGATTCAGTAAGTCTGTCTCTGGAGTATGCTCCCCTTCCATCCCTTCAATTGGCAACACGGCCAACTCTGCTTTGGAGAAGGACGAATGCCCCAATTTTTGTCCCAACGGACGGCACACACATTGATGAATCACCCTGTCTGTGAAACACTAGGATGACGGTTTATAGCAAGGTCGGGATTCAAATCCAGGCTAGACAGCTTAGAGGCGAGTGTGCGTACCTCTAAGTCAGTGATCCTTAAACTTTTTTTTTTTTTCGCGGACCACTTGAAAATTGCTGAGGGTCTCAGTGGACACCTAATGAACTTTCTTTTTTTTGTTGTGCAAATCAAAGCACACAACTCGTATTTTAATCAGTAGTCTTACCTTTCTAATGCGATGGATGTGCCGGGTATTTTTTTGAGCAAAGTTCTTGGAAGTCGGGTGCAATGTTTGTCAATTTTAGCCTGAAGTCAGGTTCAGCATTCATCCTGATTCCGTCTCACACAGGTACGTCATAGCAAATGACATCAGAAAACGCAGAAACGCATTGCTTTGTCTGCAAGTTCTGGGTACTCTCCAGTTCTTTGAATCCGAAACTCAAACTGGGAATGTCTTTGAATTTCTGACCTTAATCTTTCTTTGCAAGAAAGCTCCAACAAGCACTCTCCTGCCTTATTGGAGAAACCAGAGGGCAGCTCATGCTCACTGATTTCAATCCCGAAAGAATTGTGTGTCCAGTTTGGCTCAGCTTCTCCTGGAAAGTAATCTTCAAATTGTTTCTTTTTTTTTTTTTTTTTTTTTTTTTTTTTGTATACCTTGGTCGAGGCTCGTATGAGAGCTAACACACAACTCACAGCAAGGAGGCATGAGACAAGAGGGGCGGGAGTGGAAGGGACAAAACATTGGGGAACAGACACAGGTGAACTGTGGAAGGGGGAGGGATGGGGATGGGACGGGGAACATGGCGAGGGGAAGATGGACATTAAAGGGACTTTCAGGAAGGAAAGCAGGAGAATTGAAGGAAGTGGGCTTGGGTGGATTATCGGGGGTAGAAAAGATCGAGGATTTGGATGGGGGAAGATAAGAGGTGGTGGTGAACAGCTGTTTTGAAAGCCTGGAGGGAAGAATGGGAAAGAATAGAGTGAGGAAGTTTATTCCAAAGGCGGGAAAAAGAGGAATGAAAGAGTGAAGATGAGCAGTGATTCGTGATTTTGGTAGTTTTACCAGAAGGGGTTGTTGGCGGACCTTGAGCGCCCTGTGGAAATGTGGTTGGGACAAATCACAGAGAGAGCAGGGGGCAAGGCTGGAGAGGAGTCGGTAGAAGACAGAAAGACCACCGACCAACCTGCGGTGATTGAGTGAGAGGCCCAAAGACTCAGCTTCATTGCGGGAGATGCCAATGATCTTAAAAGCCCTGGTTTCGACAGCGTGAAGTCGAGAAAGGTGGGAGGCAGGAGCACCAGCCCAGAGGGGAGAGCAGTACTCCATCAGGCTACGGACAAAAGCTTTGTAAGTGGTCAGGAGCTCAAGAGGGCCGAGGAAGGACTTTGCACGACGGAGGATTCCCAGTCGGCGACTGACTTTTGAGGCAAGGTTGGAAATGTGACTTTCCCAGGAAAGGTCATGGCAGATAGTGAGACCCAGAAGCTTGAAAGAAAAGACTTCTTCCAGAGGATTGTTGAGAAAGTGGATGGGGGGGGTTTTGTAAACGGTCCTTTCGAAGAGACATAGTGAGAGTGTGAGATTTGTCTAGATTGAAAGACGTGTTCCACGTGTTGGACCAGTTTGTTTCGGGAGAGCAACAAGATGTTCTGTGATGTCATTACCTCGACCACCGAAGGTGGATGGAGGTTTTGTTTTCACTCCTGTCTGTCTGTTTGTTTGTTTGTTTGTTTGTGAACAAAATATCTCAAAATGTGTATGATTCGGACGAAATTTGGTGGATAAGTTGGGAAGGTGACAAGAAGAAGCCAATTAAAGTTTAGTTCAGGTCCGAATCCAGATCCGGCCTTTCAGTGGTATACAAAACGTAAACTAATCAGCCTGGCGGAGGATTGTACTCCTCTGAGTGCCCGACTAGATTTTTTTTTTGTTTTTTTGTCAAGAACCAGTACATTTTGCAGGGACAAATCCAGATATCCTCGATTGTTCTGCAACCTTTTTGCAGATCACCTCAATGGAGCTCATGAAGCAGTGGTAGTCCACAGACCACAGTTTGAGAACCTCTGCTCTCAGCCAGCCATCCTGCCAGGTCTACCTTTGTAGTTATTGGATATTATTGATCATATGGAATGAACCCAATCTCCTGTTGGCTCCATTAGGGCTGAAGTTGGTCGTGATGGCTATTTGGTGCATTCTGTATTTATTTTTTAGCCACGAGTCCTACATAAAATCATAAAATCTTTTCAACCTCTCTCCCCCCCCCCCCACCTCCCACCACCCTTTAATGTACATGGATAATGGTAAATGATATGTGCAAATTGACGTCAAAGGTGAACATAAACGCAGCAAACCCGATCTTCATGACTTGGCAATAACATCAAATCGAAAAGGAAAATGTATAACTCACCTCCACAGCTGCAGGTTCCTCGACACCTCGAGCATTTTCTGCTTTCGTTGTGCTCTCAGACTCTGCCATATCACGTGGCCCCTGGGAAGAACCACAAACCTTAATGTCATCATGTGATGATGTGAGTAGCTATCTATTTATTACAGGGGAGTGAGGGGGTGGGGGAGCCTTTAAATAAAATAATAAAAATTCAACTTGAAAGAATAGAGAAGGGAGGATAAAGGATAGTGTGCAGAAAGTGATTTTCGGAGGAGATATGAGTTATAGTAGAGAAGGGTTGGGGTGTATATGGAGCAAGTTAGGCAGGGGAGGGGTGACTGAAGTCAGGCTTTGGTCGGGGTCAGGAAGCAGCTAGCTAGCTAGCACTTGCCAAGCCAGCCGTTCATTATCAACAGTTGCGAATGGAGTGCTTGCTTAAGTGCTTAAGCCACTTGGCGAGCGCTCTACAAGAATCTTGGTAACTGAACACACCCCAGGTCTTATTAGACTGGAAGTGATCCTTTTTGGCATGAATTTGCAATTTGTTGAGGATGCCTGTGATGACTTGCCTACTCGCAAAAGAGACTGTGGGATCTTTAACATACAACTAAAACTAGCAGATGGGACACCTGGTTTCATGTCAATTGGAAGGATGGCATCCTTTTTGATGCATCTCCCTGCATGGAAAAAAAAACAAATCCAACAGTTTATAGTTGAGTCAGAAATCAAACCCAGACTAGACATCTCAGAGGTAAGTCTTGCTTCCTCTTCACCATCCTGTTCGGGATGCACACACTCACAACTACTTCATTCCATACCCAGAGAATCTTGACGAGCATTAGATCAGATGAGATCATGAACCATAATCTATACAGTGTCAGAGCTGCCGAAGCAGCTTCATGGTTCGGATTACAATCCTGGATGGTTCGCAACTCAGACACGGGAATTTGTTTTTGTATAATTTCAGACATATTGTATAATTTGTTCATGGTGCCGGTGAGAGCTCGTCTACTTTTCACAAAGGACACCGTGGAATCTTTAATGTCCACCAACTAATGCCAACAGACAGGCCGCCCTTTTAACGTCCATCCAAGGGATGACACACACACATTGATGACCATGACCAATTAAAAATATCAATTCTACGTGAACAATCGTTTCCTTTTGTGTTCAAAAATCAGAAGGACGTTCACAAGTCAAAAGGATATTTTTTCATCCCTTGTGCTGTCTCGCTTTGGAATTCACCACCTGTAACGTGCTTCCCATTATCCTACGATATACTCAGCTTTAAGAGGAATGTCAATTCCGACTTCTTACATATTTGAGGTTCCATTGTATTTCACTTGACTTCTGCTACTTCCTGTGTCTTGGATATTTTCATGCTATTTTTCTCTTTCTTTTATTTTGTTTTGCTTTATCATTATCTTTATCTCACCTTCCCTTAGCCCCTTGCCAAGAGTGGTTTTATGGCTTGTTTGGGGGTGATTTCCATAATTAATAAAGAAATTTTAAAAAAATTAATAAAAACCTCATATGTTCACCAGAAATGTTGCCACCATGAAACAGGAATGTTAGAATTCCAAGTCCTTGAAGTAATCTTTATTTATTTTGTATATGGTATGTGCTGCTTCCTTGCTTGACACTCAGCATTCAAAAGGATAGAGCACGGACAAACAATGGTGCGAAGGCAATGGTCAACAACTCAGTATAACTATTGCCAAGAAACTGCTAAGGCAGCATCACTGTTCTGTAAAGAGTATGTTACATATTTCATTTTTTAAACAGACTAAAAACAAAACCTTAAAAAAATTATATTTAAATAACTTTTATTATGTTCACTAAATAATCGCAGTGGGAACAACCTTTGTTTATTTGATTATGATCATGTTCGCACAACTCAGAAACAAATTAATTACCATGTATTATCTAATATGCAAGACATCTACACACCATCACATATTTGTTTTTAGCTCCTATAATTATGAAGCAGATTACAGTATAACCTTGGAACCAGCACACAGTGGTCTGCTCGTTGGGGTATCCTGTAACACCCCAAATAATGCTTTATTGAAAATACATTACATTATGAAACTGTCCTTATTCTGTTAATTATTTTCTGTTGATTAATGTTTTATACTAAATAATTGTTTTTGTTTGCATTATGTTAGCGATTAACATTTCATGGTGTTTTTCTCTCATGTTCATTTGTCTCCACCATTAAGTCATACTTTTTTGAATGGTTAAATACAATCCAACATGAACTGTACTCCTGAATAATCGATAATCAAAGGAAATAGGCCATAAATCATTAAAAGGACAGCCGGCTTAGCATTTCTGGAGGACGGACGCTGCCGCTTCACAGTAGGAGGATGAAAGGGTGATCGTTAAGTTTGTTGCCTAATATTGAAGTAGGAAATAAGAAAAGGTAATTGGAAGTAAATAATTAATTTTAAACTGTTGTACCATCTTAAAAAAAGCACAACCATTAATTGAGGATTATTGTTAGACCACAGATTTATCGACAGCCCCCGTGAATGTACCAACGTTATTGGTGTTTTATACGCCATATGTACTGAAAATGCAAAGAACGCATCAAACAATCACCGGAAAACAAACTGTTAAAAGTTCTCGATTTCTTTGATTATTGATACAATAATAAAAAGTTGACCAAGGTGTATGCAATACGTGCTTCATGAGCCTGAAAAAAATGCCTCACTTTGGAGCAATACAACCGAACAAGCTCCGCAAGGCGTTCATTAAAACGTCGTTCATTAAAACGTCGTTCCATGAACGTTTTGTTGTTCAAAATACGACAGAGGTTTATAATACTTTTTTTTCATACATTCGGAAGGAACTTTTTTATCATACTAATCATATATATGCAGACATGAAAAAATAAAATAAATCCTTGGTGCGTCGTCGAGTAACCTAGTGGGAGAATATTGTTCAAAGAACTTATTGAACACTCGTTGCATAATATAAAGTTGTGCTTTAGGAATTGCAGCGAAAAGCCAAAAGTAATCATCAATGCGATATATATATATATATATATATATATATATATATATATATATATATATATATATATATATATATATATATATATATATATATATATATATATATATATGTTATAACATCATAAACATGTTAGGTATTTGCTCCATATATATGCACATATTTAGTAAACAGGAATATATATATATATATATATATATATATATATATATATATATATATATATGTACATATTTAATAAACAGGAATATATAAATATATATATATATATATATATATATATATATATATGTACATATTTAATAAACAGGAATATATAAATATATATATATATATATATATATATATATATATATATATATATATATATATATCTACAGTATATGCATTATATACAGTATATACATTATATACATATCCATACAAAATGCTTAATCAAAAAAACGTCATTAATCAATAGCCAGATGAAATGTTTGCATGGAATGCATCATTGAACTAATTGTAATAATTTATAATTTGAGATGTTTCATAGAAAACAAAATGATTACAATGAAGAGGTAGAAAGTTCCATGTATTGTGTACAACGCCCATCCAGCATAACAGGTTTGCATTTCAGGTTGATACTTTAATCCATTAACGGTTATAATTGTTTGCGAGATTATATAAAACATTAATTATTGTGGCATAACAATACACTGAAACAAAACAACATAATGTAATGCATTCAAAGAGTATACACTATATACAGGGTGTATGATAAGTCAATACCCAATTTAAAATTGTTGTAGCAGCTGTATTTATGAACCGATTTTAATGAAACAAAATGTAAATGATAGAGTGTCCAATAGCATCAAGTCAAAGAACCTTGATGAACTGGAGGAGAGAATAACCAATGTTCTCATCAACATTCCTGAAAACGTTCCGATCAGAAGAAGTGAACGTGCCAGTCCAATTCAGGAAATGTGTTGACAGTGCTGAAGCAAATGTGGACGTTTAAAGAGTTGTGCATAAAACTTCACTGGACATTTTCATTTACAGTTCATAATAAAACTTCAAAAGCAGTTCAGTTCATAAGCACTGGACATTAAAATCGGTTCAAAAACAAAACTGCTACAACAATTTAAAATTGGGTATGAACTTATCATACACCTTGTACACCATAAACATGTTATTGTTGCATGTATATTATAGCACACGATGAAAAACATAGCAGTGTACTTGGTGATTAGGTGTATGGGTGCGCACGTATGGTATACGAGCAAAGGAATGGGATATGAACACTATATTGCTGAACATCCGCAAAGCAGACAATTCGAAAAGATACATGTACGAGTACACACCTCTTGCATTAGTCTCATGATACGAGTAGATCTGAAGCAAAAAAGACTCGCATAACACCGATTTTACATTTCAGGGAAATAATTTCAGTCCTGTAGGTTTGGGAACATAATTATATTTTTATTTAAAATATGGGTAAACGGTTTATTCCTTCTTGGACTTTACATATAATTTACCATAACTTTACAGCAACCTCTGTAACATATTGGGTGCTCAATCATTGCAATTGTTATGAGACGTAACAGATACAAAAGGGGCTAAATGAAGTCCGTAAACTGAAGATAAATAGGTTTTGTAGTTTACCTCCGAGTTCTTTAAAAACTCGATAAAACATCATTCATCACTCTGCCAATAATGTGTGTGTATGGATATATATGTATATATATATATATATATATATATATATATATATATATATATATATAAAAAAAGAGAGAGAGAGAGAGAGAGAGAGAGAGAGAGAGAGAGAGAGAGAGAGAGAGAGAGAGAGAGACGCAGAGAGAGAGACGCAGAGAGAGAGACGCAGAGAGAGAGACGCAGAGAGAGAGACGCAGAGAGAGAGACGCAGAGAGAGAGACGCAGAGAGAGAGACGCAGAGAGAGACGCAGAGAGAGACGCAGAGAGAGAGACGCAGAGAGAGAGACGCAGAGAGAGAGACGCAGAGAGAGAGACGCAGAGAGAGAGACGCAGAGAGAGAGACGCAGAGAGAGAGACGCAGAGAGAGAGACGCAGAGAGAGACGCAGAGAGAGACGCAGAGAGAGAGACGCAGAGAGAGAGACGCAGAGAGAGAGACGCAGAGAGAGAGACGCAGAGAGAGAGACGCAGAGAGAGAGACGCAGAGAGAGAGACGCAGAGAGAGAGACGCAGAGAGAGAGACGCAGAGAGAGAGACGCAGAGAGAGAGACGCAGAGAGAGAGACGCAGAGAGAGAGACGCAGAGAGAGAGACGCAGAGAGAGAGACGCAGAGAGAGAGACGCAGAGAGAGAGACGGAGAGAGAGAGACGGAGAGAGAGAGACGGAGAGAGAGAGACGGAGAGAGAGAGACGGAGAGAGAGAGACGGAGAGAGAGAGACGCAGAGAGACGAGAGAGACGGAGAGAGACGGAGAGAGACGGAGAGAGACGGAGAGAGACGGAGAGAGACGGAGAGAGACGGAGAGAGACGGAGAGAGACGGAGAGAGACGGAGAGAGACGGAGAGAGACGGAGAGAGACGGAGAGAGACGGAGAGAGACGGAGAGAGACGGAGAGAGACGGAGAGAGACGGAGAGAGACGGAGAGAGACGGAGAGAGACGGAGAGAGAGAGAGAGAGAGAGACGGAGAGAGAGAGAGAGAGAGACGGAGAGAGAGAGAGAGAGAGAGAGAGAGAGAGAGAGAGAGAGAGAGAGAGAGAGAGAGAGAGAGAGAGAGAGAGAGAGAGAGAGAGAGAGAGAGAGAGAGAGAGAGAGAGAGAGAGAGAGAGAGAGAGAGAGAGAGAGAGAGAGAGAGAGAGAGAGAGAGAGAGAGAGAGAGAGAGAGAGAGAGAGAGAGAGAGAGAGAGAGAGAGAGAGAGAGAATGGATGTGAAGCATGTAAATTTATGTATATACATATTTATATATATATATATATATATATTATATTATATATAGAATTGAAAAACATACATTTCAGATTGTATTCAGTAAAAAATTCCCAATGAGAATAAAAACGAACGCACAGTTTTGAATTTTCATAACCAAACCTGGATTTCAACCTCGTCCATTTGCACTGCAACGTGTAAAAGATAAATTGTGTGAGAAATAATATTCGGAGGATCACACACCATAAACATGTTATTACGAGATGCAGACAATAATGAAATAGCATCCGTTGAACGTACAAGGAGAGAGTGTGGTTCGTTGTGACAGAATGTGTTACATGCTCATTATCTTATGTGTTCATGTGGGAAAGTAAAACGTGCAGGTATTCAAGAAGAAGGGAAAAATAAAAAAAATATATCTCAATAAGTACCTTGGAACCTTGGATATGGAAGCTAGTCCTTGTCCATGACGCAAGTCCTTGTCCTTGTCCACAGATAAAAGGTCCAAGACAGAAGGACAGTCAGAGACAGAGGACAAGCACAAGTTCAGAGGAGAAACACGAGGATGGATACCTTTGATCACGTGGAGTATAAAAGGTTATCTTAACTCGATCACGAACAACCGTCTCGTCCTTAATGAACTCATTTGCGAAAATAAAGTTTGAATGTGTTAATAGATTCAGAGCAGGAAAGAAAGAAAAAAAAGTGATGGATTTGGGAGGTGGGGGAACGAGAGTTATTATGACCTTAACCACGGACAACTACCCATAAGGGTATATTTTGTGAAAGAGGGCGAGACACAAAAATAGACAGACAGATCGACAGCTGCAAGTACAATGAACGTCGACAGACCCAGAGGTGTACAGATGGTTGAAGACAATGACAAATGAAGACAAAAGGATGGAGAACAGAGGAAACAGTTCGAGATGGTAAGAAACTGAGAGGTGTGGGGAGTTCCCTCATGGCACGAAGCACTCTTGCGAGTGGGGGCTTCATGTGGCTCAAGAGAGAGAGAGAGACAGAGAGAGAGAGAGAAAGAGAGAGAGAAAGAGAGAGGGAGTGGGTAAGGGGAGGGGAGGGGGCATTGGGGAGGGGAGGGGGCATTGGAGAGGTGGTTTTGGCGGTGGGGTGGGGGTAGGGGGGAAACAAAGTGAAGGATTTTTGAGCCCCTGCCCAGCGTGATGTTTGACCTTTGACCACTCGATAAAGATGTTTCTCTAGTCTCTCATCTCTGTCCTCCTTTTCCCGCCCGATCTCCGCGCACGTGGCACCTCCCCTTCTTCTCTTCGTTTCACCTTCTCTACATTATGTTTTCCTCTCTGTGCCTGTAAGTAAGTCTATCTCTTCGCTTTGAACGTACCGACGAGGTTCAGCCGCGCCGACGATCCGAAC
>NC_140965.1:24823350-24828350 GCF_056783735.1 Eptatretus burgeri
GAGAGAGAGAGACGCAGAGAGAGAGAGAGACACAGAGAGAGAGAGACGCAGAGAGAGAGAGAGGCGGAGAGAGAGAGAGAGAGAGAGAGAGAGAGAGAGAGAGAGAGAGAGACGCAGAGAGAGAGAGACGCAGAGAGAGAGAGAGAGAGAGAGAGAGAGAGAGAGAGAGAGAGAGAGAGAGAGAGAGAGAGAGAGAGAGAGAGAGAGAGAGAGAGAGAGAGAGAGAGAGAGAGAGAGAGAGAGAGAGAGAGAGAGAGAGAGAGAGAGAGAGAGAGAGAGAGAGAGAGAGAGAGAGAGAGAGAGAGAGAGAGAGAGAGAGAGAGAGAGAGAGAGAGAGAGAGAGAGAGAGAGAGAGAGAGAGAGAGAGAGAGAGAGAGAGAGAGAGAGAGAGAGAGAGAGAGAGAGAGAGAGAGAGAGAGAGAGATGGAGAGAGAGAGAGAGAGAGAGAGAGAGAGAGAGAGAGAGAGAGAGAGAGAGAGAGAAATGGACGACAGTGAGACCCAAGGGTTTGAGTGAATGGACCTCTTCAAGACGGATGTTGAGAAAGTAGATGGGAGGGTTTACGGTAAGGTCCTTCTCGGAGGATTGAAAGACATATTCCAAGTGTTTTACCAGTTTGTGATTTTGTTAATGTTGAGGAGAGGGAGGAGGGTTGGGGAGAGGGAAGAGGCTGCTTGCTTAAGGATCAGGGATCTCATGGCAGAGAGTGAAGTCATCAGTGATCTTATGTGGATTACAAGGACATCAAGAGATGTCGATGCACTCCCAAATTAATTACAGGGACATGAGTAATGGACAACTCAAAACAGGATGCGCGATTCAAACCAGGGATCCCAACACCGCTATGTCGTGCTCAGATGGGAATGCCAACAACCTATTCCTTAGAGTCACGACGGAATGTAAAAGCGCACATCGACAACCAGTCAAAAGACATCAGTGACAATTTGAATGTCTCCTCGAACAGTCTGAATCGACTGAACCCCGTTACTTAAACCCGACATGGAAGACAAAGATGCCGGACAGAAAGATCATTTTCATGCAACAAGTCGGATGATTCATTCACATAGCTCAACCAGGCCCAACAAATATGCTCGGCCAAAACTATTCCTGGCAGCAATGAAAGAGGGTCGGAAACAATGAAGGTCAAGTCAAGGGCTTGGATACAGCTGGAGGACTGGATGAATGAAGTTTTAATCACTCGCACGCCATTCGGCCTCACTGTCTATGGCGGCCTTCATTTATTTGTTACCTCCACCACGGAAGGTGAAGGAGGTTATGTTTTCACCCCTTTCTGTCTGTCTGTTTGTGTTTGTTTGTGTTCAGGATATCTTAAAAAAGTTGTGGACGGATCCGGATGAAATTTTGTGGACAGGTTCGGTGTGTGACAAGGGCAAACTGATTAGATTTTGTTGAAGATCCGGATCCGACTACTAGAATTTTTTAAAGTGATTCTTCACCATTGAGAGGTAGGGCTCAAAAACGATATTTCGCACGATATCTCAAAAAGTTGTGGACGGATTAGGACGAAACTTGGTGGACATGTTGGCTGTGTGGCAAGGCCGAATTGATTCGATTTTGGTTAAGATCCGAATCCGGATCTGGATGCGAGAATTATTTATTTTTTAAAGCGATTCTTAATCTTTGAGAAACAGGGCCAAAAACGATACATAGCATGATATTTCAAAAATGTATTGATTTGGCCCGATATGTTCACGTGGATCAGGCATTACGTGGCAGAGGTATGCACTCTACTGACTGCCCTTCTAGTTTATTATGCTTCGTGACGCAAGAAATGGACAAAATGTTGCTGATGACTTCTTGGATTATTGCGCAAAATCCCATCGTTCTTGGAAGGTGTGCAGAGTTGAACCTGGGGTAGTAAGTGCGTGGTTGGGAGAACTCGGTGCAAAGTGTCTGGCTGTTGAGGGATGGCTGGATAAACGAGTTGGTCGTGCGCTCCCTTCTCGGTCACCTGTTCATGGTTTTCTTCTCAGAGTCGATTCCGACTGAAGACGAAAGCCGTCCCAGGGGAGTGCTGACGAGAGGTGCTGCATTACGGAGCACGCTGCCTATTCCTGATGGGGATGTCAATCCGGTCGACCCTGCTGCTTTTAGGTTGCAAACGTTTAAGACCTCACCCCTGTTGCTCGAAAAGACCATTGTGCTTGGGCTCTGGCTAAATGATTTACCAATATATTAAATAGAGGAAATGTATGTTAATTATATGAATGCATCGGAGAGGTTACTGAGATGTCGGTAAAACTGGGAAGGCAATGGAAATCCACCCAGCATAACTCTCGGCAAGAAAAGCCACAATATGAATCCATCCATTGGGACCATACTTTGTACAGAAGAGCATCGTTGCTGCCGAAGCAGTCTCCTGGGATATTGGGCACAATCCTGGATGGGTCGCCACTCCGACACAGGATACTCGAATCGCTCAATCATCGCAGCAAGCTGGTACTCATTTTGCCGATCTCAGAAGGATGACAGGCTGAGTCAACCCCACCTGGTATTAATTCAACGGCCGAGCGGAATTTGAACTCAGGACCTTCGGATCTCAAGTCCACCACCTTAACCATTCAGCCAAACCAAGGATACGATATGAATACTGTGCAATTATTACCCTCGCCAGAGGAGAGGGTATTGCATTTGGGTCCGTTTTTCGAAGATTTCTTCAAAAATCGAAGACTTCTCAAGTATAATTGGTTGGTCTTGTGCATTATTCTGTCTGTCTGTCTGTTTGTTTGTATTTTTTATCGCCTAGAGGTCACAATTTTAAAGCGATCTTCACAAAATTTCACCACATTGTAGAGTTCGTCATAAGCAAAAAACTGATTGTTTTTGAGGTCAAAACGTCAACATAGGCCAACACCATAGGTCAACGACAAGTGAGATCTCTAAAATCCTCAATTTTCATCCGATTGACTTGAAATTTGAAGAGGATTTATATATCAGGTCATTGAATTCAACAACAAATTATTTTTGAGGTCAACATAGTACAAGTTTCTAATATTGTCAGTTTTCATATATATTGACTTGAAATTTGAACAAGATTTGCATATTGCGTCACTGAATTGGGAATCCAACTATTTTTTGACATCAAAAGGTCAAAGGTCAACTCAAGGTCAAACCTCTACAATCGTCAAATTTTATTTGAAAAATTGTCAATTTTCATCCGATTGACTTGAAAATTAAACAACAATTGCATAGTACATTAATGAATTGGGAAACAAACTATTTTTGAGATCAAAAGGTCAAAAGTCAACTCAAGGTCAAACTAAAATCATCAATTTTCAAATGAAAAATCGTCAATTTACATCGTATTAACTTGAAAGTTGAAAAGGATTTGCATAGTCCATCACTGAAATGGGAAAGCAATTATTTTTGAGGTCAAAAGGTCAAACTTCTAAAATCATCAATTTTCATCTGATTGACTTGAGCTTCGATTAACATTGTCAATTTCAATCTTAATGAAATGAACAATTTGAAGTATCCATGGCAACCTTTGGAGAGGGGGTGGATTTTGCAAGTATCTTACTCTGCAAGATGTCTTTTTCTTGTTTGTTTGTTACTTGTGAAAATCGAAGATTTTTCAAGTATATTGGTTGGTCTTGTGCATTACACTGTCTGTCTGTCAATCGCCTGCAGGTCACAATTTTAAACCGATCTTCACAAAACTTCATCACATGGTAGAATTCGACATAAGCGAGAAGCCTATTATTTTTGAGGTCAAAATGTCAACATAGGCAAAAGGTCAACGACTGAGGTGGGATTTCTAAAATCCTCAATTTTCATCCGATTGACTTGATATTTGAAGAGGATTTATATATCAGGTCATTGAATTCAACAACAAATTATTTTTGAGGTCAACATAGTACAAGTTTCTAATATTGTCAGTTTTCATCCGATTGACTTGAAATTTAAAGAGAAGTTGCAAATTTCGTTATTGAATTCAACCACCAATTACTTTTAAGGTCAAATTTGTTTTATGGATCTCGCAAGTATCATGCAATGCTTGACATCTTTCTTGTTTGGTTGCCTGTTTGTTTGTTTGTCCGCACAGAATGTGACTCTGTTTTGCTCTGCAACAGCTCGTCGGATTGACACAAAATTTTCACCACAGGAGCGACTACTCATATAAAATGTTTTAATGATAATTATGACATCATAGGTCATATGGTGTGGCAGCCATGTTGGAAAAAAGGAAAAAACTTTGGACGTCTTTATCTCCGAAACCACAACATGGAAAAAATTGAAACTTGGCACATGGCAAGTACTCCACATGGGGAATAAGTGTGATTTTTTTTCTTAATAATGTCCGAGGTGCCTTCGTTGTGACGTCATAATTGCATATGTAGAACACTACATCTGATCAGTATGAAAATTGTTGAGGGTTATCTTGGGAGAAATTGGTCAACATAAAAAAATTGATGTCATCGGTCATGTGGTTTGGCAGCCACATTATTAAGAAAAACAAAAAAAAAACCTTCAAAATCATCTTCTCTGAAATTACTGAACAGATCGAGGCAAAACTTTACAGCTATGACTGCCTATCCATGAGGAACAAAATGTTCACACCTATGACATCATAGGTCACATGGTTTGAAGCCATATTGGATTTACCCTAAAACCTTTAACAATCCTCTTCTCCAGAACGGCTGGACAGATCCAAGGGAAACTTAACACATGTTCCCCAAGCCTTGGGAAAACCAATGTGTTCACAAATAATTGATGTCACATGATCTGGCAGCCAAATTGGATTGAACGAAAATCTTAGAAAAATTACTACTCTTGAACTGCTTCATCGATCGACGTGAAACATCACAATTAGGATCGAGTAGTGATGGGGAATTCATGTTTTAAATTTCAACCTGAATGGACACATGGTCTGCCAGCCAGAATTATGTCATTTTTTGAATCTGCGTTCTTTTTCATTTTTTTTTTTTTGAATAATTCTCACGTCGCTGTGTCTGTATGGGTTTGAGGGTCGAGGAATA
>NC_140965.1:24833350-24863350 GCF_056783735.1 Eptatretus burgeri
CACTGTGTATCTTAGCAACCACCAATAAATTATTTTAATGCTTATTTATGATGTATTTTTAAAATAAAATTTATTTATTGTACTTTTGTTTAAATACCTCCATAAAATCGACATTATCAAAGCTTTAGTTGAAATGCATATTTAAACTTTGTTGTACGAATCGAATGTCTAAATACCTCCATTATTTAGTATCATCTAATATATATATATATATATATATATATATATATATATATATATATATATATATATATATGTATATATATATATATATATATATATATATGTATATATATGTATATATATGTATATATATGTATATATGTATATATATATATATATGTATATATATATATATATATATATATATGTATATATATATATATATATATATATATATATATATATATATATATATATATATGTTTTATCAACAGTATTAGTTAAATAATTTACCTCACTAAAAGAATTAATTCATTCTTATTATATCAAATGCATTGTAACAGGAACTTGTTCACACGAAAACCAACCAAACTTAAATAACAGGTGACGATGGAGTCTAAAGACATCAAACAATTAGCCAAATATCCTCTGTTTAATACGATGGAAAAAACCTTCTCAGCGCATTCCACAAAATCATCGTTTACTGAACAAATTCTTGCAAATCTAAGTAGCTAAGATGAAAAGACACTGTAACCCATTTTAATTGGTACATTGCCACATGGAAAGGTGTACAAGACTCCAGGGAAACTGAAATCATTGACTTTATGATATATACTTGCACTAAAGCCATTCTGTCCAACTCTAACCAACACATCCAGATATGCAGCAACTGTACAATCATTACCACACTCCTGTTTCAATCAGGCTATCTGGATAAATCTTGTGAAGTGGCCTCTCAAAAATATTAACCACACAAATATCATCTATATAACATGTATGAGATAATTTTTTTCTCCTCCATCAGTTTCTGCATGAATGAAATTCATAGAAAATAAGAATAATGTCCGCTAGTAGGGGTATGCAATCACCCCATGGGAATACCCTTAACCTGTTGAAACATTATCCCACAAAAAGACACAAAAGTATTAAATTAAATATAAATTAACAGCATCCTTAAACTTCTGCTTATCAAAACAATGAAAACTTGAGTATTTATTTTTGGAAAAGAATGATCTATCAAACCTGACAAATAAAAACTTATTAACAGAGTTTAAAACCTTGTCAATTACTTTGAAGAGTGATTCCCTCATTAGTACTAAATCCAAATTTGTATATAAAGTTGAAAAATCAAAAACTTCAACTGACTTGATATTAAAGCATCTAATTCTATCTAAGAACTCTAAAGAAGAACTAATTCTCCAGAAAGTGTTAATACCTGAATTCTTCTCAATTGCTAAACAATATTTCCTGAACTGTTCCCGAACAACTTGTAAGCCTGAGTTAACAATAATGGATAACTGTTTAGTGGAACACTGCCTGGCATCCACTATAAACCTATACTAGTACGGGTTCTTATGAAGATTAGGGATGCAGAAAAGTCGAGGAATGCAAAGATTTACCTCTTTTACATTTAATACTGAAATTATTACCTAAAACTTCCTGATGCTCAGAGATAATATCTTGGAGTAACTTATGACAAGAAACATATATGTGCTATTTCCTATACCGGTGAAAGTAACCATATCAATGCCTAACTCTCTTAATAAAACCTCCACATAAAACTTTTTACAAACCACAACAAAATTATTAGTAGCCTTATCCACTGGAGCTATTATGTAGCTATAATTGAGATCCTGAATGTCTTTACAAACACTTGGCTTGTTCAACACTGGTTTAAACCTACCCAGTGAAAGTAAGCCCTGATGACTAAAAAACTTAATCTTATTATCCAGGACTTCCACAACTCTGTTAAACCATGCATTAAAACTGCGTCCAGTTAACGTAAACTTAGTGCACATTTTGTTAACAAAATTAGAGACAGAATCCACAATTGAAGACTTAATGCAGCTCCAAGGTTGAGTTACTGGTTCTCTATATTTAGCTTCCATTTTCATCAGATCCCGAATTTCACTATTACTAGTTCTACACAAATCCCCAGAAACTACGTGTCCACAAGGTCCATATAAAAAAGGGGAAGATGAACATGCACAGTAAGTTTACAAAATGTCCTTTACTATATCTATACTAAGAGTTTTAAGAAATTATCAAAAATTATCAAAAATCCACCATAATTAAATAAGGATTGTCCTATGGTCTGAGTGAAAGTGAAATAAACCTTCAATGGAGTTCGCTCCCTAATTTTATCTGGTAATAAACTCTCTACACTAGTATCCCTAAAAATAGAATGAAACCGAAGCCTATCTACCTGCTTGCTAGAAAAATCACAAACTAAGAACTCGTGAATCCCATCAACTTTGGGAGTATACTTCTTTATCAGAAACCTGCTACAAAAAGCTTCGATCAAAAACGAGCATGTCATATGAAACTGTTAAACTCTGGACAAAGTTTAGATAAGACTTGTTTGGAACATGACCCTCAGAAGAACATAAAAAATCATGAAAAACCTTTCCTTCATAAAAATGTTTAAGCTCATCAATTATCCCTGAAATTTCTATTTTTGGAGCTGTATGACACCGACTACAACAGCCATGATCTCTGGGTCTCCTTCTCATTGGATAAGCAAAATACTCGATACAAAAAATATTACCTTGAGAAACTGACCCAGTACCTTGTACCCTGTCATTATGGCCCAAAGGATAGATCCTCTAATGTCCTGATCCAAAAATCCTCCTTGCATCCTAGCTCAACATCATACTCCTCTTTATTGTCAAAATCATTAACATTAACTGAGTTTATAATTTTAATCGAACAACTACTAAAAGCATGTCCAACTTCATTGAAATGATTATATAAATAAATATTAATACCAGACGATACAGCAGACCGATGTCCATTCAAACATTGATGCAAACATTGAGAAATTTTACCAACATATTGCAATCCACAATCTCTACAAGTGAGAAGATAAATAATGTACTTTGATTTGCATCCCAACAAACATTCACAATCAACAACAAAAGTCTTACCTGTCACATGACAAAGAAAAGTTTCACAAGGTCTAAAAACTTTACGACACAAACATCTAGAGGAATTACACTTTTAAAAAACAGCTTTACAAGTACTTGACAAAATATACCGACTCATTCTGACGCTGTATGCTTTTTCGTTTTCATAAGCCTGACATTGTTGCCACTCTTTTTGGTTTCTGACCTGGTCCAGTTGGCTCAGACTAGACAGAAGAGACAAGCTGACCAGCATACCTGTTGGCGAAGGGCTGCCTTGCTTGAGACGGGCATTACCTGGTATAGAACTGAAAGTTCTCCCACCTACAATGACAATGCCTTGCGATCAGGGTGCTGTTCCCTATACCACCTACACCAGACATTACGCTGTTCAACCTGGTGGAGGGACGCGCTGTACCGAGTGCCATTCTTGTTTATTATGCAGTAGTTATTATTGACTGACACTTTGTCTTAACAGAATAAATGAGGGGTGAATACATTTGAGAGAAAGATAAAATGTATGTGATCAGTCTGACTATGCTCTGGAGTGCATAAAACAACACTGTTGGGAAAAGATCGACTCAAACCTGATCCATAAACGAATCAAATCAATCCCAAATGGAGTTGAGGCAGTTCTCAAAGCAAAAGGGGATCAATCACAAGGATTAATTGATTATATGTAAAGACAGATTTGATTTTTCCATTTATAATAAGTGTTGCTCTATCCTGAAGAGTTTGTGAAATCCCTTGAAATTGCTTTTGGTTTCATTTTACGATGATTTATTTCATTACATCTTGATTGATAAATTTCCAACTGGACTCATACTTTTAGACTCCACTGTATGGACCCCACTCTCCTAGAAAAGTGAACTTGTATCTATGTTTGTTTGTTTGTTTATACATTGTTGCGGACCCGGGATCGGGGGCGAAGACTACGAGGGGTGAACAACCTCGGGTTCCGACCAGACTCACCAGAATCGCAGGCTGTCGCACACAAATAACTTTGTGACGTGGTGGGTCACTAATCGACCGTGAAAGCCATTAACTCGACCATGTGACTTAGGGTCCTCCAACTCATAAGTACCTTTACCTCAAGGTCACATGATCTAATTACCAGGGAATACGCCCTCAGTGCACACTTGCTCAAACCGGATCACCTTACTAGATCAAATGCAGCCGAGTGGAACTGCCAAACACATACCGGCTAGGAAACAGATCGTTGGGGAATAACGTACCAGCTAAACTTGTGTGCAGGCCATGCTGGACCAATGAAGGAAAACACGTAAATGAGCTGGGAACATTTTTATACAACACATTTATTTACAACCAAGCGAGGAAAGGTATGCAGCACAGTGAATGGAGTTTTATTTTACGTACAGCAGGGGAGAGCAAGGAATTTGTGGGGTGCGGCAAAAGTCAACAACTTACAAGAGGACACAGAGCAGGATTATCCCAACTATCTTCTACAATCTTACTTCATCTAGGATAGGCGCCATCACACACACAAGCACACACACACACACACACACACACACACACACACACACACACACACACACACACACACACACACACACACACACACACACACACACACACACACACACACACACCCGAGGAAAGTTAAAGAGACAAGAAAGAGAGAGAGGGAAAGGTGGGGATGAGCGCTCTCTCAATACCTGGCGCGGTCGGCTGACCAACGTGGCCCAGGACGCTTAGGGAGGGGTATTTGGAAAGATACTGATGTTTATGGTGGGGAAGTGGGAGGTGTGATACATATGCGACGTGAGGGGTGTGGTGTCGTGCCAGAGGAAAATGGGATTGCGAGTCAGTAACGCGTTCTTCTTTGTGAGTCCACAGAAGATGGGATAGAGGGGTCCATTGAGAGAGAATAGATGCGTGAGAAGGAATATTCCTAACCTAACCGTGTAAACGTCTGTATGTGCAAGCATGCACCTCCATGAGAAGCTTCTCTTGAGCGTTCCCACCTCGTGATATGGCATGTTATCTCCTCCATATTTATTCGCCAGGGCTCGTCGCAAAGTGCGCTCTGCACTGATACATCGTCCGTGGCTGGTGGTGAGTCCGTTTGGCTTTGCGGGAGTGGCAGCACATCGACAGCATGGCAGGGAGTCCAATGTCTGCTCTCGAAGAATGGCAGTCGCACACGGATGATGTTCTTGAAGAAGAAACTCTCTCAACAGCTCCACGTTACCCCATTTTATAACCCCCAGGTGAAGGCTGGGGCGAGGACTGGAAAGCGACACACTGTGGCCCAAATCCTACTCCTCTATTGGGCCACAGCGGCCCGAGCCACGCTCGGCCAGGCTCCAGGACCGGAAACCGACTCAGATGCTCAGCTTTAGCACGGCTCAAAGTTCCTGACTTAACATGGGGAGCATGCTCTCTGAGCCGGCCCTCCGGTCCCGAACGTGCACCAAGTGTAGTCTGTATGTTGGATGGTAGTGGACTTTCTCCACCACCCACAGACAACTTCAGGAGCCAAAATGCACACCTGGGACCCAAACCAAACTCCCGGATCGCCCTTTCCACGACCCCTCCTCGTTGCTTACGGTCTTGCGGTGGTCTAACGTCTGGAAGAGGGCTGTAACAATTCTGGACGCTCACCCAGGACATTCCCGTGCGATGTGTTTGAGCTTTATAGTATCTGTAGTGTGGTCCAGCATCGCGCGGCACCAAGGACAATGGCTGATGCCACGTAGTGCTGGAAATAGAGGCAAATTGTGGCAATGCAGAGGTACGAGGGGTGCAGGATTATTTTTCCCGTATGCGGGAGGCATTTGTGGTCAAAATCGTGAAATTTGGTGAGCGAGGTGCGGAGTAAGGTGAGGTGCCAGTTGGGAATTGGCTTGCAGATGTGAATGGAAAATGGTGTGCAAATTCCCGGGGCAGGTTGTCTTGTGTGCAACGGGGACGATCCAAGCCACGGGAAGCATCGTGGTGTGCTTATTAAACAATTGTCTGTTGAATGGCATGTGTGCTTGCATGTTTGTTGTATACTATGGCTAAAAGGAAAGGGTTAGAGGAGAGGTCAGAGTACAAATCAGAGATATTTATTAGATCTAACTACGAGTCCCACACAACACAATTCATCTCGTTAACCCACCAGACATGAGGGGAGGACTAACTACACATGAATACTAATAAAATAATTGCCCGGGGATCTCTGTATGTTGGATGCAATTGCCTTAGAGGCATGCGGTTTTGCAGAACTGCAACACTGCTTCAAAAACTAGAGAATTACTGAATCAAATCCAACCAGAGTTTGTATGTTGCCTAAGGGTACCCCGAATATGGTTTTTCTCAGCGTGGCATATCTGAGGAGGTGGTTAAGGGTGGTGGGGGGAGACCCTAATTCTCTCCATGTAAATGTATATTGTAAAGCACCACCCAGTGTTATCCAGTCTTACAAATCATCATCTTCTGACATAAAGAAAGTTTAAACAACTTGACAATATGAATAGCAGCCCCATAACATGCTGCTGCCACCATCATGCTCTACAGAAGGGATGGTGTTGACTGGGTGATGTGCAGCGTTTGGCTGACATAACGCTTTGAATTTTGACCAAAAAGTTCAATTTTCATCTGACCACAAAACTTTTCTCTCCATGTGCCTGCATCATAATTAGGATGCATCTTCTTTAGTAATGGCTTCTTTCTTGCCACCTGTCCAAAGAGGCCAGCTTTGTGAATGGAGCGGGATATTGTTGATTGATGAACACTGACCCCCATCTTGGACAAAGAGCCTTACAGACCTTTCAAAGTCATTGTTGGATTTGGAGACATCCCCCGAATCAGTTGCCTGCTTGCCCGGCTGCTGAGTTTGAATTGGCTGGGTGGTCTGATATGTCTTCCGCTTCTTAATTTTGGATTTCACCGTAATCAAAGGGATAATGAGTAACTTTGAAATCTTCCTATAGCCCTCTCCTGAACGGTGCTTCTCCACCACTTTATGTCTGACTTCTTTGGAAAGTTCCTTGGTCTTCATGTTTGCCTTGTTGGTTGACCAAGTGAGTTGCACCTTAAAACACCTTAGGTAAGTGGGGAGCTTAATTTT
Source organism: Eptatretus burgeri (assembly GCF_056783735.1). Lineage (NCBI taxonomy): Eukaryota > Metazoa > Chordata > Myxini > Myxiniformes > Myxinidae > Eptatretus > Eptatretus burgeri. The sequence continues at coordinate 24,840,494 of NC_140965.1, forward strand.
TCAGTTAAACCACTGATTACATCCAGGTGAAACCTATTACACTTCTTTTGTAACCTTTCAAACAAAAAATTTGCTCCTGAAGTAATTTAGGGTAAATTTGGTAAAGGGTTTGAATACTTGTGCAACTGAGAATTATCTGATTTTCTCTGTTAATCGAAGTTATTCACATCTTATCTGAGTTTTTCAGCTTTACCACTTTGGAGTAGTTTGTGAAGACTCGATCCATGCATAAAGTTTGATTTGAAAGCTTCATGAAATAAACACAGGTGGCATCAAAATGTGAAAACTTTGGAGGGGGGTGAATACTTTTGCAGGCCACTGCATACACACACATATATATACACGTACATGTAAGATATATTAAGTGTGATTTGACTGATCGATTTTTCATGATTTTTCATGGTAAGACTTGGAACGATGGAGGATGCCCACAGTTTATGGCAGACTTTGGCATCCAGCTTTGTTATGTTGGGTCCAGGAAAAGTCTTGACTATAACGAGGCATATAGTGTAACACTGAACCACTTCCAGTGACTCACCATGGAAATAGATAGGACGCTTCATTTGACTATCCTTCCAAAGCAACAGGGTGAGATTGTGGGTTTTGGGGCATTCAAAACTATTTGAGAAACGTTTCATGATGATAAAACCAATCATGGACAGATAGCCACTCTGTCACAGGATACTCGACTGAAAGTCTGAATTCCTAGCCGCCTGAACAACTCCAAAATTCCTGCCTCAATTATTTTGAAGGGAATGTCAGGCCTGGCCAGCCGGTTCGTGAAAGACTTGGGCCAAAACCTTTCCCTGACCAACCGCAAAAGAATGTGGGAATAATTGGGGCTGTTAAGAAGTAGTAGTCATTGTAGTAGTAGTAGAAGATCTGCAGGTCTTCTTGACATAAGTTTAAGAACAAAGATCAGCTCCATGGGAAATGGGTGAAGACCTAATCAATCACACTCTAGGAAAAGATAAAGTGAAGAGTGAAGTAAGGTAAGCTTCCTACCATATCACTTTTGCAACGCTTCATGCACCACACAAGACTGCCCACATGCTTTCACAAAGGTACAGTGGAAGGTATTGATTACATCATACAATGAAACCCACCTGGAAATTCCAGGTGAGTGAAACCCAAAGGGCAGATGTGCCTGTCTATCTGTTTGTCTGTCTGTCTGGTAGTGAGTCCGAAGGCCGGTTTGTGTGCTTGGCTCACACTGGATGATTTGTCTTTGCCTTCCTAGCAGTAGCCAGGGCAGGAATTTGGAATTTGGCTGCTGTACCGACACAGAATGGCCTGCTCTTTGTGAAAGGCACCCTGCAATCTTCAACGTTCACCAGCAGTTAATAGTCAGAGGAGTCTTCAGGTTAATAGGCTTCCCAACAGATGGTGGACTCATTGATGCAACGATCAGCTGATGAAGCAACAGCGTGACAGTTTGTAGTTGGGGCAGGAATCAAACCCACGCGAGACAGCCCAAAAGTCAATTTTGCTACGTCTGAGTTGTCCTTCCATCCCTTTGACATTTTCAGTAAAAGGGCCAAAAAATGAGTTTTGCATTGGTCTAAATGTGGTAATAATCATCGTTTAATCTTTTTGTCTTTCACCTTGTCTGCAGTCTCAGTCTCTGTTCTCTTTCTCCCTTATATCCCGCTTTCTCTTCCAACATCAAAAGTGTGCCAGCGCAGGCCTTCGCCTCGTTTCTCCATCACTGACGAATGCAAATATACAGGTCGGGGAGGTGGGCGCCAATGGCTAAAGTCGGGAAATGATGTCTGATGGCTGATAGCGGTGGCGTGGTGCCCGTGTGGTCCGGGTGCTTGCTCTTCGCCGAATCCTCAATCCCAGATCTGATGTTTTGTGTTCGTGCTTTGGTGCTGGGTTGTTACGGCCGGTCGTTGTTGCTGTGTGCAGCTAGTTGGGCACTGCATACATGTGGCTGGACACTGAGTGCACACAATTGGCCAATGGGTGTAAGTGTCCAGGCAGTGTGTCTGCAGAGTTGGACAATGGGTGCAAGCGTCCAGGCAGTGTGTCTGCAGAGTTGGACAATGGGTGCAAGCGTCCAGGCAGTGTGTCTGCAGAGTTGGACAATGGGTGCAAGCGTCCAGAGAGTGTGTCTGCAGAGTTGGACAATGGGTGGAAGTGCATGGGTGCTGTGTGCACACATTTGGGCGCTGGGTTCAAGTGGCTGGGAGATTGATGCTTGTGACCACGTGCCTAAACAATAGCAATGACAAAGCGATCGGTAGTTACATACCTTCTATTGTTCCATCAAAAATAATGGAGTTTGCTATAAAGAAGGAAAAATAAATAGACAAAGACAAATTCTAAAGAAAACAACAAACACACAGACAGACAGAAACATACGCAGAGACAGAGACAGAGAGGGCCAGTATCTATGCTTGCCAGCGACGTTGGTGGTCAGATAACCCTTTCTTCCCCCCTCTCCAATCCCCTCTTTCCTAAAGCATTATCTTCGAGGTGAAGTTAACAGACTTAAATAGGAAACTGCGCTGCTTCTCCCTCCCCCTTTCTCCCCAACTCTCCATGCCCCTCTCCCGACCCCAACACTGACCCAAAAGATGGTTGCAAAGAAAGGTTATCCCAAGGTTACACTGTACAGGTGTTAGTTACAAGCATGTATGTGGCATCAGCAGCACCTGGCATTTACACCTGCACAGGAACAACAACCAATCACATCGAGACCACAACACTAGGTAGACACATACGAGCTATTACCCACCACCCAGGTAGCAGAATCCAACAGCAGCTGGAATGTGCTGCTCGCTTTGATTCGGTTCATGGAATATCCCTTGAATAAGTGTTCTGTAAGTACATTTTATGCTGGAAGGAACCATGTCTATCTATTACGTATGCAAATATTGTGCAAATTAAAATCTTCCCCAATCCCAGACTACTTCATGAATTTTCCCTTCCCTGTACTTCTATGTCCTCCTGACCCTCCTTTCTCTTTCCTTCCAGGGGGTGGTGTTTCAATCAGTGCATACATGTTTGGTTCCTTTGACCTTTTCACGAGGGAACACGGTGGATATAATGATGTAGTATGTGAAACGACCGATTTGATATCGAATGGAAGTGCAACAAGTGCCTCGTTTGCTCTTGAATATTTTTGGAGTTGGCCATCTTACCTTTTATGTACATCCTGGTGGCATCCTTCCTAATCACCTTTCTTTTCATGCAACGTTCATGTCGTCATGGCTTCCAAGTGTTTTCTCTTTGTGTTGATGTACAGCACACATTGACACCATGATGACACAATTTGGATTTGTGCAGCGGATGTGTCATAGGTCATGTACACCTGGGTCAAATTTACAAAAATCTATGGAGAATGTGGATTCATATTCACCCAAGAACCTCTCTCGATTGAAGATTCTTGTCCATCCAGAAACCTCCAGCCTTGTAACCACCACCAAGACAGGTCAGCCAGGTCTAGAAAAATGTATATTAGTTGCACCTCATCGCCAAACCCTTTGTTTCATGAAGTCGAGGAAGGCTACACTCAAAGACCATTTTGTTCTTGTGAATTGCAGTTTGGCTGCCAGGGTAGCTGTCATTTTTTCGAGCATGGCTGTGCCACTGATGCTGTGTCCCTCTAGGAGTATACTGGTACTCATTTCACCAACCTCAGAAGGATGACAGGCTGAGTCAACCCCACCTGGTGTTAATTCAGTGGTAAAACAGGGCTCGAACTCAGGACCCTAAGATCCTGAGCCAGCCATCCTAACCACTAAGCCAACACCAGGCTTGCTCAAAGACCATTAATGTAATTACATGCAGATTCCTCCCACTAAACAAGATGCTGAAAAATGTCATCCAACAGTTTGATGTTAGTCACAGCATAGCTCGAGAACAAGCCGATTCAAAGCTGCATAAACCTATCTCTTTGATGCCACATTTCACGTGTGTTTCCCCATTCTTGCAAGGGTGCGGTTATAATAATATATAAAACTTTAAGCCCAGATCATTAGACTTTTAGATGACAAGGAAGAGTTGTATGTAGTCCTATTGCTCGTGCTTCTCTATGAGCTAAGTTGACCATCAAGGTTGGCCTCCAAAGCCAGTCACTGACTGAGCATCCTGCATCAGACAAAGTCCTTCCTTGGCACACCTGAACTCTTATCCACCTAGAAGGTCTTCATCCGCAGCTTGATGGCGTACTGCTCTCCCCTCTGGGCTGGCTCCCCTGCTTCACATCTTGCTCAGCTTGATGCTATGGAAACCAAGGCCTTCAAGATCATTGAAATCTCCCACACTGAAGTTGAGTCTATGGGTCGATCACTGCACCATCACAGGCAGGTCGGTGGTCTCTCTTTGTCTTCTACCACCTTCTTTCTGGTCTTGCGCCCTCTTTCGTGCTTTGTCTCGACCCCACCGTCAGGTGGCATCGTCACCCAACAGCATCCTCCCCTACCAATCTTTCTTCCCCACATTCCTTATTAGTCTTGCCCCGAAGGGATTGTGTGACTATTGCAACGTGTGTGTGTGTGTGTGTGTGTGTGTATGTGTGTGTGTGTGTGTTTGTGTGTGTGTGTGTGTGTGTTTGTGTGTGTGTTCTGTCTGTGTATTCTGTGTGTGTGTGTGTTCTGTGTATGTGTGTGTGCATGTCGATATATTTTCGCTTTAAATTTTATTCTATGCAACCGCTTGTCCGGTCAATGCGAAACTTTAAACATTTGGGAGGGGGGAGTTGGGGGTGGGGGTGGGGTGGGGGAGAGACTCCTCTTGGATAATTTTTGTTGATAGCCCAACTATATTTATCAATGACATATGGCTGACAGGATCACCGAGACGTGCACACTCTCAGCTCTAAGCTGTCTCGCATCGGTTTGAATCCCGACCCAGCTATAAACTGTCATCCTGGTGTTTCACAGGCATGGTGATTCACCAATGTTCTAGCTCTTCTGTTCTTTGTTCTCGTTCCTTTTGATCCGTTCTTTGTTCTGCTTTATTTTGATCTGCTCGTTGTGCTAGCTCTTCCTTTCTTTGTTCTAGTTCTTTTTCATCCGTTCTTTGTTCTAGCTCTTCTGTTCATTCTTCTAGTTCCTTTTGATCCATTATTTGTTCTAGCTATTCTGTTCTTTGTTCTAGTTCCTTTTGATCCATTCTTTGTTCTAGCTCTTCTGATCTTTGTTCTCGTTCCCTTTCATCCATTCTTTGTTCTTGCTCTTCCATTCTTTGTTCTCGATCCTTGTGATCCATTCTTTGTTCTAGTTCTTTTTCATCCGTTCTTTGTTCTCGCTCTTCTGTTCAATCTTATAAGTTCCTTTTGATCCATTCTTTGTTCTAGCTCTTCTGTTCTTTGTTCTAGTTCCTTTTGATCCATTCTTTGTTCTAGCATTTCTGTTCTTTGTTCCCATTCCTTTTCATCAGTTCTTTGTTCTCGCTCTTCTGTTCTTTGTTCTAGTTCCTTGTGATCCATTCTTTGTTCTAGCTCTTCCTTTCTTTGTTCTAGTTATTTTTCATCTGTTCTTTGTTCTAGCTCTTATGTTCATTCTTCTAGTTCCTTTTGATCCATTCTTTGTTCTTGCTCTTCTGTTCGTTGTTCTAGTTCCTTTTGATCCATTCTTTGTTCTCGCTCTTCTGTTCTTTTTCTAGTTCCTTTTGATCTGTTCTTTGTTCTAGCTCTTCCCTTCTTTGTTCTAGTTCCTTTTGATCCATTCTTTGTTCTAGCTCTTCCGTTCCTTGTTATAGCTCTTCTGTTCTTTGTTCTAGTTCCTTGTGATCCATTCTTTGTTCTAGCTCTTCCTTTCTTTGTTCTAGTTATTTTTCATCCGTTCTTTGTTCTAGCTCTTATGTTCATTCTTCTAGTTCCTTTTGATCCATTCTTTGTTCTTGCTCTTCTGTTCGTTGTTCTAGTTCCTTTTGATCCATTCTTTGTTCTCACTCTTCTGTTCCTTGTTATAGCTCTTCTGTTCTTTTTCTAGTTCCTTTTGATCTGTTCTTTGTTCTAGCTCTTCCCTTCTTTGTTCTAGTTCCTTTTGATCCATTCTTTGTTCTAGCTCTTCCATTCCTTGTTATAGCTCTTCTGTTCTTTTGCTAGTTCCTTTTGATCTGTTCTTTGTTCTAGCTCTTCCCTTCTTTGTTCTAGTTCCTTTTGATCCATTCTTTGTTCTAGCTCTTCTGTTCCTTGTTATAGCTCTTCTGTTCTTTTTCTAGTTCCTTTTGATCTGTTCTTTGTTCGAGCTCTTCCCTTCTTTGTTCTAGTTCATTTTGATCCATTCTTTGTCCGAGTTCCTTTTGATCCATTCTTTGTTCTAGATGTTCTGTTTTTTGTTCTAGTTCCTTTTGATCTATTCTTTGTTCTTGTTCCTTTTCATCAGTTCTTTGCTCTAGCTCTTCCCTTTTTTGTTCTGATTCCTTTTGATCCATTCTTTGTTCGAGCTCTTCCGTTCTTTGTTCTCACTCTTCCGTTTTTTGTTCTCGTTCTTTTCTCTTCCATGAGCCTCGACTTTGTACACAAAAAAGTGCACTGGATGACAAAATGGCACCATATACTTCAACAAATCCTCAGAGGGATCACACTTCAAGACAATGTTGTTTGTGCGCTATATCAACATCAACAATCCATCAAAACAGTGTTAATGGAACTGCCTACATTAAACGGTGGACTCACTGGTTGTAATCGGATATGTGACATCATACGTGGACAAATGTGGCAACGTTTTCATATTAACCATGCTCTCAATAAATCCGGGTTTTCAAGAGGAATGCAATTAAATAATTTCTGTAATTTCTTCCAGGAATGAGTTGAAATACCACTGTTGATAATGCATATAACAAAATAAAATGTGCTGGAATAAATATCCATCCTTGAGTTGAAACCGAGTTAGTTTATTCTGCAGGTTTGTGACTTCTCTGTATTCTACAATCTCCTTTTTGGCCTCACATCCTCTGCCCGATATTGGCTCTGTCCCTCCCAGTAACCCTCCTCTTGTTAAACCCTCAAAATCCAGGCTCACCACTCATCTCCACTCATTTGCTCCTCTTCATCACCTGCTGAATGAACTTCCCCATTCTGTTCAGTCCCATTCTTTCCTTCAGGGCTTCAAGACAGCTCCTCACAACGACCTCAGGTCACCTCCCATCCATGCTCATGATCTCTTCGACCCCAAATTACCCGATTCCCAAGCATTCCTTTTTTCAGGTTATTGTGACCCCCACCCCCTCCATCACCTCATTTCATTTGTTAGTTGGTTTGTTCCTTTTTTTGTTTTATCCTTGCTTTCTCCTTCCTTTTCTCGCTGTGTTTCATTCAGGTTGTCTGCCGCTTGTTCACGCCCACATGTCCTTCTCCCCCTCCCCTTGTCCCATTGATCTCACTCTCACTTATATTGCTATTAATCATTTTGTCGAACAGGCTATGTCTGTCAGTGATTGTTTTGTATCACTTTATAACACAACCGACCGATCAGGTTACGTGCATCGTTATTGATCATTTTATATCAGTTTATAACACATCAGGTTGATCCGGATTTGTAAATGGCTGTTTGCATACTTGTCTTGCTACACAACTTCTGACCTCTTTAATCTGTTTTCTGGGCTATTCTTATCTGTTTCGGTTGCTTTTACTTCTGGCTTATTTTACTTTTGCAAACTTGACATGCATGGCTCGGTTGTGGTGGAGATGATGATGCCCCCTGAGTTGACACCGCATGGTTGATCTGAATGAAAAAGTTATTTAATTGGGTAAAACTAGGTAAAGACATCGGTGATGATTAGTGAAGGTTGTACGAACAAACAGTGTTCGGCGGAAGGGGGGTGGGTGGTGGTTCAGCAACTTTTATGGAGTAAATGGCCACTTCACAAGAAACTTTTACTTAAATGAGAAACTTTCAAAAAATAATGTTTTGTAGCTGTGTCCCTATCAGCAGCCAACTTGTTACAGCTGCAAACAGAAATCTGTCTTTAGTATGGCAAAGACCGTTGACACTGGACTGCAAACTATGTTGAATGCGCCACGTGATCAGACGCAAACTATTTTGTGCTTATCAGAGGGTAAAAGGGTTGGCAGATTGGTTCAGAGGTAGCGTACTCACTTTAGGATCTCTTCAGGGTTTGATTCTGGGCCTGACTATAAGCTGCCACCCTGTGTTTTGCAGGCATCAATGAAGAATCCATCTTTTAAAGGATATTCTGCCAATATTTTGCCGGCTGTCTGTTATGCAAGAGCCTTCGCTGGTGGACCTTACATATCTCAAGTATTTTTAAGAGTATGCCTTGTGTGCTGTTATGCCAGCAAAATTATTACAGATAAGTGCCATCAATCTAAGGTGGGGAACAGAATCAGTGGCATAGCCACATCTCCGCAAGTTATCGAAACTTGTTGCCATATTCTGCGTATCAATGAAAGGGTAAAAGTTTTGTGACAGATTTGTCCCCCTTCCAGCATTGCTTCCACTGTGCAAGCCGCTGGCTGTTTTGGAGAGCATTTGCCTGGCATGGACCAAGACCACCAATTTATTTTAAGGGCTGCATTTGTGCACCTTATGATTATCTGAGCATCATTGTAAACAAAGCATGTTTCTTTTCCCTCCACTACGAACGATATATGTACACCACGAGAACATCACAATATATCATCTCTGTCGTCTTTTGTGATTTTTTTTTGTGCATACATGGATGAATCTCATGGAAGAGCTAGAGCAGAATGGAATTGAATGAAATAGAAGGGGAGAAATACCAACAGCAGAGTGGAGGTGAGAGTGAGATTAAGAGGAGGGGAAGAAGGACACGTGGGGGTGACTAAGTTGCACAAAAGCTGAATGAAAGACAACAAGAAGAGATAGGGGATGAAACGGAAAAGGAAAAAAAATCGATTGACAACTACCAAACAAAAAGAGGTGAGGGAGGAAATCACAATAACCTGGAAAAAGGGAGTGCTTGCGAATGGGGGTAATTTGGGGGTAGAAGACATCATGAGTATGGATGGGGGGATGACCTGAGGTAGTGGTGAATAACTGTCTTGAAGTTCCTGGAGGGAAGAATGGGAATGAGCAGACTGGGGAAGTTGGTTTCCAAGGTGAGAGAAAAGAGGAACAAATGAGTGGAGGTGATGAGTGAGCACAGATTTTGGGAATTCACCAAGAAGAGTTACTGGCGGACCGTGTGCGCCCTGCAGCAACCTGGGAGGGTTAGAACAGAGAGGGCAGAGGGTGCATGACCAAAAAGGAGGTAGTGGAATAAAGAGGACACTAACGTGCCTGCAATGTGAAAGTAACATGCCGAGACACTGCTTCATTGTGGAAGATCCCAAAGGTTTTGAGGGCCTTCTTTTCCATGGCATCAAGAAGGGCAAGGTGTGAGGCAGGGGTGCCAGCCTAAAGTGTAGAGCAGTACTCCATCACGTTCGTTTTGAAAAGCATGACAATGACCTCAACTTTTCCTCAGCTACCACAGTCATCAGCAACACGACAGAGAATCTGAGACGATATATAGAGCACGTCTTGATACGGCATGCTTCGCAAGACTGAGAGATGATTATCCATAAAAGAAAAGGGAAAAATGAAAGGAATGGAATTGTCATCTGGAAAATTCCTGGATTTGATTCCATGACTTGTAGTTGTGGTGAAAAATACCAACACCCATCCTCCAAACCCCCCCGGCAGCAACTTTCATTGACTATCACACAGCCTTCCAGACTGAACACAAACTAGATAACAACACTGAATCTGCCAAAACCTGTAATGTATGAACATGGAATAATACAAGCTTAACTGAACAACGGATCTTAAACTTTTGTCACGTCCTGATTAACCCAATAAATACATGAGTGTAAAATTACCGAAGTAATGTAAAGGCTAGAGTCAAACTTTGTAAGTAAAGAAGCAAAGTCAGAGATTTGCAAATGCTGAAAGAATGACTGAATGGATGGAAAGAGAAGTAGGAATAGTTGGATTCAGAAGGCAAGGTTATAAAATGTAGAATGAAAGTAAAAAGACAAAAGGACAGATATAGATACCAGAGTTATGAATCTCACCACAAACCAATGCAAAGCTACTGCCCCCCCTCAAACCCCCCTCCACCAACCACCACCACACCACCCACATCTCCCCACCCCTCACCCCCTACCTGCCACTTCTGTTTTGAATTAGAACCATCTTCTCTTCGTCTCCATATCTTTCCCTGTGTCAACCAACTGTGTCTGTTAATCCTACCCCTCCCTCAAAACTGCGGTTCCTCATGTCTTCTCCCCAATCCCCTCCCCTCTCCCACAAACCAAACCATCTTCCCATTTCTCTGCCCCTCTAGCTGCCCGACTCCTTAATTTTCCAGTTCTGTGGCTCTTAAGTAAACGACTCATCGCTAACTCTGCTGAACCATGCTGCTGCTCAGCAACTATGCTCCCCAGTCTGAGTACCATTTATCCTGGCCCTGCTGTCTAATGTTGACCATTTTCTCTGGTCTCGTAACTGAAGCTCTCAGGAACCTCAGTATTCATTAGTCTCATAATATTTGTGCTCTATTCTCTTCAGGCAAAACATTATATTTCCTCACCTCTTTCTCTCTTTTGATCTTCCCACTTCTCCTCCCGTGACTTCTTTCTCAATACCTGCACCGTGATGGCCAATATCGAACAACATCCATCTTTGGAAGTTAAATCTCGTTTTTCATATCCCCTTCCGACCACCAAAATCCAATTCTCTCACTCCTCTGCTGACTCAACCACCCCACCCCCCTCTTTCTCCCCACTGTCTCTCCCTTACCCTCATACTCTCTCACCATTTCCCTCTCTAAATCTGGCACTTGCAAAATGCTCCCTCCACCCTTCCTCCTCCACTGTCTCCTAGAAATTCTGAGGCATTATGGAAAACAGACGCCATTTGGACGATACCCAGTCAGACAAGTTTATGTGGAAGGCAGGCCGGGTGCCGGGGTGACGGGAGGGAGGCAGACAGACAGGCGGGTGAGACATGCAGTACTTGTACCACTGCCCTGATAGTGAGTTGGGGAACCAGTGATAGCGAATTATTTGTGGGGCAGCAGCATGAGCTCTGGTCCCAGTTACTGCCCTGATAGCCAGCTGCCGCCACCTTGCAGGAGGCAATGTGTGTCCTGCACACAACAACTAGATTGTCTGTATATGGCTACCGATAAAATCCATCATATCCCAACCGTCCACTTCAAAATCACAGATATCTACTCAAAAACTCCAGATATCAGTAACCCAATAATTATAACTGAAGAATCATGCACACATCAAAACATTTATGCAAAAACAATTTTGTTTTTCCTTCAAAAGTAGGACACATGAAAGCACTGGTTTGTAATTAAAAATAAATATTTTTTTTAAATCATAAAGTCAAATTCTATACTAAACCGAGTGTGTTCATTTCATGCTAAATGGTTGGAAGAATGTGTTCATGTAGTTGTTAAAACTGAAATACAGGTGCAGGGATGCTTGAGAATAATCTCAGATTATTCTTCAAAACCAGTATCTAATTAATATGAAAACTCAGGAGGAAAACTAATTAGAATATAGAATGTAAATCGAAAATGGTCAAAGAAGAATGTCTTACCAAGTTGTGCATATTTACAGGAAGAGAAAACGAAAAACTATTCATGATGGATGGTATGTAGTCCACTTTGCATCACATTACATACTATAATAACTAATGTTAGATCACATTACATACTATAATAACTAAAGTCAGATCACATTACATACTTCTATACTAACTAGTACATGCGTGGCTGTACATGCAAAAAAAAAAACTTTCAAACCACGAGCCAGAAACAACAACCACACAGACCGTTGCATCGCTCTCGCATGCCCGTACGTGCGTGGCCCGGAAGTTCGCATATCGCAGTTACGATTATTCGCAATTTAGTTTTAATGGCCAATTATTCAATTAGCGCCAACGTATTTTGCCTTTTCGCAATGTCATCGCAAGGAAAAACACAAAGAGAAGAGAAGAGAAAGAAGAAAAAAAAACTACGTGCAAAAAACAACAAAAACAACAACAACAACAACAACAACAAAAAAATGTAACTTTCAAACAAACACACAGTCCGTTCCTTCGCTCTCCTAAATGACGACTGGATTGGGGCATTGTGTTTATCTATAAATGCGCATAAGAAATCGAGAAATTATTAGAATACACAAAGTCATCACTTTCCTGAAGTCCATACGTTGTAACCCGTAATGGGGAACGCGGCTGAGGTTCTCTTCCCCCATCGGCCACGCCCACGCAGTAACGTGTCTTGTCATTGGTTGGTAAATAAATGGCCATAACTTGGGAAGCACTTGTCCGATTAATATCAAACCTTGAAAAGGCACATCCACAGGGCCACAGCAATATACCTGGCAAGTTTCAATTAGATCGGACCAGTGGTTGTCGAGAAATAGCGGACACACACACACACACACACACACACACACACACACACACACACACACACACACACACACACACACACACACACACACACACACACATTGCTGGAATTATAGATAGATAAATGTCAGTGTGTGTGTGTGTGTGTGTGTGTGTGTCTCCTCCATAACTCAAAAACTGTAAAACCGAGCAGCCTAAATCTTTGCACACATACTAAGAAAACTCCAAGGAAGTGCATGACTGAAAATTGGTTGTTTGGGTTAATTAAAACACCCCTTTTGAAGATAATTAATGGCCTTATTTAATTAGATCCTTCATCAGGTGATCTTCAGCCACCTCACTCTCTCGGGTCTGAAGGCGTTTCCTAGGTTACCTCGGTGGGGTCTGAAGCTAACATGTTTTTTGGCCTGCTCAACCTTGCCTTGACTTGGAACAGGCCGTAACGTTTTCTTAACGAGAAAGTTTTCTTTTCACTTTCCTCACTCATATTATCGAGTGCTTGCCTGTTCATCATCGCTACGAATCCCTGTATACATCACTTTTGTAAGTATTATAGTTTTCAAATTAGGAGCTTGGAGCGATTTCATGCGATATATGATACAATTTTCCATGATATACACTCACGGACTAATGAAAGTATATCATCAAAATATTGTTTCGGTTTTAAGGATCGGATATCGTCCGGACAAAATAAGTGTTGAAATCTGTTTTGAAATCTGATATAGTACAGCAGTTATGTGAACTATTTGGTGGAATTGTGCCTTTGATGATAGAGGCATGAAATTTGGCACACAGTTAGGGCATGCCCTTGGGAAGATTTTTGGCTATAGGGCCATCATAGATTTGTCCCGTGACAGGAATGGCAGACATTTTCCAAAAATGGCCACCAAAGACATGATAATTATGTATGCTATTGTGTGGATCAAAATTTTGTTATTAGTTCTGGAAACACATATAAAAGTAAAATCTCTTCTTCTTTTAAAGGTGGAACAGAGTGAACTATGTAATATTGAACATTTGTGTTGTGATTAGCTGTGTTGTACTTTTGGTTTCACCTTTGGTTATGTGTTTACTGTCATCTTGTACTCACCTTATGTTACCGGCCTACTCATTCATTCCCTATTTCTGCTTTTAGGTGTAGCAGTGTGACGATGGCAAAAATGTACAAGGTGGTGGATCCTCTTCAGCATGGGGCATCAACACATTGTCCAACAACAGACTGGAGAAAGTGTGCTCTGTGCCAGGAAGACATATCAGAGGTGCTTCACTGTCAAGCCGAGTCCAGACGTGACACACAGGAAGCAGGCTACATGACAATTGCTAACCTTCTTGTGGGTTTTAGTAGGATTGGTTGTTCGCCAATACAGTAGTAATAAATCTCTCATGCCTTGAGGACGGTGAGAGCATTGAGGCAACACTGCAGCAGCACAAAGCCAAGTGGCACGACTCATGTAGACTTGAGTATAACAAAACCAAACGAAACCTCACAGAGAAGAGGAAGAGACTGATAGAAGATACTGCAGATGCCTCTAAGAAGTTCACCCGTCAGAGTTTGGGAGAGACAAGGACTGATATTGAAACATGCTTCTTCTGTAGCAAACATGCACCAGCTGGAGGGTCTGTGCAAAGCATCAACATTCGGGGTTGATGTCCATGTCTAACAATGTGCCCTCAAATTGTAGGACAAACGACTAATTGCCAAATTGAGTGCAGGAGACCTAATTGCACAAGACGCTCAGTACCATGTGCAGTGCCTGGCCCACTTGTAGAATAGAGCAAGAGAAACAAAAACATCTGAAAAGTCTAACGTGGACACAGTGAACCATGGCATTGCATTTGCTGGACTGGTATCTATATTAAAGATGCTCGCATGGACGATTGAGCAGCACCCATCTTCAAACTCACAGACCTTGTGAATCTGTACAGCACCAGACTGAAACAACTTGGGACTGATGTAGTAAGGTGCATCTACTCCACCAAGCTCAAAGTCAGAATATTGGGTTACTTTCCGGACATGGAAGCTCACAAGCAAGGTCGAGATGTGGTCCTCATTTCCAATGAAGATATTTGATCCACATTGAGCAAGGCATGATACTGACAATGATGGAGTTTATCTGACGAGGGCTGCTCACATAGTGAGGACGGACATACTCAAAATAAAATACCAGTTCAGTGGTTCATTTGGAACCAAGTGTCAGGAAGATTATGTGCCAGTTTCTCTCTTGGCACTAGTTGCTATGGTGTTTAAAGGACCAAACATCAAGTCACAATGAAGTTCATCAGCAATGCCCCAACCAGTTCTCACCATTTCGCAGCGACTGATGCACAACAGTTTGGTACAACGTCGAAGGCATCAGGCTACAGGTACAATTAGGCACAGCCAAGAATGGGAAACACCTCTGCCTATCTACCTTGGGTTAGTTCCACGCCTTCACTGGGTGTGACACAGTGTCCTGTTTTGGAGGCAGAGGCAAGAGGACTGCATGGGACACCTGGAACACATATGGTGATGTCACTACAGCATTCTGTGCCTTAGTTGCTCGGCCAAGCCTACAATCCATAGAGGAATGGCTGGGGCCACTGGAGTGATTTGTGGTCCTGCGATATGATCACACCAGTAGCCAGGAGTGTGTCAACAAGGCAAGGAAACAGCTGTCCACTCAGAAAGGCAGAGCAATTGATTGTCTGCCTCGTACACAGGCAGCACTCATCCAGCACATCACATCAAGAGGGCTGCCTGCCTACCAGGCTGGTCACTGCTGGGCCCAGATGATGATCACGGCTTCAGAGCTTCCATCTACAAGTGAATGGGGGTGGAAGAAGAAGGTCGAGGGAGGCTGGGAAGTATACTAGACAACCCTAGCAGAAGCCATGCAAGCTTGTAGGGAACTCATACATTGTGGCTGCAAGAAGGGCCGGACAGGACACTGCAAGTGCCGGAAGGCTGCTTTGCAGTGCACTGTTCTTTGTCTCTGCGGTGGATTTTGTACTGACTGACTGACAAGTAACAACAGTCGGTCACAAGACGTATGAGACATAAATTGGACACATTGAGCTGTAAACTAAAACATAATAAGTCCCTTTAATTAATGTGTGCTCATTCGTAGCTCGAGAGGTAATTGCTCCAGTGAAGTTGTCCCAACTTGAAATAAAAGTAATGTTTTACGACCCCCCCATAACGATATTTGGCATTATCTACCATTGTGGAGTTACATATACCACTGATATGAGGTAGATAATTTAAAAAAAAATCACAATACAATCGACTTGATCTACCATATCGAATGTACGACAACAGCCGATGGTGGCCATCAAGGAAAATGGCACCACTTTTGTCACAGGGAAAATCTGCGATGGCCCAATTGTCAAAAATCTTTCTTAAGGTATATTCTAACAGTGTGCCAAATTTCATGCTTCTATCATCAAAGGCACAATTTATTTACAAATCTGCAGTACAAATAACTTAAAGAAATAACGAGTCTTATAACTAAACCAATATACCTATTTATTTTGAGCAAGCAAGGCTATGTTCCCTCCTTCTCCATACGTACACAAGAAAATGTGAAATGTCCAAAGCATTAAACTGATCTTTTCCTACTGTTTAGAAAATTATATTGAGTGAACAAAAATTGATGAACGTGCCAAAATTAACCAGCTTCATTGAGCTATATGATTTAATGCATTCACTGCTGGACCTCGTTCCCTGTCCCACAGAGGGACTGCCTATCCACAGTGTCTGCCAGATCTGTGACTATATTTTTGGAGGTTTTGTGAGGTGCTCTTCAAGGAATAAAAGCAAATCTGGTTAAAAAAATGGACGTTTTAAAAAGAGTTATAACGTTTGTACAGATCCCGAACCGATGTACCATGTGACACGTACACAGACGAGCAGGCAAAATGGCAGATTTTCTGCAATGTTTATTTCATGGGCGATTGAACGTTGCGATGTTTCCAGGGTTGTTCTGCATTAAGCGTCAACTCTTTTGTGGATAAAGTAATTTTATTTCATTAACTGCTGCGTGCGCTGTATTATTCTTCTTGCGTATTGCAGCTTAGCTGCCGGGGTAGATATCATTTCTTGGAAGCACGACTGTGTCACTGATGCAGTAGCCCCTCTACCAGTACACTGATACTCATTTTGCCAACCACGGAAGGATGACAGGCTGAGTCAACCCCCTGGTGTATTGATTCAGTGGCCAACGGGGCTTGAACTCAGGACCCTAAGATCCCAAGCCACCACCCTAACCACAACGCCAACACCAGGCTACTGCATGCGCTGTGAAGACTGGCTTTAAAGTGAAAGGTGTCCTTTATGGAATGCAGCGACAGCCTGGCCAACTGTTCCTTATCAACCATTTAATAGGAGTGCTTGCATGAGTGCGTAAGCCACATGCTAAGCATCCATTGCTGAAAGCGAAACCACACTACGTCATTCTGAGCGAATACTTCACTCACTGCGGACACTTTTGCCATGCCACATCATTCGGAGGGGGCGCTTCGTGTTCTGCCACCCAGAGCGGGCGCTTCATGCTCCACCACCCAGAGTGGGCGGTGCGCGCTCTGCCACCCCAAGTGGGCAGTTAGCGCTCCGCCACCACGAGCAGACGGTTCGTGCTCCGCCTCTCCGAGTGGGCGGTTCGCGCTCCGCCACTCCGAGCACGCGATTCATGCTCCACCACCCAGGGGGGGCACTTAATGCTCCACCACCCTGAGTGGACGCTTCGTGCTCCCCCACCCCGCGTGGGTGCTTTGTGTTCCGCTACCCAGAGCGGGCGCTTCGTGCTCCGGCACCCCGAGCGGGCGCTTCATGCTCCGCCACCCTGAGCGGGCGCTTCGTGCTCTCCCACCCCGAGCAGGCGATTCACACTCCGCCACCGCGAGCGGGTGCTTCATGCTCTGCCACCCGGAGTGGGCGCTTCGTGCTCTGCCATAGCGAGCGGGTGGGCCATTTTCAGAATAAGGGCTAATTCACGGTAAAGACAAATCTAAAAATCTCATACTCTCATTCCAATGATTAAATGTCACTGAAATACAAAATTAAATCCCAACAACAGATCCTGAAATCAGCAACGCTAGATCTTCATTAATTAATAAGATTAATGAATTTTTGTTTTTACCCATGTCTTTATAGTTACCGCCAGCACGGTAAAGACATTAAATGGTAACGGGAAAGACACATTCGGGTTCCTGATGTCGGACCGGACATTAACCAGCATACAAAATGGACTTATTTTACTCAATACAGCTGATATAGCACAAGAGTAAACAATCCTAGCGATTCCTACGTATTGTAGAGTAGCTAGAGATGACCACGGTAAAGACAAGTAATTTGTGAGACATTCTTGGCTGCTGAACTTACTGAAGATATTTCAGGAACTTCGACAGACGTTGAGTGGTCGTTCTTTGCAATATGGCTGCCGCGAGTAAAAGCACGTGTTACGACACACCAACGACATCTATAAAAAATTCTGGGAACTGCCTGCGGCACATTCAAAGACAGTGGTAACGGAAAAGACAGAGTATAGCTTACCCGGTAGACATGCATAAATTCAGATGTTACACCGAAACCATTGCACCAGCAACTACGAGTCACCATAATGTTTGAAGTATAGGCATTACTGGTCATAGTAAACACCAGCTACCAGAACGTTATGCATAAATGCCTTACATAAGTGATTTACAAAAACGCATATTTTACTTTGACAGGGTAACGGTACGGACATTTGGGACAAAAATCTTTCTCTCCAAGAAATATTTTTAGTTTTGCCAGCAAAAACATGCTTGCGCTGATGAATGGAAATGTTGTTTTACGTATTGTCACAACTTTCAACAACCTTGCAGAACCTGTTACCATAGAAACCGATTGGCCATGTCTTTACCGTGACTTGTCCCTTATTCTGAAAATGGCCCGGGTGCTTCATGCTCAGCCAACCCGAGCAAGCTCTTCGTGCTCCGCCACTCCGTGCGGGTGCTTCATGCTCCGCCACCCTGAGCAGGCGCTCCGTGCTCCGTCACCCCGAGCTGGCACTTTGTGCTCCGCCTCACCTTGTGTGTGCTTCACGCTCTGCCAATCCGGGCGGACGGTTCGAGCTCCGCCACCCCGAGCGGGCAGTTCGTGCTCCGCCAGCCCGAGCAGGTGGATCGCGTTCTGCCATCCCGAGCGGGCAGTGCGCCTTCCACCACCCCGAGTGGGCAGTTCGCACACCACCACCCCGAGTGGGCAGTTCGCACACTGCCACCCCGAGCGGGCGGTTCACGCTCCGCAACTCCAAGCGGGCGCTTCTTTCTTCGCCACCCTGAGCGAGCATTACTCGCTCTGCCACCCCGAGCAGATGCTTGTCACTCCACCACCTGAGCGGGTGGTGCGCGCTCTGCCACCACGAGCGGGCGGTTCATGCTCCACTAACCTGAGCGGGCTCTTCGTGCTCCGCCACCCCGTGCAGGTGCGTCATGCTCCGCCACCACGAGCAGGCGGTTCACGCTCCGCCATTCTGAGCGGACGATTCGCGCTATGCCACCCTGTGGGCATTTCACACTACGCCACCCTGAGGGGGCGTTTCACGCTCCACCACCCCGAGAGGGCAGTTCACGCTCTGCCACCCCGAGCGGGCTCTTCATGCTATGCCATCGCATGCGAGCGCTTCGTGCTCCGCCACCCCAAGCGGGCACTTCGTGCTCCGCCACAGCGAGCGGGTGCTTCGTGCTCCGCCACCCCGAGTGGGCAGTTCATGCTCCACCAACACAAGCAGACGGTTCGCGCTCCGCCACTCCGAGCGGGCGGTTCACGCTCCAACACTGCGAGCAGGTGGTTCATGCTCTGCAAACCCGAGCAGATGCTTCTTGCTCCGCCACCCTGAGTGGGCAGTTCTCGCTCTGCCACCCTGAGCAGGCGCTTCGCCCTCTGCCACCCTGAGCGGGCGGTCATGCTTCGTCACCCCGAACGGGCAGTTTGTGCTCCATCACCCTGAGAGGGAGGTTCCTGCTCTGTCACCCCGAGCGGGCGGTTCGTGTTCCATCACCCTGAGCAGGCGGTTCGTGCTCCGTCACCCCGAGCGGGTGGTTTGTGCTCAATCACCTCGTGCGGGTGGTTCGTGCTCCGTCACCCCGAGCGGGCAGTTCCTGTGTTGTGGTGCCGGGGTTCGGTGGCGAGGACGACCGCAAGATGGAGCAGTGGGCCGTCTCCCACCAAACACCGGAATTGAAGGTTGTCACTCTGGATAACTCCGAAGTCACGGGTCACTTAATGGACCGTGAACGCCAATATTTCGACCGCGCGGTTAGGGTCTTTTTGTCTGATTCCAATTTACCTAGTTAGCCGCGCGGTCTCACTCCCGTGGAAGCCACATCCTCGGCCGGCTTTGTCCGAACCGAGTCGCTGTTATCGACTCGGATCCGGCGTAATCAAGCGGGAATTACCAAAGCCGCGCCGGTCCAAATAACAATTTAGGCACAATCGGCCATCCTGACTCTCAAGCCCGAACCATACTGGGTCAATGAAAGAAAACACAGACAACGAACTGGAACATTTAACAGTTATTTATTTACAATGTAAGAAGGAGGGAAACACAGAGCAGACTTAATCACGAATATGATGTTGGCAAATGTACAAGGGCAATCACTTAAACGATTTCTACTTATCAGACTGGCCACAGACAGACACACACACCCAAAAAGAAATGGACCTCGTGGGTCTTTATTCGGCCCTTCAGCTCGGGATGTAAGGCGAGCTGAAGGTCAGAGTCTGGCCGGGTACCTGGCCACCTTGTGCGGTTTGAAATGCGAGTCGGAGTCCGTGGACGGGAACGGGGATCCCAGCTCGAGCGCTTCAACACAACCCACCACGGTGGGACTCGAACCCACGACCCAGAATCCAACGAGCTCACGATCCTGGCTGCCACGAACGACGATCGACGACACGAGCACCACAAAACCCCCCCGCCACGACCACCACCACCACCACCACGAGCACCAGCACGACCACCAACCACCAAGAAATCCCCAAAAAGACCAGAACGTGACACACCACCAACCAACACTGGATACAGCTCACTATCCTTCTTATTCCTCCCCCGGGTGGGTGGAGGGATCCGCTCTGAGGTAACTCGCCTCCGGATTGGTCGGGGGGTGGGGGGCGTCGAGAGATCAGTGTCCTTCCCTCATTGGACGAGGCAAACATTCCATCTGGCTGGGGCAGAGTCGGCCCTGAGGTGATCTCACCCCCGATTAGATGAGGGGAACATTCCATCTTGCTGGGGCGGAGTTGGCCCTGAGGTGATCTCACCCCCGATTGGACGAGGGGAACATTCCATCTAGGCGGAGTCGGCCCTGAGGCGAGGGGGGCTCCGCCCACGTCTGTAGCCTTGAACACGTGGGTTATGGTGCCGTGGTGTGAAGTGAATTGATGTCGAAAACTAACTAGAAAGAAACTCACAGCGCACACATGAAATTAACCTATTAGACCAGGGGTCGGGAACGTTTTTGACTCAGAGAGCCATTAAAGCAAAATATTTGGAAATCTATTTCAGTGAGAGCCATATAATATATTTTAAGACTGAATTCAACTAAATGTGAGTATAATAAGCCTCTGAATTTATTCTTTTAAATAATGTTGTTATAATACTCACCATTAATGGGACTTCTGGTGCTGCATGGATTTGCTGATGGCTTTGTCGTCTGGTTGGTACTTGGTGAGGTTAAGCTTCATGCAAGCGTTGAGGCTTTCATCCGTTAGACGTGATCGTCGGTTGGACTTGATGTTTTTAAGATGTGAGAATGACTGCTCACATGCATATGTAGATCCAAACAAGGTCAATACAGCAATACTCACACGCTGCAGTGTGAGGTATGTGACAGGAAGCGCGTTCCAAGTTTTGATAATCAGCTCGTCTTCGGGTTGAAGTTTTTTCATTTCTGTCCACATGTGCTTGCTCGCCAACTCTGCTTTCTGTCGTGCGATTCTTTCCAAATCTTCATTCAGTGACTTGAACTTATTCACCCACATGTCTGAGGCCTTCAGGTCAGCCACTTCTGCTTCAAAATCTCTGACGGAGACACCAGGAATGTAACTCAGGTCGGCTGTGTTCAGTGAACACTCGTTTGGATGGGTGATGAACTTAAAAAGACGAGTGTGCTCACGAAATTCTCCAAAGCGTGCTTTGAATGACTGTAGGAGACTGGATGTGAAGCCAGCTAACTGGTGGAGATCAAAGTTTTGAGTGGGCTCACTTGCTGTGCATGCATCTTTAAATTGTCTCAGTTTTTCAAAATGTAGTAAACGACCTGTTTCAAGATCCATGATAAAGAGCTCCAGCTTGTTTTCAAAAGCAAACACGGCTTGTTGAAGGGATAACACTGTATTTCCAATGCCTTGCATTTTCACGTTGAGCCTGCTCAGATGTTCAGTCATATCCACGAGATAGTAAAACTTGAGGAGCCACTCAGTTTCGGCTAGCTCAGGATGCTCAATCTCTTTCATTTCAAGGAAAGTCCGGATTTCGTTCAGGCAAGCCGCAAAACGGCTAAGCACCTTCCCTCTTGACAACCAACGCACATTGCTGTGCAAAAGCAGACCGTGATAGTTATTTCCAACTTCATCCAGCAGTGTTTTAAACTGGCGACCATTTAAGGCTCGGGCAACAATAAAGTTGATCACACGAATGACCAGCGACATCACTTCGCCAAGCTGCCCATCACACATCTGAGCACAAAGTTCCTCCTGGTGTAGAATGCAATGGAAACTTAGGATGGGTCTATTTTCATGTTCACGGAAAAGCGCCACAAATCCTTTGTTTTTCCCCACCATACACGGACCACCATCAGTACACACCGAGATAAGTTTATCCATTCATAGATTTTTTTCTTGAGCGAACTCCATGAAAGACTTGAATAAATACTCACCTCTTGTGGACCCTTTTATTGGCAGAACAGCAAGACTTTCTTCGCGCAGTGTATCACCAACAGCATATCTTGCAATCACACTGAACTGCGACAAATGGCTTACGTCTGTTGACTCATGCAAAGCCAGGGAAAAGAACGGCGCTGTATTTATGTCCTTCACTTGCATTTCCTCCACTTGGTTTGCCATCATGATGGTACGATCATGAACAGTTCTTGCCGACAGAGGCATGTCTTGTATCCGTTTGATTATCTTGTCTTTGTTCGGAAGATCATCAAAAAGTTCATTGGCGACATCCAGCATGAACGTTTTTGCATACTCGCCATCTGTGAATGGTTTTCCGTTCCTCACTATTGCTAAAGATCCAGCAAAGCGAGCGGAATTATAGTCACCTTGCCGGGTCCATACGCGGAGTTGCTGCTGGCTGGCTTGCACCATGCTCAGTAGCTCTTGGCACGCTTTCTTTCTGCTGTCTCCCACAGGGTATTTTGATGTAAAGGTAGCATGGCGTGTGTCGAAGTGCCGCTTTATATTCGACCGTTTCATCGATGCAATTTTGTCATTGCAAATTAGACACACCACAGAACCTGCTCTCTCCACAAAGGC
>NC_140965.1:24868350-24908350 GCF_056783735.1 Eptatretus burgeri
TTCAAAACCATGATCTTTTCTATCCCCTTTAATACCCCAACCTGAAATAAATCTCCCTCTAATTTGTACTCCCCCCCCCACCATATATCTATCTCTATCTCTCTCTCTCTCTCTCTCTCTCTCTCTCTCTCTCTCTCTCTCTCTCTCTCTCTCTCTCTCTCTCTCTCTCTCTCTCTCTCTCTCTCTCTCTCTCTCTCTCTCTCTCTCTCTCTCTCTCTCTCTCTCTCTCTCTCTCTCTCTCTCTCTCTCTCTCTCTCTCTCTCTCTCTCTCTCTCTCTCTCTCTCTCTCTCTCTCTCTCTCTCTCTCTCTCTCTCTCTCTCTCTCTCTCTCTCTCTCTCTCTCTCTCTCTCTCTCTCTCTCTCTCTCTCTCTCTCTCCCTCTCTCCTGTTCCTTTTGTTCTTTTGAATCCTGATCCATTCAGTTTTTCTCACTCTTCCACGAGCCTCCACTCTGTATACAATTTTTTTTTAATCTTAACAACTATTTCTTAAGGTAAACAAAAATAATTAACAACAAGTAACAACAACAATCACCACCAAAACAAGTGTTGGCAGTACATCTCCATTAATAGCATTCATTCCGCAACTCCATCTCACCCTGGGTTATCAATGGTTCGAAATCAAATTATAAATCTTACATGCTAATGTCATCAAAGTAAGTGGTGCAACATCTCAGAGCATGTCGTCCTCAAGATGGCATTTTCACCGCTGTTGCTGCCTGCTCTTACTCACTTGAAGACGTTAGGGAACACATGGTCGTGTGTTTCTGGAGAAATGGCCATCGTAGCTGGAAACAGTCATTTTCCAAGTTCCTCATATCGGTCATGGATTATGTGTTATCGTGTTGGCCCCCTCCACCTGATAAAGATCCTTTTGGTCTGTAAGCACCTTGACCTGTCGGCTCAGTGGATACTTAAGCCTCCTTCGTGTGTCAGCCTCCGATGGGAAATGAACAGGATTAAATATTACCCTTTGCAGGGACATGTGGGGCCCACATGGCCTGTCAGTGCAAGTTTATGTACCAAGGACTCTTTAAAGGTTGGGTGAGCATTTTTTACACTGAACTCTCAGGCCTTTGATATTA
Source organism: Eptatretus burgeri (assembly GCF_056783735.1). Taxonomy (NCBI): domain Eukaryota; kingdom Metazoa; phylum Chordata; class Myxini; order Myxiniformes; family Myxinidae; genus Eptatretus; species Eptatretus burgeri. Next base: position 24,869,435 of record NC_140965.1, read on the forward strand.
CAAGAAAAAGAAAAAAAAAATACACCAAAACATAATTTGTATAAAAACAATAAATGCAAAAATTGTTTACGATTAAATAACAAAACAAGAAGACAAAGACTTGAAGACTTCCTATCGTTTCAACGCAAGGCCGGGAGAGGGAGCCTTATTCAAATCAGACAAGGTCAAAGGGAATTCATAACTTTCATATTTCTTTGTGTGGATGGTCAACATGAGGGTCTTGGAACAGTTTTTGCCACAACATACCTGCACTGAAACTCAACCTCATGTCTTATAATTATCATTAATACAATATTTCGAGATAGCAATATCCTTTTGCAGCTGAGCTTTCGTTTTGGCAATGATGTTGAATAAATTCATTTCGTCTGCATTTTATTACACAATCCTTCGTAAATACACTGAACGTTTGCCTGGAAGTTTGGAATGACGTTGAGAGAAAAAGCATTAAACAACCCCCTCAAAAAAACCCATTAAAAACAATTAAGAATCCAAAATGAACCATCTATCTATAATTCCAGCAATCTGTGTGTGTGCGTGCGTCTGTCTGTCTGTCTGTCTGTCTGTCTGTCTGTCTGCAACCGCCGTTTCTCGACAACCGCCGGTCCGATCTGATTGAAACTTGCCAGGAATATTGCCGGGGCCCTGCGGATGTGCCTTTTCAAGGTTTGATGTCAATCGGATGAGCGGTTCCCAAGTTACGGCCATTTATCTGTCGACCAATGACAAGACACGGTGCTATGACGTCACAATTAATGTTTATTTATTTCTTATTTTTAAATTTTTTGCACGATTGACGGTCTGATCTGATTGAAACTTGCCAGGAATATTGCCGGGGATCCGCGGATGTGCCTTTTCGAGGTTTGATATTAATTGGACGAGCGGTTCCCAAGTTACGGCCATTTATCTGTCAACCAATGACAAGACACTGTGCTATGACGACACGAATGACGTCACAATTAATGGTTATTTATTTATTTATTTATTTATTTATTTATTGCACGATTGACAGTCCGATCTGATTGAAACTTGCCAGGAATATTGCTGGGGACCCGCGGATGTACCTTTTCAAGGTTTCATATTAATCGGATAAGCGGTTCCCAAGTTACGGCCAATTCAAGAGAGGGGGAGAGAGGGGGGCAAGAGAGGGGGTGAGAGAGGGGAGGGAGAGAGGGGGTGAGAGGGGGGTGAGAGAGAGGGAGTGTCACAATTCAAGAGAGGGGGAGAGAGGACGGGGCGAGAGAGGGGACGTGAGAGGGGGTGAGAGTGAGGGCGAGAGAGGAGGGGGGAGAGAGGAGGGGCGAGACAAGGGGGGAGAGAGGGGTGGGCAAGAGAGGGGGAAAGAGAGGGGGGACGAGAGAGGGGAGGCGAGAGAGAGGGGGCGTCACAATTCTTCTTCTTCTTAGTTTGATATGACGTCACAATTGACGCTGGGGACCTGAGTATGTTTCCCAGGTGTTTCCCAAATTATGGCCATTTATGATACGGTTGGTCTGATCTAATTGAAACAATTCCCCAATTCAGTCATCGTTTACGAGAGCACGCACCTACGGGCACCCACCTACGAGCCGGCACTAGTAACATTAAACACAAGAAACGAATTGATTGATATGTAACATAATACAACAAATAAAAATTTTAAAAATGCAAGAGAGAATATGAATAACAGTCATCTTCATCATCATCATCATCATCATCATCATCGTGATACAGGATAAAAGGTCGTGTCCTGCGATTCCGGTCACTTCTGTAGTTCATACTTTGTGATGCGCATGTCTGAGCGTTTTGGAGCACAAAATCTTTCCTCCCTGCAATGATTGTTTAAATCACTTTTACATTTCAAAATCAGGTCAAGTTCAATCATCTGCTGCAGGCGAGTTCCAATCCTCGAGACCAGTCGGTTCCAAACAAGAATGACCGCACTGTGGTCACAACCTGCGGCAGAATCCGTTAACGGGCCGATTGGGGAACGCACATTTACTGCGCTTTTAAAAGATTAACTCGACATCTATCATCCATGTCAGCCTCCACCATAGTGATATCAGAACGAGCTGATTCATCACACGGTCACAGATTGTTTAACCCCAATTTTTAGATCCTCGTGGAGGATTTCTAAGTCTTACTCACGTTGTTGTTCTTGTGGACTTTTTTGTTTCACAGCCTCCAGTTTTCATCGAAACGTCCTGAAACTCGGCATATATATGTAAAAATTCCCTGCACAGACAGTAACCATCTCCGATTTTGAAAATTCCTCCGAGAAAAAATATTATGATGTCAAAATATCTCCACTAATGGAAATCGCCTAAAAGATTATCTCCGAAACTTGGCAAGCGTTTTGAATTCTGTTTGCGGGAATCGAACAGGGCATTAGCAGAGATGAATTACCGCACATATGATACATCACTATGACGTCATATCAATTTTTTATGACGTCATTCCTATTTCTTGACATTTTTTCTTTCACAACCCAGAGTTTTCATTGGATCTTCGTAAAACTTGCCATGTATATGCAGAAAGCCCACACGCAGCCAGTAACCATCTCCGATTTTGGAAATTCTTCCGAGAAAAAAAGTTGACGTCATAATATCACCGCTAATGGAAATCGCCTATACCATTATCTCTGAAACTAGGCAAGGTGTTTGAATTTTATTTGTGGGAATCAAGCCGGGCATTAGCACAGATAATAATTTATCGCAAACCTGATACATCACAATGACGTCATATTCGTTTTTATGACGTCATCATTAAGAGGACGAGGATCTTAGCTCATTCGAGCTCGTTTTTTTGGGGAGAGGCGCATACCGTGTGTGCCGACAAGCTTGATTAAACCTTTCGAACAATTTTTATTCCATATGTATTTGATTTTTTGGGGGTCCCTCATTGTGAGTAACACTCGACCCAAACAAAGCCAATGGGATTGTGAGGTAACAAACCCAGATAATGTATTATCAGTTAAAGTAGAGAGTTCATATTACATGATACCCCACGTAGTGTTCAAGTATATACAGGAGAGCCTTGACGTTCATGGGGATTAGATTCTTGCAAATCCCCGTGAACTGCAAATCCGCAAACTTAGGGGGCTAATGGGGAAAACAGGGTGAGGGACTTTCATATGGAGTCTGTGGCTGATAGTTGCAACATTCCTGAGAGCGCAGCTGTGCCACTGATGCAGTGCCCCGTTTCCAGTAAGCTGGTATTCATTTTGCCGACTTCGGAAGGACGAAAGTTTGAGGTAACCCAAACCCACCTGGTGTTTTAAATGGCTCGACAGGTGATGAACTCAACACCCAAAGATAAGCCAATCATCTTAACCATTAAGCCAACACTGGGGTTATTTCCTGTATGAACAACATAAAAACAAGTAGTCATAGACTGGTACTTACGAAATCATCAACTTGACCTCTGACCTTGTCTAATAAAAGCTGTCTCTTGAGAAGGTAGCAACGCAAACCAGAAGTTTCTACAATAATTCTATACAAAACCATCAAAAATCGAATGTTTGACCTCACTGTGACCTTGACCTTTGACCGATTTTGATCAAAATCTAATCAGCGCGAGCCACCACCCTCCTGAATCACGTGGTGTAATTTGACATTGCTCGCTTCTTCCGTTCTCGAGTTATCGTGCCTACAAACAAACACACAAACACACACACACACACACACAAACACACAAACAGAGGACGGAAGTCATCAATATACTTACGAAATCTTTAGATTTCGTAAGTAACAAGCAGTCATAGACTGGTACTTACGAAATCGTCAACTTGACCTCTGACCTTGTCTAATAAAAGCTGTCTCTTGAGAAGGTAGTGACGCAAACCAGAAGTTTCTACGATGATTCTGTACCAAACCATCAAAAATCGAATGTTTTGGATGTTTGACCTCACTGTGACCTTGACCTTTGACCCATTTTGACCAAAATCTAATCAGCGCTAGCCATCGCCCTCCTGAATCACATGGTGTTAGTTGACATTGGTAGCTTCTTCCGTTCTCGACTTATCGTGCCTACAAACACACAAACAAGCAGTCATAGACTGGTACTTACGAAATCGTCAACTCGACCTCTGACCTTGTATAATAAAAGCTGTCTCTAGAGAAGGTCGCGATGCAAACCAGAAGTTTCTACGATGATTCTGTACCAAACCATCAAAAATCGTAACGTCGACCGAAGCAAAAATCTCCATTTCTCCACGCAATTATTTAATATTATTTTATCAATGTCACAAAACCGTAATATTCGGCCATCCACCAACAATCTTTACATAATCCGACGGATAGCGAGTCAGGCATGGAACGATAACCTTTATTGGGATAAAAAATGACTTTTAAACACCATCTTTATCGAAAACACCGTCAGCGCGCACACGCAAAACCTTTACGTGACTCAACGACGCGTCTGTTCGAGCGTGCTGCACCACGTGACGAGCCGTGACGCGGCGAGTGAAATATTTTTTATACAATCTTAAAACGTCTCCAAAACATCCGATTTTTACCAGAATTTCGACAACCGAGTGTTAAGCGTCCCAAGTGATCGCAAAAACCGAAGACAAAATTAAAATCGAAGTTAAAATGAACTCATAACGTCGACCGAAGCAAAAATACTCCATTTCTCCACATGAATTTACGGAATTATGTTTGACCTCACCGTCACCTTGACCTTTGACCGATTTTGACCAAAATCTAATCAGCGCTAGCCATCACCCTCCTGAATCACGTGGTGTAATTTGACATTGATAGCTTCTTCCGTTCTCCAGATATCATTTTTTGGATGTTTGACCTCACTGTGACCTTGACCTTTGACCAATTTTGACCAAAATCTAATCAGCGCTAGCCATCACCCTCCTGAATCACGTGGTGTAAATTGACATTGGTAGCTTCTTCCGTTCTCGTGTTATCGTGCCTACAAACAAACACACAAACACAAACACACACACACACACACACACACACACACACACACACACACACACACACACACACACACACACACAAACAAACAAACACACAAACAGAGGACGGAAGTCATCAATATACTAACGAAATCTAATGTTTATTTTCTTGAGATATTAAGATAATGAAACATCTTTAATAATAATGATAAATGTGATCCAATGTTGATGATAAACACGAGTTGATGGAGATGACCGCACATCACCATGATGGCGGATTCTTCACCACGACACATATGCCACGCCCTCTAATGATATATAATCGATATATTGCATGCTTCTTGGAAGTATTATGAAGGCATTTTGTTTTATACAGTCTTCAAGTATATAATTAAATTTACATATAGCTTTAAAGGTGGATAAATAAAATTCATTTCGGGTATCTCAGCCAAAGTACATTGAAAGACTTGTCTTCCAATTTGTGTTCAAAATATAACATTCGATTTAAATAAGTTGTTCCTCGATCATAAACCGATAAGACGGACAGACGGACAAACGGACTGCAGACAGACGTGAACCAATTTCTCAACCCCACTTTTGGCTTTGCATGTGCGTGGGAATCAGGACCTTTGTACTGTTGATGATCCGTTCCATGGGGCATGTCATTGATATGCGTTAATAGGCAGGGATTGATTACCTCCGCCGCCAAAGGTAGACGGAGGTTATTTCACGCCTACCTGCCTGCTTTGTTGCAGCCTTTTTAGCCCCATCTGTTTGTTTGTCTGTCTGTGTGCAGGATATCTCCGGATACGAGATTAAAAAACCAAAAAAATTGAAATGATTCTTCACTATTGAGAGATGGGTCAAAAACAATATATTAAAAGTTGTATCTCACAACGTTGTGGACGAGTGATGACAAAACTTGGTGGATCAAGTGGGTAAAAGTGACCGAGACAAGCCGATTCAGATCCGGCCTATCAGTGGGATCGGAGGTGGCGTTCGTCATTTGGGAGCACCATGCAAAACGCAAGAGTGACCCAGTCGGGCCGCTGTAAAGTGTCAACCCATCACACGAAAATATGCGTTTTGATGTCCGTCTGTCTGACGTCAATGTATTCGGTCGATACTATTGCAATTTCAACTCCGAAACTTGCCAAAAGGATGATGGGTCATAGGACAAAGGTTGTAACAACTTAATTTGTCCTACTGACCGGGAGTTCCGAAGGTGGTGTGACACAAATGATCTTCGCAAATGTGTACCCTGTAGCACCAATCTGGTGGTGGTTGAAAAGGGTATTACGAGTGACTCTTTCCACCTTCGTTCCACATTCTCGTGCCATTTTTTCCTCGTGTGATGTCACAGAACTGTAGTTTATGCGAATGTCTACATACATGGGTGCACTAGGGTGTGGTTAAGGAGAGCCAGGTGACCCGTCCATGTTCCGATGCTGTGTTGTGCCCGTGTCCAGATTAAACCTGTTGTTCCCACTTCAGAGTCGTCGTCCCTCTCTATTGAGTACATTACAGTGGCGACGAGGATGTCTTCGTGCATCGGCATATTGTGTGAATACGCAGTGGAGGATGATTGGGAAGACTATACCGATCGTCTGAAGCAGCACTTCGTGGCAAACAAAATGGACACCGATGAGGACGCTGAAAGGCGGCGAGCTGTATTACTGACCGTATGCGGTGCCCCGACGTACAGCCTCATCAAAGATCTTCTTGCCCCAGCCAAACCTTCTGACAAGTCGTGTGAAGAGCTCATAAATCTCGTGAAAATCATTATAACCGGAAACCGGATAAGATCGCCTCGAGATATTGATTTTATACCCACCATCGTCAAGATGGTCAGTCGGCATCCGAGTTTGTGGCTGTGGATGCCGACTCGCCGAGCAATGTGAGTTTACAGATAAACTCGAAGAGATGTGACGTGTTTTCTATATAATAGGCATCAATGATGACTCGATTCCGCAGAAACTCCTCACTGAATCCGACCCTAATTTGGCTAAAGTCATGGAAATAGTCACTGCGTGTATGCAAACTGCCGAGAGCCTGCGTGTGATCTCCAACAAGTCAAAAGTTATTCAGCAGGGCCCATCAGTTAACAAGGTAACCTTTGGCAACAAGCAAAAGTGTTTTGGCAAGCCACAAAATTCACCTCCACCTCCTGACATTTCTGAATCTACCCCGAAGGTTGGGGTAACTTGTTGGCATTGTGGTGGTAATCATCAAGCTTTCCGAGAGAGACAAGTGAGGAACTTCATGAGGTTTTCTCTGTTGCAACAATGAGCTCCAATACGAGCTCTGTTGGATAGTGAGACCCAGAAGCTTGAAAGAAAGGACTTCTTCCAGAGGATTGCTGAGAAAGTGGATGGGGGGGGGTTCTAAATGGTCCTTTCGAAGAGACATAGTGAGAGTGTGAGATTTGTCCAGATTGAAAGACATGTTCCACGTGTTGGACCAGTTTGCGATTTTATCCAGATCTGCAGTGAGCGAAGAAGCTGCTGCTTGCCGGTCTGAGGGATGACCGATGGTACGGCAGAGGGTGGAGTCATCAGCAAAGAGAGAGAGGATTTTCTAGAGAGTCGGAGAGATCATTGATAAAAACCAGAAAGAGAACAGGGCCCAGAACACTACCTTGAGGAACTCCAGCCTGGACAGGAAGAGGGGATGAAAGAACTCCATTTGGGGCCACACGTTGACTGTGACAGGAGAGGAAATCTGCGGGCCATGAGTGAAGATGGCCTTGGATACCATGGGAAGAGAGTTTGGTGAGCAGGGGAGGGTGCCAGACTGTGTCAAAAGCACGTGATATGTCCAGGAATACGGCTCCGATTTCCTGTCTGGCATTGAGGACCTCCATCCATTGTTGGGAAAGCAGAAGCAGCATATCCAGGGTAGAGTGACCTGGTCTGAAACCAAATTGATTATCGGAAATCAAGCCATTGGAGAAGAGGAAGGATTTAATGTCTGAAGTGATGATGGATTCCATAACCTTGCTGATGATTGGGAGAAGGCTGATTGGTCTGTAGTTGCAGGGATCTGTTTTTGCACCTTTTTTATGCAGGGCAATGATGTTTGCTGATTTCCAAGCAGATGGCAGATGACCTTGAGCAAATGAGAGGGTGAATAGAACAGAGAGAGTGTGAGCAAGAGCAGAAGAGCAGGCTTTGAGGACACGTGGGCTGATGCCGTCTGGACCGGTTGCAGAATCTGAGTCGAGGTTTGACAGCAAGCTCTCCACCTTGTCAGGAGAAAAGGACACAGAGTCCAGGGACAGTTGGGTGCGACGGTAAGGTGGGTGAAGAAAGAGATGGGTTTTGGACACAAGATTTAGCTGCAAACACCGAGTTTACGTATTCAGCTTTTTCACGTGCGGTATCAGCATTGTGGCCATTTGAGGTAAGGGAGGGGATGGAGGGGGAACATACAGCAGAACAGATTTGATTAGACGCCACCAGGATTTTGAGGAGGGAGAGAGGTTTCAGCGTTCAGACTTGAGATTAGAAAGATGTTGTTTTCTGGCTCTCCTGAGGGTATATACACACTTGTTCTGAGCTTTATGGAAGGAACTGAGATTGCCCTCAGTTGGGTTTGCTTTCCATGAGGCAAAGGCAAGTTGTTTCAGGACAACTGCCTCACCACAAGCTTCAGTGAACCAAGGGCGGGAGGAAGGGTAGGACAACTGAAGACGAGAGGGGATAAATCTGTGCATGAGGGAGAGCAAGTTTCTTTGAAAGAATTCCCAGGATGAGTTGATGTTAGAGAAAGTAGTGATGGGAGACCAGTCTATAAGTTTGATGGCTGCTTGAAGACCCTGCCAGTCGGCTTGAGTGAAAGAGAAAGATGAAGCATTATAAGAAATCATTATTATTATTTGAGAGCGTTTTCAACAGATTAGGTCATGGAAGTGTTTTGGAAAATATCGAGGAAGAAGAAGAGGATGAAGAAGAAGAAGAGGAGGATGAAGAAGAAGAAGAAGAAGAAGAAGAAGAGGAGGATGAAGAAGAAGAAGAAGATTTGAGACTTGTGAGTATGCAAGGAGAAAGGTGGTGTTTATTTATTTATTTTAAATTTAAGATAAGAAATACAGTGATTAGTTGGGAGGGATGGGGGACGTTAGGAAATTGGGGAAGATGGAAATTGAAGGTAATGGGGAGAAAAAACAAAACACGATTGTACACCGAGGGGAACCGGTAGGCCTCAAGCCTCAAGGGTAGGCTGGGAAAATTATCAATGAACTCCACAATGCTTATCCAGGCATAATCACCATGAAGGCCATTGCCTGAGCCCATGTTTGGTGGCCTGGTTTGGACAATGACATTGAGTCCAGTGTACACCATTGTCACACTTGTCAAGTCCATGCCAAGACACCACCACAGTCTCCATTGGCCACGTGGCCGTGGCCATGAAAACCATGGTCCAGACTATACATCGACTATACATTTCAAGGGAAGTTTTTCCTTATTGTAGTTGATGCCCACTCCAAATGGAATGAAGCTCTCATTATACCATCCTCAACCTCTGCTGTAACAAATGAAGCTCTACGTACCATGTTCACACAACATAGTATTCCGAACTCCATTGTATCAGATAATGGATCGGCATTTACGAGTTCAGAGTTTCAGAACTTTTGTATAATGAATGGCATTAAGCACTACCCATCTGCCCCCTACAAACCTGCCATAATGGTCGCCCCGAATGTGCTGTCCAGATCAACAGGAATGGTCTAAGCCGCATCAAGGAACACTCCATTCACATTCAATCTCGTCTATCTCTTGTGTTGCTCAACTACCGCACCAGATCACATCAAACCAAGCTTCTGATGGGTCGTGAATTAACAACATGGTTATGATGAGTGCACCCGGACGTAACCGTCCAGGTCGAGAACAACAAGTATCAACAGAAACATAATCACGACCAAACGTCTTTGTACTGCAACTTCCAGATCAATGATCCTGTATACGTGTTGAACTCCGGATGTGGAACCAAGTGGTTATCTGGCATCATTAGCAATAACTTTGGTGAGATGATGTTTCTTGTGAAGTTGTGTGATGGTAGATGCACGAGTAAACATGTTGACCAACTCAGGTTACGTCATGGGGAGCCAAACATTGGGGTTCAAGTGGCATTGTCACCCAATGCTGTATCAACACCACCTGCGTTTGAACCTGAGGTGTTTCCTCATAAAAGCTTTTCATCAATAAATGTACCCGACTCCTTCCCGACCCTGTACCCCTTATTGAGAAGCCCATAGTAGTCGCAAGTAAGGACAGCCCTCCACTAGACCTTAGGAGATCAGCTTGTGCTCATGTCTGAAAGCCTCCTGAACGTCTTGGTTTGTAAAAAAATTGTAATTAAAAAAATAAGGGGGGGGCGGAGGTGATGTATCAGTACTGTAGTTTATGCTAATGCATACATACATGGGTGCACCAGGGCGTGGTTATGGAATGTCATGTAACCCGCCCATGTTCCGATGCTGTGCTGTGTTGTGTTGTGCCCATGTCGGGATTAAACCTGTTGTTCCCACTTCAGTCGTCGTCCTGTCTATTGAGTACATTACACCTATGATATCTCAGAATAATGATAATAGCATATTGATGATAATATCAACATTATAGTGTTCCAAAATAATAATATTAATAATAAGATTAACAACAATAATCGTACAATAATTGGCAGAAATAAAACAGGATAATAACGTGATCCCCTGGCCGCTCCCATGGATAAATTTTCAATTATTTTATGTGATTAGAATAACGGTAACCTCCTGAACTCAACAGCAGCCGTAAACATAAACTCACGCAGCAGCTGATCCATGGAGTATGCTCCATTGCCAATCACCTTGCTATATCGCTTGCCGAGCCAGCCGTTCCTTCTCAACTGTTTCGTTGGAGTGCTTGCTTGAGTGCTTAAGCACTTGGTGAGCGCCCACAAGCTGATTGGTAAAATAACACACCTCAGACGTGCGCAAGCTGAAGACCCTTTGCTTTTTAGCACCACTTGTGTAATTTTGTTTCATCCTCGGGACAGGTGCTCTGATTTCAAAAACTGCAATGTTTTGCCATGGGCATCCATCCATCCATCCTTTGGGACCATACTCTGTGCAGAGCGTTGGTGATGCCGAACCAGTCTCCTTGGCTACAAGGCACAATCTTGGACGGGTCGCCACTCCAACACAGGATACCAGCAAGCTGGCACTCATTTTACCAACCTCAGAAGTATGACAGACAGTCAACCCCACCTGGTATTAATTCAGCAGCAAGTGGGATTTGAACTCAGGATCCTAGGATCCCAAGCCCACCACTCGAACAATTGAGCCAACACCAGGCATATGTTGGCATTGGTTAGTCCATTTACTCATGAGGGGTTGTTTTGTGATCATGCAATTAATTGTGGTGTGGATTTGTGCAAAAACAATATCGATATTAATTAACATGAGGAATCATATTGGTTCGCGGACGCCAGCAGTGACCACTATTTTTGTTGTGTCTGTCTGTCTGTCAGTTTGTGACTCTCTCCAGAGCATAGCTCCGTGACGTTTGATGCGATCTTGATGAAACTTGGACGCAAGCTAGATATCATGGTCGAATTGTGTCTTTTTGTATGAGGGGCGTCCCACGCCCCTTGTGGGCGGAACCACGCCCACTTGAATTTTTTTTCTCGCAATTTCATTTCCTAGGAGCTGTGCATAATGTCCATAAGTACGACATATAAAAAATCCGATTCGATTTGGTCAATTTTGACGGAAGAGATAGGTTTTTACGGTAGGGCTTCCTCAATAATTCCCGCGAACCATCGTCGCCTCCTGGCTAGTAATTATTATTTTGATTATTGTTGCGTTTGTAAACGTGAAACATAGTTATTATTCCACTTACTTTTTCGACTAATACTAACCTCACCCACTAATTTTGTAATAGTCCTGTCCAGTTAAACATCAGGAAAACATTTTTTATTTGATTCATTATGTGACGGTGCTTTCCTTTCCTTAAGAAGGAGCATTCCCTTTGTGATGTGTTTATCACCAATCACAAGTTGATATGTTTTGTCGGCAAAATGAGATCCAATCCTTGAGGGTCCGTCTCGAAAGATTGTGAACCACGATTGGTCGTTTGAGGGCCCCTTGTCCTCTCAGGACCCCAGGTAACTGCATGGGTTGCACGCTCCTAACGCTGCCTCTGAGTGGGATACAAAACAAAATGTTCAGCCTGGCAGAGGCAATGCGCTCTACCATGTGCCATTCCAGTTATTGAATGCGATCGCTGTTATAAATGCATGCTTTTATACAAAATTATACCTGTTGAACTTGACTTGGCCTCAATGCATCCCGCTTGCACACAACGGTGTCAATATAGCAGTTCAAAGGGAATCTGCTTGAGATAGAGATTGACATGGTCATGAACCGTTAAGGGACCAGTGATGCAGGACTCCGAGAACTTGGCCAGACAATGAGATCTGGCCCGTGTTTGACCCAGAACGTCACTCAAACAGGACAGAGATTCCAATCGGTACGGTAAAGTGACTTTGGGCACGAGGATCCTTCCGCGAATCCGTGGTAGGGGACCGACGTGGTCACTCCGTGACTCGTCGAGTTCGGACTGACCGGGTGACCAGAACAATATTAGACTAGAAGGGCACTCGGGAGAGCGCATACCACCACCACGTAATGTCTGATCCATGAGAACATATCGGGCCCAATACATTTTTGAAATATCATGCTATATATCGTTTTTGGCTCCATCAATGGTGAAGAATCATTTTAAAATTAAATAATTATCGTATCCAGATCCGGATTCGGATCTTCACCAAAACCGAAACGATTCATCGTCGTTACACACCCAACATGTCCACCAAGTTTCATCCGAATCCGTACACAACTTTTTGAGATATCATTTTGGAGAGTCTCTTGTTGCGACCTGCTGAGCTCTCCAACTTAATGTCTTGATCAAGTCTAAACTGTTTTCGCTTCCTTCAACATCCATAATGTTGTACTTGAACCGTGATATAAAGATTTGCCTGTGCTATACTGAAAAGGCAATTTGTAACAACGAAATTGTCTTTTATAATTTGAACAAAGTACATCCTGACATGGATATAATTGTTTATGCTTGGTGGACTTAAATCACACATTTCATGTGAAAATGGCATTCCAAGAAAAATTTCAGCTTTGAAGGTTCATTTATGTATCGAGAGGCGTTATATATGTATTACGTATGCAAATTGGACGGATTTTTGGACCTTCCTCTCTCTTCCACTTCTGCTCCATACATGTCCCTTCTCTTATTCCCCTCTTCTCTCCTCTCATCCCTCCTTGCAATCCCTTCCCCTCCCATCCTAAAAAAAACTCCTCTCTCTCTCCCTTCATCCTACCACTCTCTCCCCCCCCCTTTGTTACCTATTACATGTTCAGCTTACAAATGGGGCTATAATGTAAAAGAAAATCAACGAAAAGTCGAGGTTCGTCATGTATTTATAAGCCCAAGGTAGTCATAGATACTTTCAATATATACCCTAAAAGTTCAGCAAACTCCATAACTGTAACAACTGTAACAGCACCACATGTTAAGGAAAAAACAATACACCATCTGGTCATCTGTGGCTCCTTCTTTCATTGCTTCATTCTCTTTACGACCTCTTCACTTGGAATGATCCCGCAGGCCTAAATCAGCCATTTAGTTCAAAAAAAACTTTTTTTTTTCCTGAAATATATAATTGGGTTCCACCACGATCCTCATCAACTTCAGAACACGCAACGTCTCAAGTCCGTTCGACTTTTACTGTTCGCAAAATGTACAAGTTCAAGTCCAAGATCGAATCCCAACGGTGAACCCTGTTTGAGGCTCAAGTTGAACCCGGCCTCGACTGCACGAGCTTCGAGAAGGCGAGGATCCATCAAGCACCCTTTCTAAAGAAATAAAGCAAATGCACGACGTTTGTGGAAACCTAATACTTATTCGGATTGTGTTGCAACAGAAACATCGCTGGGTCAGCAGGAAAAAGAAGATTCAGCTTCCTGTATATTGCCCGGTGCACGCCTGTGCCCTGGCCGATTAGTTGACGGTGCTAGGGAAGGGCATTTTATGGGTTTTTGATGTAAGTCAGGTGGATTGCATTGAAACACACCGACTGATCGTGACAAAGGAAGGAGGAATAACCGTGGTGTTTCCATCCGTGCACCATGGAATGTCATATAGAAAGGGCTACATTCTCCTGGCATCGCAAATGAGACAAAGTGTCAGAATGCTCCCAAAGTTCCGCAGCTACCGCTACAGCTATTCCTATGGCTCAGGGTACTTGTGCAGATTGTGGAAGGAGAGTAGTAAGGATGAAAGTACTAAGTGATTACATTGCTATCATTCATCTGCACTGTAACCTAAAGTTGCTAAACGATCCTTTTCCATGACAAACGGAGAGATCCTTGAGAATGATCTCCTGGCTGTTACAGTTCTTGATCTTTTTTTCAAGTTTTGAACGAGCGGTGACACTTTTACCATCGTTTTTAAACGTCGCTCAAACATTGGGGATGAAACACTGCCCCTTCTTAGGGAGAAGGGCCTGGTGAGTATTCCCATCACTGAGCAGATCAAAGGAGGCAAATGCTGGGTTTAATTTCACAAAAACGTGGCTTCATGTCACGTTACATGAATAAAGGAGGGCTGTGAGGTACAACCTATTATCGTTACATCTCGCTTCATACGAAGCTTAATAGAAGAGGTGTTACTGTGTCACTGGAGGAACACTTTAGGGCAGAGGTCATGCTTTGATACTTCTATGACTTGTTGGTTAGATGTTTGGACACAATGCCATGGGTGCCAGAATGTAATGAAAGGTAAGGGTGAGAGAAGATCCAACTTGGTAATTATCGACTACCCTCGCATTACGTCCCATCGGCACGCGCAGCTAAGGCTGAGGGCATGCCCCCAGGAAATGTTTGAATTTCTAGGCTTTATTTGAAGCATTTTGGCACCTTTTTTTTAAATGATTGTAAATTTATCAGTATATCAGAAAATATACTTGTCTATTTGAAAATCTACCAGTCTGAGACTAGCGGATTCATGTAATCTTTGGGATTACACAAAACCCTCAAACATTACGCTCCTATTTCTTCTGGCTGCAAAATATTTTGCAGGTTCTTAATAATCAATGGCGTCACCTCTTTCCTTGTGTATGTCGCAAATGATGACATTATTCAACCTCTTCTGTGCCATGGTGTTTCGCAGGTACGTTTTAATGCGTCGCAGCGACAAAAAAAAAACTTCCATAAATAGTGACTTGAACCGTGAGATAAAGACAGACAGGTTTTGAAACCTCACTCATCATCATTCTCACTCTGTTGTTGGAGTCTCCAGATGATTCAATGACTTGTAAGACGGTGCTGATGAGGGTTGTAACCTTGACACCATCACCGTGACATCAGATCAAATCTGGAAGCATCTGCAGCTGTCGCTCAAGGCGGTTGAATTCCAAGTCTCATGCATAAAATTCTCTGTTTTTGTGGAATTTCCTCCCAATTGCACTGCCGAGAAGAAGGCTTTCTTCCTTTTGCACGAACAGAAACGATAGGTGATCAAAACAAGGATCAATTACAATGATGATGACATCAATGACCTCAAAATATAAGATTGAGATGTGTATTACGTCGGGTCATATTGGCAC
This sequence comes from Eptatretus burgeri, assembly GCF_056783735.1. Classification (NCBI taxonomy): domain Eukaryota; kingdom Metazoa; phylum Chordata; class Myxini; order Myxiniformes; family Myxinidae; genus Eptatretus; species Eptatretus burgeri. Next base: position 24,884,979 of record NC_140965.1, read on the forward strand.
CTCACTATCAAGTGGTGCGACGAAATACTAAAACCGACAGTAAAAGGGAAAACAGAGGTAGAGATTGTTGTGAAAACTAAAATGACCGTTTTAGAGAAAATGTGTCCAAAATTCTTCTTGATACAAGACATACTGTACGAGAGAGCGTCACTGCATACAGCCCATGTTACAGTTAGTTACATAGATGTCAACCAAACTTTATACATATAAAATTGACTTTTCAAATTTCCCTCCAGGAAAAGTGGGGTGGGGAGGGCAAACATAGGTGGAGCCTCCATACAAAAAAGTGGTTGTGGGGTACCCCCTCCAGGCCTCCATCCTCCCCCAACAACACCCCATCTCCCGGTTCCAGAGTCATAGAATGCCATAGCTATATCCACATTCAAATTAGAAAACCATTGAACATAAAGCAAGGAAAAGCCTCAAGTCAATCTTATTGAGTGTCGATACCGCTTGGGTCATTTGCCAGTCCTCCTACTGTGGAGTATCAATGTTTTATTAACACTAGACATGCCTACCCATCGATTTGCTGATTGGTTTAATCAAAAGACAGCTTACTGTACTTCACAAACACATTGCACGTTTATCTGTAAAATGAATGTATGTAAAACGCGTGGAATTGAAACATCTCAATGAGGATGTAAAATGAAGTGAAACACATGGGAAAATGATATTTTATAATACTAGTACGTGCCAGTACGTGTGTGCCCGTACGTGCAAAAAAAAAAAAAAAATATATATATATATATATATATATATATATATATATATATATATATATATATATATATATATATATATATATATATACATATATATATATATACATATATATATATATATATATATATATATATATATATATATATATATATATATAAAACTTTCAAACCGCGTGCCAGAAACAACCACACAGGACATTCCTTCGCTCTCGCGTGCGCCAACGTATTTTGCCTTTTCACAATGTCATCACAAGGAAAAACACAAAGAGAAGAGAAGAGAGAGAAAAAAATAAAAACGTACATGCATGGCCATAAGTGCAAAAAAAACAAAAAAAAACTTTCAAACAATCACACAGGCCGTTCCTTCGCTCTCGTAAACGACGACCGGATTGGGGCATTGTGTTTATCTATAAATGCGCATAAGAAATCGAGAAATTATTAGAATACAATCAATCATCACTATCCAGAAGTCCATACATTGTAACCCGTAATGGGGAACGCGGCTGAGGTTCTATTCCCCATCGGCCACGCCTACGCATCAACGTGTCTTGTCATTGGTTTGGTAAATGAATGACCATAACTTGGGAAGCACTTGTTCGATTAATATCAAACCTTGAAAGGGCACATCCACAGGTCCCCAGAAATATTCCTGGCAAGTTTCAATTAGATCGGACCAGTGGTTGTCGAGAAACAGTGGTCACACACACACACACACACACACACACACACACACACACACACACACACACACACACACACACACACACACACACACACACACACACACACACACACACACACACACACACACACACACACACACTGCTAGAATTATAGATAGATGTAATTGTTGTTGTTTCTGTGCTTGTTCTGTGTATTATAATATATTTTTCCATTGTTTCAAGAAGTATTACTATATATCATTTTGTGTGCTCCTTCTGTGTCTGTCTCGCTTTATTCTAAAGGGTTCCTGCTGTCGTACCCTTGGAACAGCTATATTAAAGCTCCAAGTCCTGCATCTCCTTTTCACATCACAAAAGTTGGGCTTTTGGAACAGCCATTTTGATGATTAAACGGATACAAACTTTTTGTTCCAAGTAAGTAGATTATTATCTTTACAACGGTACCATCTAGTAAAAAAAAAAGAGAAGTGTGTATTTTCTGAAAACCATTGACAATCATTAATCACAGTCTAATTTGAAGGGAAAAAATAAAATTTTGATTTTTTTTCCCAATCACAAAGTGTTGGAAAAAATCCCCAGAGTGTCTATTTTGGATTTTGTCAGTGACGTCACACCCTGAAGCCATATTGATCCGAACGGCGGCTTTCATGGAGAAACAGTGCATGTCGAGCTCGGATTCAGATACTGATTCCACAGTTGTTAGCGACTGTGAAGGTTCTCAGGATGTTGAAAGTGAACAGTGGGAGGTTGAAGGAAGTGTTGGAAATCATTGATGGAAACGCTTTCAGCGGAATTGTGGAGTCGAATCGTTTTAAGCCTGTTGCGAGCGATTCAGAGGAAGAAGGCAGAAGTGTTCATGAAGATGAAAATGCTGGTCACATGATCACTTCAGCTCGGTATGGTTTGATTTTCCATTCAACTGACGGTTTATAAGGGAAGGATTTTATATTAATTGATACATCGGTTTACATATTACTCAAGCAGAAATACCCATGATTGCCCAACAGTACGGACGGACGTGGTGGACAAAATGAGCGACAAATGTTTTGTCCCACTGTCACATGCTGAACAGGTGTCTTGTATGTTACGGGATCATCCCGTTTCATACTTTACCTGGACACCAATTATGTCCATGCCGTGTCCCACTGTCATGTCTGTGAGGTGCCGATGCCTCACCCTAGTGGGTGGCGGATTGTGGAGGAGTATGTGGGATGGTGGTGAGTATTGTGGGAGGATAGTGGAGGGATGGTTGAAGATGGGGGGGGGGGACCCTGAAAGTTTTAGCATCCAAGGTCAAATCCTCTCGGAGGAGTAGATGATGATCCATACATATTTTCTCCTCATTATAAATAGATGGCGGTTCATTTGATTTGTTGAAACTTGTGTTGATAGATAATTACCAGGTGCTCATGTGGTAACTGCAGGGCAATGACAACAGGTGTTTGATTCACCGCTCAAATCAGCAGTGTACATGTGCTGGTAGCTGGGTGAAGATGGTGTTACAGTTTAGAGCGACGGTTGTTTCTTCTGCTTAGTCATGGGAATGGAATCCTCTCTCAATCATGGTGGTATAACCATAAGATGTAGCCATCCCTGTTGTTTCATAACGTGCTCTGGAACATGTTCTGAGCAAAAAAAAGTGAACATTTTGTCGGCCCGATCCACACTCGGGTATTCCAGACAAACCTTGTCCAATTCCTGGCAAACTTGGGTCTTTCGGCCACTGGTGTAGCATGAAACCATCTTGGTTTGTATTACTATACAACCACCAAGGACGCATCGACTCGGCATATTTGTGAAAAAATCGAAAATTATTCGCCCTTTGAGTTAAATCATACCGCAATCTAACCTGTATACAGTACGGATCTGGTGGTCGACTTCCATGTGCGACGTCATGGCTAATCTGAAGAAGAAAAATAAGATTTTGGCTTTTAATCGCAAATTTACCGACTTTACAATATTCAGAAATCGGAAAAAGATTCATCATATCGATTATGTAGGGTATCAGAGGATAGATTAGAGTCGAGGTGGTCTGAGGATTTGGGTTCCCCTTTAAACTTACCCTGTGCATTGACAAGCCCCAGATATGACCTTCCCATCGATGTTAAGAAGCTATTAAACCAGATACGGCATCTTCCTCTGGGAAGTCTCCCTGAATATTGGTAATGACGGCATTGTCTTTCCGATTAGAGACTCTGTTAAATAAATCACCAAGCCTGCAATGTCCACCTGGTCATCCCACAAGGTTCCAAGTCCACTCACTGATGGGGATGATCGGGTGGAACTCGTCGGTTCACAGCCCATCCACAGGACCTTGCACATGCCCACACCATCAGGAGTTTTTGCAGTACAGACTGAAAGATATCAACTGTTTGGGTGAGTTGATCAGAAACTTCTCCAAATCTTTTGTTGTGCGGAGGCACACCCCTTTCTCGCCTCTTGGCTTCTTTTTTTTATTGTTTGCTTCTTTCCAAAGCTTTGTGAGCCATTTTAGGTTACAATCCCCACTTGGCATGCGCAATGCTGGGGCTTTCTGTGCATGAGTGCCGAGAATTCTGGAGCGGATTACGGAATGTCGAGAGTCGCATATTGTCCATGATTGGTTCTTGTAGCCACAGAAACGTTCATGTGAGCATCCCGATGCTCTGCCAAGACTATTGGGTCTCCACCTCCCCTCCCTGTTCTCAGTCACTTGCACGCACCAGGAGATGCACCAATTCATTCCTTCTCACCTCCCCATGAACATAATAAATAAAAGATCAACCTTCTGAAGGCTTCATATCCTTTCACTTACCGGTAAAACGAATAAAAATGTGTTTTCTCCACGAACCGTGTGACCACAAATCATTCAGTTATCAATACACGCACCTGTGGTACGATGACTACACACCTTCCTTTTTATTGCACCTGCACTGCATCCCACTCCCAGCTTTTTAACACCAAATAAGCTTTGATCTGCTTCTGGTATTAATAAGAACATTTACGTGTCATCCACGATCCATCAACAAACTGTGTCTGAAAATGCTGTCCCTTTGTCAAACCTGATGCAAGAAAGACACAACAGTAAAGGGAATGTCCCCATCTTGTGGACTCTGTGTGTTCCTGCATACGATTGACCAGCAAGATAGACATTGGTATTCGGTCTATGGTCATTGTGGTCCAATAATATCAATCAACGAAATATCTTATTCAGCACTTTCCATTTCATCCTCCACCTGGTGAACTCCCCCAAGCTAACCAGCCAGTTCCAAAGCTCGATGGAGGATTTGGAGGGTCGTGTGGTGGCTTAGAAACCAAGATGGGTAACCCCTCCACGTGAACACATCGTTGCTTTAGCAACAGCACTGGGTGATTTCGATCGATGGATAGCTTTTCATTTAGAACTCTGTTTTTATCATTTCGTGTGCAGCCTGCAGCTGCTGATTGCATCACTTTCTGGAAGCGCAGCTGTGCCGCTGATGCAGTGCCCGCTGTTACCAGCAAGCCGGTACTGTACTCATTTTGCCGACCTCAGAAGGATGATCGGCTGAGTCAATCCGATCTGGTGTTAATTCGATGACTTGAACTCAAGAACCCGAAGATCTTAAGCCAGCCACCTTAACCTCCTCCTCCTCCTTCGTATGCAGCACACGGCTGCGGGCAGTATTGTTGGCTGATGGCGTGGTTATGCCGCCGATGCAATGCCCCTATACCAGTACACCGACCTCAGAAGGATGACAGGCTGAGTCAACCTCACCTAGTGTTAATTTAATGGCTGACAGGGGCTCAAACTCAAACCTCAAAGATTCCAAGCCAGCCATCCGAACTGCTAAGTCAACACCAAGCCTCGTAAAAATTAAGGAAAGCAAATGTAAAATGATGACAGTTCGGAGATTTACAAGCCGGTAGGCGACGAGGGATTCGCTAGGATCGAAGCGCTCGATACGATGCTTTTCATTCTGACCGATCCACCGACGAAGATTCATTGCCAAGACGTATTGGTTCACATACAATTGTGACCTCTGCCTGGCAAGATTTTTCCTATTGCGTATTTTGCCAACTGGCACTCCTCACAGGACTACCATTTGAAAAATAATCGGTTTGCTGGTTTGTGCTGTGGAGCCTCGCGTTGCAGACACGCACGCACGCACGCACGCACGCACGCACACACACACACACACACACACACACACACACACACACACACACACACACACACACACACACACACACACACACACACACACACACACACACACACACACACACACACACACACACACGGAAACCCAATAAACTTCTCTCAATGCTCTCGTTTGACCACACCTCCTGAGCCACACAATATTTTTCATAAGCCACACCCACTTTCCATAAGCCACGCCCACTTTCCTACGCCACTCCCACTTTTCATCAACCACATCCACTTTCCTCAGCCCCTCATAAAAAATGACGCTAAATAGACACCCGATTTTTGAAAGACTACCATTTGAAAAATAAAACCTCAATCAAAAATCGGCTCAAGTAAAATTTTCTAAATATCTCGAGGTGTTTAATTCCGAAGTCTCGTTTCTCTACATTCAAAACTGAAGGACAAGTATTGAAAATACTGTACGTGGTTTTTCGGCCGCTGCACAGCAATGGGTGGTTGCTCGGCAACGAAATTCAAACGCGCACATTCCCAGTATATATTCCAGATGTTGGCAAAGTTTCATCGAAATTGGTTCGCTGGTTTGTGCTGTGGAGCCTCGCGTTGCAGACACACATATACACACACACACACACACACACACACACACACACACACACACACACACACACACACACACACACACACACACACACACACACACACACACACACACACACACACACACACACACACGGAAAACCCGACAATAAGGGATAGCTAGCATATATAGCGAATCAAATAATTAGGAAGTGAGTTTTATATGACACAGAGTTCCACAGATGACAATCATATTTTGAAGAATGCTCCATCACCAAAAGTCTCCATCCTAATGCGAGCAACTACCAATGAATTCCCGGTGTAGATCGTCGATTTTATCGGGGGCAGGGGCAAAAGGTATGAGAAATGTCGTCAGGAACCAATTGATATTTAGCTTTATAACTCACCTACTCTCGGAGATATGACACCGTGGGATCTTTCACGTCCACCCACCAGGTCCTCCAGATTAACATCCATCGGATGGATGCACAAACATCGATGCATCGCCCTGCATGGGAAACACGTACTCAGATGACAGTTGAGAGCTGGGTTGAGATTCGAACTCATGCTAGACAACTCAATGGTGAACACACTTACCTATAGGCTATCGTGCCAGCCATGATCATCAGTCGTTGTTCACCATGTGGCTGCATAATTTGTTCAGGGTGACGGCGATAACTCATCGACTTCACGATAGACACCCTTGGGATCTTTAACACCCACCAATGTCCTCAATGCTGGTAGATGAGTCCTCCAGCTTAACGTCGTCGTTCCGAGGAACGTCTCACACATTGACATATCGCCCTGCAAGGAAAGCACCAAGATGACAGTTTATAGCTGGGTCGGGATTTGAATCTAGGGTAGAAAGCTCAGAGATGAGTGCTCATACATCTTGCCATTCCTAGTGCCCTGTTATGAGGATTGCAGTGATGATGTGATGAAACTTACGAGCCTGGCTGCCATTTTCCTGAATATGTTGCAAAAGGTTTGAGAGAAGAAGTGGGCAAGATTGCTCACAGTGAGTTGCAGTCATCCAAGGATGACGTTATGCGAACACAGAACCAAGTTTAAATTGTCTTCTGACTTATGTTTGAGCAGATTTGGACAACATTGTGCTGATGGAAGAAACTAGATTTACATACTGTACGTTTAGTAATTTGTGGAATACTGTTGAAGAAAGAGTTGGGGCATAGTGTCAGTGACCTTGGAAACCATGGTAACAGAGATCAGATAGTGATCCCCAAGTTTAATTCTCTCGAGTTGAAAGTTTTCAAACACATGAGCGATCAAAGATGAGTATATCAGTTTAGGCAGCAATGGGTTTGAGAAACTTCATGGACAATCAGTGGCGTATCAAGGAAAAATGCCGCTCTGGGCGAGATGTCAAATTGCCGACTCCTCGTAACTCACATGCTGAATTAAACACAAAGCCTGATTAAATAATGTTACTGCAAATCAAATCAAGTACAGCGCATTTGCAAGTGAACAGTTACACCTTTGTTTTCCACCTTTCAAAATCGTCATCGGCCGACTAAGCGTTGTTCAGTTGTTGTTGTGACTGTGTGGTTCACATCTTCCAAGCATTCAGTGAAGCAAACTCGTCTCATGAACACAGGAAGGAGACACTGTGCACTTGGGGGGGGGGGGGTCCGCCCCGGGTGATGGCTGGAAATGGGGGTGGGGGGTGGTGCCATTGGGAGAGTTGAAATACCAGTACAATGTCATAACAATGGTTTTAGTTTAAAGTGGCATTTTAATATTACTATTTACCACATAATAAAGACATTAACTCGGTAATGAAGTTAATTTAGTTGTGACACCAAAATAATCTTCATTCCAAAATAATCTTAAAAAAAAAAAACCAGTTCATCATCCCCGCTTGCTTCCTTTTTTGTACCCGCCTCCTAAAAAAAAAATTAATTTGCTATTTTGTCAAACATCCCAGAAAAAGAAAAAAATTGCACTGTGTCAGAAGGAAGTTGTGCAGTGAAGCAGCTACACCGCTTAAAAAGTGGCCCCATGGGGGACTGACGGTTATTCCCCCAACAGGCGGGGTCACCCAACTGTCCTGACGCAAATAAACAATAACACAAAAAACTAAACAGCACAAGAAAAAACGAAACAAGAAAAACCTATTAAAGAACTAGAAGGGCACTCGGTAGAGTGCATACCTCCACCACGTAATGCCTGAGCCATGAGAACATATCGGGACCAATACATTTTTGAAATTTCATGCTATCCAGTACTATATCGTCAGTGGAGCGCATACCTCCACCACGTAATATCTGATCCACGAGAACATATCAGGACCAATACATTTTTGAAATTGCATGCTATACAGTACTATGTCGTCAGTGGAGCACATACCTCCACCACGTAATGTCTGATCCACGAGAACATATCAGGCCCAATACATTTTTGAAATTTCATGCTATCCAGTACTATATCGTCAGTGGAGCGCATACCTCCACCACGTAATATCTGATCCACGAGAACATATCAGGCCCAATACATTTTTGAAATTTCATGCTATCCAGTACTATATCGTTTTTGGCCCTATCTCTCAATGGTGAAGACTCACTTTTAAAAATTAAATAATTCTCGTATCCAGATCCGGCTTGGGATCTTCACCAGAATTGAATCAATTTGTCATGATCATACACCCAATGTGTCCATCAGATTTCATTTGAATCCGTACACAACTTTTTGAGATATCGTGCTATATATCGTTTTTGGCCCTTTCAATGGTGAAGAATCACTTTAAAAAAAATGATCAGATCCGGATCTGAATTTGGATCTTCACCCAAATTAAATAAATTATTCCTCGTCACACACCCAACCTGTCCCCCAAATTTCATCCAAATCCGTACACAACTTTTTGAGATATCCTGTATACAAAGATAACTTCCTTCACCTTCGGTGGTGGAGGTAATGAAACACGGTGCGTTCGAAGGGTCCTTCTTCTTCACTTTGACGGACGCATGGAAGGAAGGACGTGAGGGATATTGAAGCGGTTTGCACCAATTAAAATCTATTTTCTTATTTCCAATTTGCTTACTAAGGGTACAGTACTGTAATCCGCTTGAAATTTTACTTGCACACATATGTTTTCTTTGGATTTGATTTTTAAAATGAATCATCTTGGAAGGGGGGGGGGCATCTGCCAAAGGAAAGTGGACTTTATTAATATTTAAACTGTAGTACAGAATGGCTTTGATGTATTTTTTAAAATGGTCTTTTTTCCACTAAAAACATGCAAAATTGTCTGAAGTTGGACTGCTTGAAATTAGTAAGCATGTTTTGACAAATAACCACTCCAAATGCTAATGGCCATGTCCTACATGTATTCAGGGGTTAGTTATGCTACATTTCGATGTAAGTAGGTCACCAGAGGTCAAAAGGGAGGTCAAAGTGAGGTCATATTGAAAATGCTAACCTCATTCACAGAAAATGCAATTAAAATGTCACTGAATGAATATTAATGTGGGATTAGATCATCCATATGCCGAGGAATGCGAGAGGCGTCATGTCTGTCTGGGGCCTCCTTTAGGACACCGCGTTTATGGTAATCGTGGTCAGCTTTACGGTGCATCGAGGTACCTGTGCATTTACAACGCTGAAATGACAAACCTTGGAGATGAATACTCTGATGTGCTCGCATTTCTCGAAAGTGGTGGATTCTCTGTCCATCTTGGCTCAGAGAATCCATTTGGCAGGATCCCTGTGGATCAAACTACAGAAGAAACAGTGAACAAAGACACCCAAACCCAAGGAGGAACCAAAGGCTTCCGTCTGAAGCCTGGAGCGATGAGCAGATATTATCTTCCTGCGGAATACACGGCTCATTCCTCCAATTACTGCGGGACGCAATGGGAACTGGTAGCTCACCGTTCAAGCACCTTGATCCAAGCCAATCAAGGATCAACAGAGATGAGAAAGATGTGGAGCCGTGGCGGGATTGATGGAAATGCTCGATTCCAACTGGACTAACCTGTTCCGTGTCCCATCAGATCTCACCAGTCTCTCAACTGGCATAGCTGCACCTGGAGACATAGCAACACATCTACTGGAGGCGAGGAAGAAGGGCAGCACTGGCTATAAACTGTTTCAGGAAGAGAGGTTTGGAAAAAAGAGGCCAACAAGGGATTCTTTGAACCCTTGCAGAAGCAAACATTAAAGACATTGAGTGACATTAAGGTGAAGAAGACATATCAAATGAAGGGACGTTAGCTGATAATGAAGGCAGATAGAAACCTTTTTGCCAAAATGATCTTGATTGGCCAAACAAGAAAGCTGCACATGAAAGATGTGCTCTCCCATCGCCTTGGACCCATACCATGGGCGTTGGCTAATCCAGAAGGAACCATGAGGAAGACAAGCAAGGCAGCTCTGGCGAAACAGCTCAAGAAAGACATGTCACCAGTGCAATCTATACCAGAAAACTCACCTTGTACAATAGATGGGATGGCACTGGTACAGAAACTACTGCTGGATTCAAACCACATGTCTTTTGCTGAAGTCTCCAAAACCATCCTTTCAGCAGCCTTGCGAGAAGGAACAGCTTGCGAGCGCATTGAGATGGTATTTAATGTCTATCAAGATGAGTTTATAAAGAATGCAGAATCAACAGAGGATCTCAGAGTGGGATATCAAGACCCTTGGACATAGAGTATATATACATATAGACATATATACATACATACACATACATATACATTTACATATACGTAAATATATATATACCTACACATAAATATAAATATATATATACAAATACATACATATATATATATATATATATATATATATATATATATATATATATATATATATATATATACCGATACATATACATATGCGTACATATACATATATATATATATATATATATATATATATATATATATATACATATACATAAATATATATACAAATACATACATATACATATATATATATATAGAAAAATATATACATATATGTATGTACCAGGCGTAGTGGCGTGCGCCTGTAATCCGGCTACTCGGAGGCTTGGGTTGGAGGATCGCTTGAGGATGGGAGCTCTGCGCTGGGCCGCACTATGAGAGGGTGTAGGGCAGCCCAGAATCATGGCGAAACCCAATCCTTATCCCTGTGTCATAAGAGGCGACCAGGGTTGCGTCAGGAAGGGCATCTGGCGTAAAACCTATGCCAAATCAGTATGCGGATCATAAGGGATGATCCACTGTGGCGACCCTTAACGGGAGCAGCCAAAAGATGAACAACATATACATATACATATACATATTCTTTTTTTCTTTTAACATCTCACGTTTAGCCTGATGTTGGCTTCGCGGTTCAGGTGGTGGCTTGGCATCCTGGGGTCCGAAGTTCAAGCCCTGTTGGCCATGAATTAACACCAGGGGCTTGACAGCCTGTTATCCTTCCAAGGTCGGTGAAATGAGCATCAGTGCACTGGTAGTCGGGGCACTGCATCAGCGGCAGAGCTGCGCCCCTAACCAAGAATGCAACCAGCAGCCAAAAAGGCAGCACACGATGGGAACATCTCATGTCACACACCTCCTGAAACCACATTTCTCTACCCACTATTCGTCTTCCTGTAACTTTCGTCAAACTTCCAGCTTCCTTCTGTGTTTGCTGATCTAAATTCACCAACACCTACATGATTTTTCTTCAACCTTGCTTTACCTCATCTTACGTAATCTTTTTGAAAAAAAATAGTTTTAAAAACGGTCTTTTAAAATGTTTCAACTTCCTCTTTCACACATGTGGTTCTTGGTATTGTATCATAATTCACTCTCCTGCTTCTTCTCCTTCTTATGATTCTTATTCTTCTTCTTCTTCAAAAGAATTTTCAATTCAACCTTTCCTTCATCCCATGTTTAAAACGTCCCACTGTTACGTTTCTTCTCTCTAATCTCTTAATTCTCCTTTATTGCATCCCTCATGTAATGTCTTTAATCATATCGCTGAGTTAAAAAAAAAAAAAACATATTTTAATCCCAGTTTACAATGCATGTTCATGTTCCATCAATCGTCCTTTTTTTCAAAACTTCAATGCCAATTCACTCTAACTCCTGAAATCTTGCTCCTCCTAACCCCTCACCCAGCTGGTCCTGGACTCTGTGTCCATTTCTCCTGACAAGGTAGAGAGCTTGCTGTCAAACCTCGACACAGATTCTGCAACAGGTCCAGACGGCATCAGCCCACGTGTCCTAAAAACCTACTCTGCTGCTCTTTTTCACCCTCTCTCTGTTCTATTCACCCTCTCATTTAATCAAGGTCATCTGCCATCTGCTTGGAAATCAGCTAAAATTACCGCTCTGCATAAAAAAGGTGCAAAACAGATCCCTGCAACGACAGACCAATCAGCCTTCTCCCAATCATCAGCAACATTATGGAATCCATCATTGCTTCAGACATTAAATCCTTCTTCTTCTCCAATGGCTTGATTTCCGATCATCAATTTGGATTCAGACCAGGTCACTCTACCCTAGATATGATGCTTCTGCTCTCCCAGCAATGGATGGAAGTCCTCAATGCCAAACATGAAATCAGAGCCATGTCCCCAGACATATCACGTGTTTTTGACACAGTCTGGTACCCTGCCGTGCTCACCAAACTCTCTTCCTATGGTATCCAAGGACATCTCCACTCATGGCTCGCATACTTCTTCTCCTGTCACAGCCAATGTGTGGCCCTTAATGGAGTTCTCTCATCCCCTCTTCCTGTTCATGCTGGAGTTCCTCAAGGCAGCATTCTGGGCCTTGTTCTTGTTTTCATCAATGATCTCTCTGACTCTCTGGAAAATCCTCTTTATCTCTTTGATGATGACTCCACCCACTGCTGTGCAATCTGTTATCCCTCAGATCGGCGAGCAGCAGTCTTTTGCAGATCTGGATGAAATCACAAGCTGGTCCAACATGTGTGACATGTCTTTCAACCTTGACACATCTCACACTCTCACGATGACTCTCCAAAAGAACCCCCCCCCCGCCCCCATCTACTTTCTCAACAATCCCCTTGAAGAAGTCCATTCATTCAAGCTTCTGGGTCTCACTATCTGCCATGATCTTTCCTGGAAAAGCCACATTTCCAAGATGGCCTCCAAAGCCAGTCATCGACTGGGCATCCTCCGTCGTGCAAAGTCCTTCATTGGCACACCTGAGCTCATCACATACAAAGCTTTCGTCCACAGCCTGATGGAGTACTGCTATCCCCTCTGGGCTGGTGCTCCAACCTCTCACCTTCCTCGGCTTCATGCTGTGGAAACCAAGGCATTTAGGATCATTGGTATCTCCTGCGATGAGGCTGAGTCTTTGGGTCTCTCACTGTCTCACCACAGGCAGGTCGGTGGTCTTTCTGTCTTCTACTATCTTCAATCTGGCCTTGCCCCTCCTGTTTTTTTTCTGAGATCTGTTCCTCGACCCATATTTCCGCAGGGCGCTCAAGGTCCACGAGCAACCACTTCTGGTAAAACTACCAAAATCTAGAATCACTGCTCACCTTCACTTTTTCATTCCTCTCACCTTCACTTCCCAGTTATCACGAACCTTAAATTAGAAAGTGACCCAGTGGACTCAGAAGGACCGGCATATTGGAATCCAAGGAAGTGAAGGAAGAGATGGTTAACCAAAATATTGATAACCTTAATCGGAATGTTGTCCAAATTTTAAATACAATTGTGAGTGACACAATCCCAATTTCCAGAAGTTCTCTCAGTAAGAGAATTAAAGTCCCCTGATGGAATGAGCTTTGCAAACAGGCTATCCAGGAAAGGAGCCCCGCTCTTAAAAGATTAAGAAGAACCCTGAGGATGGAGGACGTTATGGAATATAAAAGAAAAAGGGCGCATGCTCAACAGATTAACAAACCAGCCAAAGCAGCTTCTTGGCAATCATTTTGTTCTTCTATTATTCTGGACAACCCTCTTAAAGTCATATGGAAAATAATTAAAAGTATTCAGGGAATCAAATATGGATGGAAATCTATCCCGGCACTTATTTTCCAGAACAAAACTCTGTTTAAATACAGACAAGGCGGAGGCTCTGGACCAACATTTCTCTGGTTGTTTTGGTGAAAATAACAGGGATAACGAGTCAAAAGCACCTATGCTTCAACTTGCAAACCAATACCAGGACATCATCAATGACGGTCAGCTGCTAAACTCCCCTCTTAACCTGGAATTTACTCTTTGGGAACTTAAGCAGGTCATTCAGAAGGTTAAGAATAGTGTCCCAGGTCCAGATCAGTTAGCCTATCTCATGGTGAAGCACATGGATAGCAGGATGTTGAGTGTGTTCCTTACACTATTCAATAAGTGTGGGAGCTGGGGAAAATTCCCTGAAATTGGAAACACTCCATTGTAGTCGCAACCACTAAGGATGGGAAAGACTGTACAGCCCCATTCTCATATCGTCTGATGTTCCTCACTTCGGTTGTCTGCATATTGATGGAGAAGATGGTAACAGCTTGGTCTACTTCCTTGAAAAGAACAACCTCATTTATAAACTCCAGAATGGGTTTGGAAAGGTACAGTCTGCTATTGATCATATTACTACAATGGCAAACGAGGCCAATTAAGTTTCAAACAGCCAGGAGTTTCTTTTGGGGTTGTTCTTGGATATTCACAAGGCGCATGACTTTGTTTGGAAAGAGGGCTTTCAATATAAGATTCACAACCTCAGGATTAATGGACGAATGTTTTGGTGGATTTGTGATTTTTTTTTTATCTCATAGATCATTCCAGGTGAGAGTTGGCCTGAACCTCTCCTCGGTGTTTCATGTGGTTAAGGGGATTCCCCAGGGTAGCAGTCTGAGCCCAACTTTCTTTAACATCATGATTAATGATGTAGCTGCCCACCCCAGGTTCCACAGAAAGATCTTTCTTTTTTTTGCGGATGACATTGCCATGAGTTCCCATTGTAAGAATTTGGCCCTTTCCGGTGAAAAAGAAAACTCAAGAACGATATCAGTCTGGTGCAGTGGTTCCCAACCTTTTTCAATATACCGTACAGACCACCTTGTTGTCTATAGTTTTTCTACAGACCACTTACCCCCATTTGTCATTTGAAATATCTCTGAAGTAGGTCTTAAATTGCGTATCCAAGGCACTAAGGTGAGCAGTCAAAACTTCTTTGATGTTGTGCAATCTAATCTCAGAATTACTGAGAAATTATGTGAGCAACTGAAACATTCCAGTAATGCCATTTTCTAAGAGAGTTCGCCACACACTGAGTTTCGTTCTGAATCCCGGCACTTTATCGCTAAGCGTCAAAATGTTTGGATCTTTGCCTTGCAGTGAAAGGTTGAGATCACTCAGGAGGTTAAACATGTCAGATAAATATGCAGGTTTTGCAAGAAAGAGTCGGTCTTTTTAGTTTGTCAAGAATTATTCCAGTTCTTCAATGACAATTGAAGTCACCACATATGAGGAAGAGAGAGTTCCAATGAGAAGATAGAAGTTGGTCCATGTTTTCGGATAGTGAGGTGTAGATGGAGTCATCACTGTTTGATGGACGGTACAGTACACATATAAACATGAGGTGGGCGTGGAGGGGAAGCCATAGCAGAGGTATTCCTGGGCGTGTGGGGGAGTGAGGGCAGTGCATGGATAGTGAGGAATAGAGCCTTTGATGAAGAGAGCAACTCCTCCACCAGGACGAGGCTCAGGTCTGTCATACCGGAGGAGGGAGTAACCAGGGAGAGATACTTGGGAGTCAGACACGTCTTGGGGGAGGAAAGTTTCTGTTAGGCAGATTATGTCTGGTTTGTCAGTGGCAACCTGTATGGAAAGATCTGTAAGGTTTGAGCGAAGGCCCCGGATATTTGAGGTCCACACTTTTAATGAGGAGGGAGGGGACGACGCTTTGGGTGCAGGGAATGGGAGGGGAGGGGGAGGATAGGAGGTAAGGAGAGTTGATGAAAGAGTGTGGGGGATTGCAGAATAGCTAGGGGAGGGGGCCAGATGAGGAGGAGAAAGGCTCTGTAGTGCTGGGGGAAAATGGGGGGGCAATTGAGGGGCAGAAGGCAGTTGAGGATTTGAGGAGGTGGAATGATGAGATGGAAGTGAGAGGGCAGGGGAAGAAGGCAGCTTTGTGGATGAGAGGGCGGGGGGGGCTTTGAGAAGGGTGAGTGAAGGGGATGAATGGTGGGGAGAGTTGAGGGAGAAAGGTGAGGGGAGAGTTTTTGAGAAAGGTGAGAGGGAAGCTTGGAGGGAGAACAGTGTGATGGTTGCTTTGAGAGGTAGGGGTAAGAGGGGTGAGTTGGCACTGAAGTTGGAAAAAAAGAATGGTTTATGGAAAGTGAACATTCATAGCAAACTGGGGTTTTTTATTTTTCGTTCAGAAATGCGATTAAGGACATTTCTTGATGGATGCAATAAAGGCAAATTAAGAGAATGGAGAGAAGAAACGCTGTGACCATTGGATTTTTTAGGCAAGGTATGAAGGAAAGTCGAATTGAGAGCAGTCTGTTGAAATAGAAAAATAGTGCATTATGATACAGTAATGTGAACCACACGTGTGAAAGAGGAAGATGAAGCATTATAAGAGATCGTTTTTATTATTATTATGATTATTATCATTACTAGTGCATGCCCGTAGGTGCGTGGCCGTACGTGCAAACAACAACAACAAAAAAACTTTCAAACAACCACACAGGGCGTTCCTTCGCTCTCGTAAACGACACACACACAGACACACTGCTGGAATTATAGATAGATGTACAGTTAACTACTTTCTCTGCAGTGTGATGCCATTTTCTGGGGGAAAAAAGTACCAAAACAGCAACAAAAAACATCTAAAAGGTACCAAAAAAACACCCGTTGTTTAAATTTTGTCTCCTACTTGCTTATTTTCGATCGTAAGTTATCGCGTGTTTAAAATTTACTTCCTGGTTCGGAGCATACCAGCTCACTCTGATGTTACCGAAATTTGTGCACCGTCTAATATGAAAACGATCATAACTTGGGGCATTGTGTTTATCTATAAATGCGCATAAGAAATCGAGAAATTATTAGAATACACGAAGTCATCACTCTCCGGAAGTGCGTACATTGTAACCCGTAATGGGGAACGCGGCTGAGGTTCTCTTCCCCCATCGGCCACGCCCACGCAGCAACGTGTCTTGTCATTGGTTGGTAAATAAATGGCCATAACTTGGGAAGCTCTTATCCGATTAATATCAAACCTTGAAAAGGCACATCCTCAGGTCCCCAGCAATGCAGTTGGCAAGTTTCAATTAGGTCGGACCAGTGATTGTCGAGAAACAGCGGTCACAGACACACACACACACACACACACACACACACACACACACACACACACACACACACACACACACACACACACACACACACACACACACACACACACACACACACACACACTGCTGCAATTATAGATAGATTATTATTATTTGAGAGAGTTTTCATCAGATTAGGTAATGGAAAGGTTGTAGAAAAAATCGTCAGGTGAATGGTGAATTTGGATCGGAAATCACGGGGAGTGGAAACAGATCACGTGGTTATGGGAGAAGCACGTGGTTATGGGAGATGTATAGTCAAAAGTGAATTTATTTATTTATTTAATTTAAATCAGGATTGCGTAAGATTCGGAAAAAGGGAAGGTTGAAGTAAAATTTTGGAGGTGTATGGTGAATTTTGAACGGTAAACGCAGAGTGAAGCTGATGGATCAATGAAAAGTATCAGGAAGAGGGTGGAGAAGCACGTGGTTACAGGAGGTGTATCGTTAGGAAGGATACAAGGAAAATTATTATTTTTCGATGGATTTTTGAAGATTAGGTAATATTCGGGAATGGAAGGTTGTAGGAAGACATCGTGAAGGTAATGGTGAGAGTGGGTCAGCTCAAGTAGAAGAAAGATGGTGTGCCGGCAGGAGGGAGAAGAAGAAGGCTTGGGACTCGTGGGTATGCAGGGAGAAAGGTAGTTTTTTTTTGTTTTTTTTTATTGGTGCGGAGGCATTACGTTTCCAGGTTGTCCGTCCGTTCGTCCGTCCGGATATTTGTTTACGCGAAAACTCAAGAAACAAATTGTAGAATTTCATCAAACTTGGTAAAAAGGTAAAGTAAGACAGGGCAATTAAGTGATTAGATTTTGTGTCAGATATGATAAAGGTCAAGGGTCAAAGGTCAAGGTCAAACTCTGAAATTTTACTGTTTATGCCCTAACTCAAATATTGGACAGAATTTCATCAAACTTTGTACAAAGATAAAGTTAGACAGGTAAATTAAATTATAAGATTTTGGGCCAGATGTGGTAAAGGTCAAGGGTCAACGGTCAAGGTCAAACTCTGAAATTTCACTGTTTATGCCCTAAATCAAGAAATAAAAGACAGAATTTCATCAAACTTGGTAGAAAGGTAAAATTAGACAGGGCAATTAACTGATTATATTTTGGGCCAGATATGATAAAGGTCAAGGGTCAAATATGTCAATACTCAAGTGTTTGTGCGGGAGAGCGGAGGCATACCCGTCGACTGCACGCAGTAGAATTACTCTAGTTTTCTTTTAAATTTAAGACAAGAAACAGAGTGTTTAGTTGGGAGGCATGGGGGCGTTGGGAAAGTGGCAAAAATAGGAATTGAAGGTAATAGGGAGAGAATACAAATAAAAACGATCGTACACCTCGAGGGGAAGGATGGGTAGGCCTCAAGGAACCCGGGAAGACAAGGTCAATGAAAACTCACAAAATAGCACGATTTTTGAAACAAAACCGAACTTGGAACACAGTAACATGTAGGTGAGAAAATAAACAGTTAAAAGGGGAGAAATAACAACCGGAAACTTAACTTTGAGAAAGTCGACAGAGACCCCTGAAAGAGACCAAGCTGTTGCTGCAAACCCAGAACCGGAAGTCTCAATGTTTAACAGCAATAAATCAAATTTTAAAGTTTAACAGCAGCATTTTAAAAAATACACTCGGGAAATACGAAGACGAGTTAGGTGGGATGCAACACAAACATAGAAAATGATTGCACAGTGTACAGATTGTGACGTAACACTGTGTCGGGCTGTGATATATGTCATTGTTGAACATGAACTGAAAGTTAATATTTATATCTGTTTTGGCTAAAATGGCTGCTTTGAATACTCTGCTTCGGATTGCAACAAAAGCCAGCAAATGTAAAACACTGGAAGAACATACTGTATGTATAAAAAAGGTGACGGATGTCGAGGAGGTAAATTGAACAACCCGTTTTTATTGAGTGAACATGTGCAAGCTGAAAGATAACTTTTTTGGGGGGGGAGGGGTGAGTAACTTATGGACCACCTTCCATTTACTTGCGGACCACAGGTTGGGAACCAATGGTCGAGTGGAACAATGGGCCGAAGACTGGGGGTGTAGGCTATCTGGTGATAAGTCCAAATTTATCATTTTTTTTCTCGTAAGAAGAGGATTGAGGACATATTGATGATATAAAGCGTCGTCTGAAGTGTCCTTCTTTGGAATAATTTTTGATAAGGGATTAACATGGACCGCTCATTTTTTTTTTTTTAAAGGTTGCTGTTAAATGTGCCAAAGGGTTAAATCTGTAACGCTGCATATCTGGTACTGATTGGAGAGAATGTGGGAAAGCCTCTTCCTTCAACATAAAGCCTTTATTTGCTCTCATCGACATTATGGTTGTCAGGCTTTTGGGGATATGTCCATGAGCGATCGCAAAAAAAACTGGAGATTATCCAGTTGAAAGCTCTCTTGTCTGTTTGGGGACATTTATAAATTCTCCAGTGTCAGCTCTTCCAGTAGAAGTGGGAGGAAGGCCCTTGGCCCTTCTTTGGGAATTTGCCACAATGAAATACTGGGCTAGAACCATCTCGTCTGGGGATAACCACCTTGACAAAGCCCTATTCACAGACTGTTGGGAATACAAATTGCTTGGTAAGAACTCCACTTCTCCTCCTTTAGGCCTCACCTGTAAAAGGGCTGCTAAAGAAATAGGGCTGGATTCCCTTCCCTTCCCTTCATAAAGTACCAATTTGGCCTCCCTGGACTCTCGAAATCCCCCACCCCATCCTGGTCTGTGCTTGGATATCTGGGGAAAAACCGACAGGGCTAATCCCGTGGCAACATGCAACCAGGCAATTTAATTTATTAATTCCAATTGGAGTCAATCAATCCTTGCATGTCCATATGGATGGGTCTAAAAAAACCTCTCGGGAGAACAGCTACTGCAGTATGTATCCTGGACTTCAGGATGGTTAGATCAGTTGGATTAACCAACCATCTCTCGGTTTTATCGACCAAACTATGTGCCATAGTTCCACTCTTCCACTCTTGAATTCCTCTTGAAAGTGCATTCTGCCGTTGAATGGATAATCGAGTCTAACCCTCTCAGTGTGGTCATCATCTCTGATTCACTTTCTATTAAAGTCACTTCTATCTCTGCTTCACACTGAAGGTGTTAGAATCCCCACAGGATGGTGGTAGATATGATCTGGTTCTTGAAGTGCTCTACCTGGTTAACACTGTGAATTAGAGGGGTTCAGTGATCGATCTGTGCTGGATCCGCACTCATGTGGGCATTGGTGAGAATGAGGCCTGTGATCTGGTAGTGAAGCAAGCCCTTAAAATTGATAACGTTACCCAAATCCCTCTGGGCCCATCACAAATTATTAGTTGAGTCAAAGACCTGATTGAGAAAAAGTGGGAATTTTAGTGAGACACGAGCACGAAGGGAAGATTCTGTCATTAGATGCACGCAGGTGTGGTACCCCAGTTAAGCTTCCCAGCTTGTCCGGAGAGATCAGGTAGCTCTATGTCGGTTAAGAATCTGACTCTGTCACCTAAATTCTTGTTTTCGTAGAATAGGATGTCACTCTACGGGGCACTGTGAATATTGCAGAAAGCCTGAAGATTTGACCTACTTGTTTTCAAAATGCTCGCTTGATGAGGGATGCAGATGGCGCTTTTTAAAGACTGTTAGAGAGAAGGGAGATCAAAGTGTCGGATTTGCTAGGAATCATAAGTTTGTTGAACCAGAAGCACTCCCGACTCTGTAAAGCAGTATTAAGATTCCTGAAAGCGTGAAATCCTTATAAAAAAAAATCTTCGAGAAACCTAATGGCACCTTCGATATGATGTTCAAGTTTTGGTGAGTGGCATATATATATATATATATATATATATATATATATATATATATATATATATATATATATATATATATATATATATATATATATATATATATATATATAGAGCCTCACGGCTCTGAAAGCACCATTGAACACCAAAAAAGAAGAAGAGCACGGATTCCAATATTAATTCCACCGTCATTAGCAACACTGAAGGTTCTCAGTATGTTGAAAGTGATCAGTGGGATTTTGAAGAAACTATTGGAGACAAAATCAGTAATTGAAACTCTTTTGGGAGGATTGTGGAGTCTTCTCCTTTCAAGCCTTGTGAGAGTGATTCAAAGGAAGAAGGCGGAAGTGTTTGTGAAGAAGAAAACACTGATCATGTGTTCACAACAGATTGGTAGGGTTTGTTTTTAAATTCAAATGATGGCTTATAAAGGATTTTGTATTTATTGATAAATCAATTACATTACTCAAGCAGAAATACACGTCATTGCCATGACAGCACAGACACCGCCCAGGCACACTCGGACAGCATGGACAAAATTGGCGATGAATGCTTTGTCCCACCATCGCAGGTTGACCAGGTGTCTTGTATGTTATGGGATCGTCCCATTTTATACTTTCCGCCATTTGTGTCTGTGGTTGTGCTGTGTTCGTGCTGTTGTCATGCTGCTGGAAATGCCATGGTGACGATTGAAGGGCTGGAATGGTGATTAAACCCTAACAGCTCCACTGAAATCGATTGTTTTGAGAATGAAGTTGGGAAGTGAGTATTGAGGAATGAGGGAGAGCACAAAGTTGAGGGGGGGTCGGCGGGTGTGTGTGTGTGTGTGAGCATATGAGAATGAAGAGGAGCACAAAGTTGAGAGAGCAGTGTGTGTGTGTGTGTGTGTGTGTGTGTGTGTGTGTGTGTGTGTGTGTGTGTGTGTGTGTGTGTGTGTGTGTGTGTGTGTGTGTGTGTGTGTGTGTGTGTGTGTGTGTGTGTGTGTGCATATGAGAATGAAGAGGAGCACAAAGTTGGAGAATAAGCATTTGAGAATGAGGTTGAGCACAAAGGGGATAGTTCTAACTACATTCACGATGCATCTTCCCCCTTTCACTGATACGAGGAGGAGGGTTATTTTAGCTGAACACAATTGCTATGGCGATAACTACAATAGGGATCCCTTATGTGTTGATTGTAACTCCCTGGGGTGTTCCAAAACCACCACAATATTATAAGGAAATATTGGAGCATCTTCAGTTACGTAGCTCATCTATGTATGAAGCCTGGTGTTGGATTAATGTTGAAGGTGGCGAGCTTAAGATCATAGGGTCTTGAGTTTGAGCCCCTGTTGTTTCGTTAAATAATGCCAGGTGGGTTGACTCAGCTGATCATTCATCCGAGGTCAGCAAAATGAGTATTAGATACTTCAAACAGAGGGCACTGCATTATCAGCATAGCCATGCTTCCAGCAATGATGCAACCAGCAGAACCACAGGCTGCACAAGAGTGTCTCTGGGTCAAAATGGATTTATTTGTTTATAAATTTTTTAATGTAGAAAAATACTCGGTTTTATTCAAGGTACCGCATTGTTTATGTCAGCCAGTGACTTTATATTATTGAAGGGAGAAAGTTTTACTTTTTTTCCTGCTCTTGATTGCTGACTACAATGAACTCAACACAGGTATCAGAACATGCCTGGACTAGCTCAACAGACTTCGCTTAAAGGAAACTTGTCACCACGCATAGAGTGGAAAGACATGTCAGCCATGACCCTGCACATACCACAACAGGATTTTCATAAACTTGCGGCCACAGCAGTAAAAGCTGAGTACCCTTTCCACGGTTCCTGGAGCATTACCTCAAGGTACTAAACACTCAAATGTTGTACACCTTGTAGACGTCGGACAAACTCTTTAACAGCCTTTGATATGACATGGCAAGCTAAGGGCAAGAAAGTGACTGAAATGTTGAATTGCTCCATGTGGAGGTCTCAGTATGAAATGACAATGTTGGAAAAAGGTCAGGTAGCTGAATTCCATGGTCTTTCCAAGCACACACTAGTAATCAGTTTTCAAGTAATTTAGGCAATTCAAGTACATTACTATCTTACCAGCAGAAGCCCACGGTAAAAATACCGCAATATTGAAAAAAAAAAATTAAAAAGAGAGAAAA
>NC_140965.1:24913350-24970850 GCF_056783735.1 Eptatretus burgeri
GGGCCGCCAAGAGCCAGAATGGGTTCTGAGACAATATGAAGTGGAGGTCAGGTCAGGTCAGGTCAGGTCAGGTCAGGTATGGGAGCATGCGCCAGAGCATCGCATCACTGCGTCCACTTTCCACAGGTACTCCAGGGGCCTCCGTCTGGCCAGCAAAGACCTTGCCAACCATTGAGGGCAACATCACCCCTCGGTCGTTGTTGCAGTTCCGGCGATCACCCTTCCCTTTCCAGAGACAACAAAGCCCCTCTTCCAGTCAGTTGGGATGATGCCTGTGTTGAGCACAGTACTGCATGCAGCAACACAAGTACAGCATTTCCACCAGCCTTCAGAACTTCAGCATGGATGCCACAGATCACTGGAGCTTTACCCCATTTCAACCGGTTCACCGCAGCCTGTGTTTCCACAAACAAAGGTGGACCACAGTTGATTGGAGGGTCAGCAACGGGGACTGTGACACCCCTGATGTGCAACTCAACAGCTGGTGGATCAGCCTGGCACAACCACTCAAAGTAACTGGCCCAGCGGGCCTTCACTTCGGACTCCTTTGTCAAGAGCCTACCACTCTCCTCTCTAACTTCAGTACACTGAGGGATGGGCTTGGACGAACGCAATGCGCAAATTCCCCTGTAAGCAGGACAAGAATCACTGAACTACAGGTGATGCTCTACCCCCTCACAGATTCCTTGCGCATAGGCCTTTTTGTCCACCCTTAGCGCACACACAGTTTTACACCTCAGCTCCCTGAACAGCTCAGCACTGCCATTCGGCCTGTCCCTACGACTCTGGTCAATGGTATTTAGTGTCCCTTGAAAGACAAAATTCTTCTTCGCCCTATGGTGAGTTCCAAGACATCCACCGGCAACATCAAGGCTGGTGGTCTTGAAGGCACTCCACAACTCTTCAAGATCTCCCAAAGCAGCCAGACCCCCCAAATGTCCACTCAGACTGTTCGCAAACTCCTCAGCTACCCTCTCATCCTTGAGCTTGCCAACATCCAGCCTCGGCTGGGATGGTATCATTCTCCTGGATTTATGGTGCAACTTCAGAGTTGCGACAACAAGCCAGTGGTCAGTGTTGAGGAATTGAGCACTCCGGTAGTCCCTGTAGTTCTGGATCATCCTCCAGAAACTATCAATGAGCACATGGTCAATCTCCCTTGCCACACCGCCAGCGTTGGAATACCAAGTCCAGCGATGAGCTTGTGGGTGCTGAAACCATGAACTAACCACCCGAAGTCCATGACTTCTTGCAAAATTAAGGAACTTGGTGCTATTCAGGTTCATAGTTCCAGACCCATGGGGACCAACACACATCTCATCGCCATCCCTATTAGTTCCAGTCGATGCATTGAAATCCCCTAAGACTAGAAGTGTATCTCGCCTGGGGCACTGATCAACCACAGACTCAAGCGTGGCATAGAATGCGTCCTTCACGGTGAGATCACTCGATCAGTCGGAGCATATACAGAGACCAGGGAAATGACACTCAAAGAGTGACGAATCCTTCGTCTCATAATACGTTCATTGACCGGTGTTACCTCAATTATTATTGGAGTCAGCTTATTGGACACAGCTACACCTTGGGCATGGTAACCATCAGAGCGACCAGACCAATAGTAGGTGTAATCACCCGCCATGTTCTCGCCACAATCCGGTCCCCGAACCTCCGAGAGTGCTGCAATACCGATGACTAAATGCTTGAGGTCAGATGATAAGAGAGACAGGTGATCATCATTTCTTCGGGATAGGACATTCCAGGCACCCACCCGAAGGTACCGCCTCAGGTTAACCCAAGGAGACTGCCGTCTGGTGGATGACACCTCAGCACCACCCCGCCACACTCTCCTACAATCTGACCCAGGAACGTTACCCCGTGGTTTCCCTCCTATCATCAAAGATTGGGGGTCCCAAAGGCTTTGCCCCAATCCCGTCATCTGTTGAGCTGCCCTGGGAAGCATTCCCCAGCTGCACAGGAGGTTCTCCCACGGAGTGGGTTTTCAGATTTTTTTTATGCTTCTCAAATGTTTTGTGAAATGAAGGGTTTTATGGTGGCCGGAGTGCAAATCCTGCCACCAACCTCCTCATAAGAAGTAACCCAACTGCAGAAGGACATCCGCAAACACAGTTGGGCACGAGATATGGATGGCCGTTGGCTCACAAGGAGCTCCTCCGCCCTTTGACAGGTTTTGTTTTTAATCCTACTGGGTGTCCATATCCAAACACCCTCTTCACCAAGAAACCTGGTGGGGGAGACGGGTTAGTCGCCAGACACCCCATCATCCAGGCCTCCTTCAATTTAGTTTTTTTTAAATAACCTTATTTTCATCATCAGAAACACATGCCATGTTTAAGGGAAATTTGGGTGTTATTCAATTATTCCTATATGCGGATTGTTTCTTAACCCATTTTATCTGCATGGGGGAGTGGCCAACACTCCTGTATTCATTTACGTCATTACGTTGACATTATGTAAGTTGTCCCTACAGTTGTTTATTTTATGAGGGGGTGTTACTCTCCATGGCAATGGCATGCCAGGGAATCACCTTGAGTGGCTTGGAGGGAGACACAAAATAAAGGTCCCCCTAGTGTTTTCTCATCACAATCAATCATTCTATGAAACAAAAATCTTGAAGGAATAATTATGGGTCCCTATTAGATCTGGGCCCTGGGGTAGTTACTCCGCATGCCCCCCCCCACTCTGGGTGCAAGGGAATGGTTGAAAGTGTGGGGTGCATGGGAGGGTTTGAGAGGGGTGAGGGGGAAGCATTGAGAGGGTGAGGGTGAGGAGGAATGTAAAAAGAGGGGGACATGAGGCTTTGAGTGAGTGGGGTGGGGGTGGATGCTTATTCCAATTCCAGATTCCCAACTTTGAAAAATGGAGATAAAGATCATGGTATGGGAGGTAAGATCCCTTGTTGAATGCACGGAGAAACGCTGCGCTCTACGTGCAGGGGGATGGTTGGTGGACCAAGTGCCGAGCGGACAAACACCTCTGAAAAATAATCTTTGTGAATTAAAAGAAGAGGTATATCATGGTGTCGAAGGAAAACATGTATAGCATTTCTGAAGGAGATCCAAGCGTTGAAATGCATTCTTAAATTTATTATAAACGCTTTTAAAGGACGACGAAGTGTTTATATTTAATGTGGATTCATTATGGAGATATTGAGAAAAGAGGGGAGCAGGGGGAAAATGTAGAACCAGAAGCATAAAAAAATCCAGTTGAAATGAGAATCGTTATGACGTGAAAAGTGAAGTTTAGTTTAAAAAAAAAAAAAATTTGAAGCGAGGAAAGGAAATGGGATAATGTTGAGGAGGTAAAAACGAAGAAGAAATACCCGGGAAGAAGGAAACAAAACGAGGAACATGGAGACAAATAATGTTCTCATTTTCTATCCGAGGATAGGCCATGTCAGGCCTTGAACAATACCAAATGAATCGTAAAAACAGTGAACAAATTAACATTAAATATTGCACGGACACAACAGCAACACCTCGACAAGGCACAACATAAAAACACGACAAATCCGGTTCGGAAAACTCAGCTTTAGTGAGGTGGAAAAGGAGAGCTCAGATTTCATCCACCATTGCAACCGGAAGTGATTCATTTTAAGCAACTTTTACTTTCTTTTTTTCTCTCCATGCGAGGAAGTTCAATGCAGGAGGAGGCCATTGGTCCCATCAAGCCTGTGCAATCACAGCAACTTCTTCGTACTTCTCCATCCCCACTACTTCCAGATATCAATCCAACTTGATTTTAAAAGGTCAGTCCTTGCAGGGAGACCATTCCATGCATTCACACTCTCTGAGTGCAAGATCCCGGCCTTACTACCACCGTAACTCTCCACTTCTTTACTCTTGTCCCGTCAGTGTTCATTCTTCTGAGAAATTATTCTGCACTTATTTTGTCAATACCCTTCGATGTCGTAAACAACCACATCAGATCCACCTCACAATCTTCTCCTTTTGGTTCACGAGTCAGTAAGTGACCACTATATTCGTTATGGGTGTGTTGAGTAGTCGATCGAGTCAAAAAAAAAAAATTTCAATTTTTTTTTTTGAGATTTGTTCTACCCTTATTATCAGTATTTCCGTCGATATGTTTGTCTGTCTGTTCGGTCCAGTGCTCCGTTAATACAATGGCGATTGCAATGAAACTTGGTTGGTATGTTCATACCATGACCTAGTTGTGTGCAAATGAGAACCGTTGCTATGGACACCACCGTTGCCTAGCAACGGGACTTTGAAATTTTTGAAAAATCATTAAAAAAATTATTTTTTCGAAAATAAAAAAAAAATCGGGCCACGAGCGACTGTCGGCAGTACATTAAGCCATATTGTCAAAAATTTCCAGCCGGATCCTATGAAAACTGTTGGAGAAGATAGACTTTGAATGAACCCTGGTCGAAAACAATAAAAAAACGAAGTTCGTTTTATCTCAGAGACTGTGAGTCAGATATACATGAAACTGGTATGGTAGGTCCATGGTATGTTGGGTAGTCGATCGAGTGGAAATTTTTTTTTTGAAATTTGTTCTACCCTTATTATCACTTTTTCCATCGATATGTTTGTCTGTCTGTCTGTCTGTCTGTCCCTCTGTCCCTCTGTTCAGTCCAGTGCTCCATTAATACAATGGCAATTTCAATGAAACTTGGTTGGTAGGTTCATACCATGACCTAGTTGTGTGCAAATGAGAACCGTTGCTATGTACACCACCGTTGCCGAGCAACGGGACTTTGAATTTTTTGAAAAATCATAAAACATTAATTTTTTCGAAAATCAAAAATCGGGCCCCGAGCGACTATGGGCAGTACATTCAGCCATATTGTCAAAAATTTCCAGCCGGATCCTATGAAAACTGTCGGAGAAGATAGACTTTGAATGAACCCTGGTCGAAAACAATAAAAAAACGAAGTTCATTATCTCAGAGACTATGAGTCATATATACATGAAACTGGTATGGTAGGTTCATGGTATGTCCTAGTTATGTGTGAGAAAGAACCGTTGCTATGGACCCCTCCGTTGCCTAGCAACGGCTGAAAAACCTCTAAATGTGGGGGTATTTTAACGAAAATACAATCTGCAGCATTAACCCTTGAAGCGAGAATCATGAATTTTCTTGTGCTTAATCCTCAGGTCATTCCCCATCAAACGGGCCCATCGCGTCAGGTTCTATTGGGTAGTCGACTACCCATGTCCGCCTACCGGCTTGTCTGTCTGTCTGTCCCAAATAAAATTTGGGTGGGAGGTTTGTATCATGATCTAGTTGTGTTTTCCGGAGAACGGGCGTGCTGCGCCCATTATGGGCGGAGCCACGCCCATAAAACGTGTTTTTAGGGGGTAGCCGATTTCAAGTTACATCTTCTCCGAGGGGGTTTGTCGAATCTGGCAGGGGTTTCGGTATTTCATTAGCCCAATGGCACCTGCATAGCCCCACGGAGCTCGATTTTTTATTTTCGTCCCAAGGTCAAGGTCACAAGGTCACGAACTTAGAAAATGTCAAAAAAAAACAATAAATTGGGCATCGAGCTCCGATGGCTTTCAACTGTTTCGAATGAAAGTTGGTATGCAAGTAGTGCTCTTCGAGTACTACAACTTTCATCAGTTACGTTTTTCCCCGATTCCCGCCAGTTTGCCCGTGGCATCCCCTCGAAGGTCAAAAAATAAAAAAGGCGAACCATGTACATTGCTCGTGAAGCATCGCCGTCTCGAAACTTGTCTAATGTAAAGTCTCTTTCAGCCTCTCCTCATAGCTTAGTCTAGCTCGGCCCAGGATCAATATAGTGGTTCTGCGCTGAATCCTCTCTATGCCAGCTATGTCCTTCCGAAGTTGTGGTCAGCAAAACTGGACACAATATTCTGGAGGAGGCCTCACCAACTTCCTGTACAGAGGTAAACCTACCTCTTCCGATTTGTAATTTATCCCCCTATGAATGCAACCTAAAACACTGTTTGATTTACCTATAATTATCTGGCACTGCTCTGTATGGTTACCCCCCCCCCCCCCGTATCTCTTACCACCCCCAGATCCTTCTCCTGTTGGTCATGCTCCAAAATTGCACCTTGCATCATGTAATCTCGATTTTCATTATTCTTACCTATCCCAATCACTTTACATTTCTTGATATTAAATTGCATCTGTGAATTTTTTGCCCAATTTATTAAGGTAGCTCGACTTTCTTGAATCTGATCACTACCCTCTCTGCTAACTACCTTACCTCCAAGCTAAGTGTCATCTGGAAATTTCAAAAAAGCCTACTCTGAACTCCACAATCCAAATCATTGATGTAGATTATGAATAGTAATGGTCCTAGTACTGATCCCTGAGGTACCACACTACTTGTATCCTCTCATCAAGACATCCTCCCACTTACAACCATTCTTTGCTTCCAATCACTGAGCCAGTTTCCATCCATTTATCAACTCTCACAGCCACTCCACAAGCCCTCACCTTGCCCAACAACCTCCTTTGTGGTACCTTAGTAAATGTTTTTTGAATCGATGTCTAATCTTTAACTACAAAGCTGAGGCTTGCTTTCTCTCATTTTCCACTTGCTACTAAACTCATTCCATCCCTCCACCCCTCCCCCCACTGCCTGTGCTGACTCGACTTGGCTTCCCACACTTCCTGCCATAACCACAACTTCCTCTTTAAACTTCCCTTTTTCTCTCTCCATTAAACTACCATACCAGTACACATCCATAGCTGTCACGGTGTCGCTCCTCTCCTCTATCTCCATCCCTCTCCCTCTCTATGGCATATAATATATGCCCCAACCTCTACCGTTTATGGCAACGTTTTATGGTACGAGTATTATATCTGCAATCGGATTTTTGGTTTTCAACCAAACCTCGAGTTCAACCATAAACAATAGAAGTTTAAAGAGAGAGGCATGATCTGTACATGCTTTAGTAATACCCATTTTTTTTATTCTTCTTGCTTGTAACCTTAAAACCCTCCTTATAACTTAGATTCTGTTTCCAGGTATGGTTTCAAGACTTCTCTGGTGGACTGTGGGGTCAGAGTTCAAACGATGTCGATGATCTTGTTCAAACAGAAGGCAGCTTGGAGTCCTCCACAGCAAATCGTTCAAGGTAATAATGTCTCATCTTTGCAATCATTATACTTTGTCATCGTTTAAATAATATTGCCTTGTCCGCATGGCCTAAGTTCGTACAGACATTCTTAACCGAGTATGGAGTCGCACGTTAAATAAGCAGCTGTGAGTGGTCAGCATCTTATGCATGACGTATCGACACTACATAAAGAGTTTGGCAGAAATGTGTTCTCTTTTAAAATATTTTTTCTGTGTCTATCTAACCCTTGTCGCTATTTTTTTATTCTTTACTAACAATATGGGATTTTAGAAATGATGTAAACGGCCTCGGAATGCTCAGTGCACATGTGCAGAGCCCCCCCTAGAAATAGCGACCTTTAGGTTTCATGTGTGTGACGGTGTTTGATCCCTAAAATGGCTGACAAAACTTTTAAAAGAAGTTGAGAATACTTGGAAAAGTACCTGAGAGAAACCTGGGGTGTGTCTGTCGGAGGGGTGGGGGTGGTGCGAGTATTGTTTTAAATACAGTATATTGATTGTTTGGTTCTGGTGTCACAAGCCACAAGATAAATTATATTAGATTTTTGCATCTATTACAAAAAGGGTGTGTGTGTGTGTGTGTGTGTGTGTGTGTGTGTGTGTGTGTGTGTGTGTGTGTGTGTGTGTGTGTGTGTGTGTGTGTGTGTGTGTGTGTGTGTGTGTGTGTGTGTGTGTGTGTGTGTGTGTGTGTAAAACTGTTGACGCTCACCTATATTAACAGGAAATAATAGGAACTCGACACCTCTCATCCACGGATATTTCTCGTATTCCTATATTTCCACAAGTCTGTTTCTCAGTGAGAAACAGAACAATTATGGTTAACCATTTTGGAATACCCACTCTTTCCTTTAAATGCTGAAAATTATGTTTAAAAAACAAACAAAACAATTTGAATTGCAGATTTCACTCCGACAACGGCAAGTTAAAAGTGCCCAGTGAGCAGAACCGAGTCACTGGAAAGCACGCACACACACACACACACACACACACACACACACACACACACACACACACACACACACACACACACACACACACACACACACACACACACACACACACCGGTATGCGGCGATGGGTCGCCGAACATGGAAACTATAAGATAGAGAGCAAAATGGATGTCAGAGACGGATAGGGAATCACCTTAAGATTATGCTTATCAAATCTCATCCAGTTCCATCGACTGATAACTACTCTGTATCCATTTGAATGAAAAGTACCGAAAATGTGGTTTGCAATAGGAAATCCCCAAAGTTCAAGGGGGTGCTGTGGGTGAACAAAGATCTAAATCGAAAATCCGCCTCGATCGTTTGTGCACAATGTATTCCAAACGATTAGTGCGAATTTTCATGACCATCCGACCATAACCCTAAGAGGAGTAGCATTTGGCACGAAGGCACCTCCAGCTCTCGCATATTACCGATTTTTGCACTAATTGACCTTTGACCCCTGACCTAAGCGAAATCGGTCAATATGTTCTGAGGCAAAGTTGTAGTACTCGTTGAGTACCATGAACCTGCAAAGTTTCATTCGTATCGATGCACTCACCTGGTCGCTAAGGGGCCTTCAATTTTCGCCAATTTTCGCGCGCGTACTGTAGGGGGCGCTGCGGGTAAAGTATTCCATACATCACAAAAACCGGAATATATTTGATAGAACATCACCTGTAGATCATTCGTGCCAAATTTCATAACCCTATGTGGGATAATGGCTTTCGGAATTGATTTCGCGGTACCGATTTTGAAGGTTTTTCAGTTGTTGCTAGGGAACCAAAGCGTCCCTCGCAACCATCACAATTTCCAAAGCACTAGGTCATAAGATGTACCTACCACCCGAGTTTGGTCAAAATCCGCCCACGTTTACTACCAATTATGCTGATGACAAACGAACAAACATCCAAACAAACAGACAGAATTACTGACAATAAGGGTCACCTATTTCAACAACCCAACACACACACACACACACACACACACACACACACACACACACACACACACACACACACACACACACACACACACACACACACACACACACACACACACACACACACACACCTCTTATAATATAGATTAAGAACCTCCTCTCATTTATAGAATTTTCTGGTTAGGAATGAAAAGCAGCTACATCAACCACCTTCTGGAGATTACTAGGCACAGAGATGAACTGCTAAATAAATAGATAAAATAAATAAAAAAACTCTGGCACAGAGATGTATTTTTCCAAAGCTTGGAAGAAAGTTCAAAGAGATCTTAGGCAAGCCAAAGCTATGTATTTCAGCAACAAAATGGATTAGCACAGAAAAAAAACTGTGGCATCAAATTAAATCTCTTAGTTATAGTTCTAAAACCAAACACCAATCTGAAGTTGTCCTTTAATATTGACGAATAATTGTGCTTTGACTCCTCAACAGTTGACAATTACTTAAATATTTATTTTTACTCGTGTCTGTTCTGCACGGGTTGGCAAGCTTCCCACAGGCACCGAAATATGACATTTATTCAAAGTTCTACAATCATTACTGTCGTGGGGTGGGGTGATATACGCACCTCGGAGGTTTCCTTCCCTTTGGTGTACGTATGTTGTTTATGGTGCCGAACCCAGCGTGTTCATTTTGTCCTTCGAGGCTGTCAATCCTTCAATTCCCGATGCGGTGTCCTCTCTCTTACACTGGCCTGTCCAGAATGATTTCAAGAGCTCAAAGGAATTATTTCCCGACACACAATCTCATCGAGTTTTGATCAACCTGATTATAATCAGCTCCACACGTTAACAACTGCTCCGGACATTAACACCTTATTCAATTATCATAGTTCAATCGAACACGGGATGATCAAAACGCACTTCTCGTCACATGTCACCCATTTTTCTACACATCCCCTCTCATGGGTTTATATAGTATCACAGCACAATCCTGTGTCTTCCAGCAAATGTGATTCTCGTCCATACTGGATGTTTCATCTGAGAATGTTCCAGTATCTACACGAATCTCACCAGGCAGTTTACAGTACAATACTGCCATCTACAGTTCAAATTAGCTCATTACATCAAGCAGTTTATATTACAATTTACCGATCCGTGCTGAACAAAACTTATAATATGTAACCATCAATTATAATCGTTCATTTACAGGAATTTACCAACGCTTACAAAATCTAGATTTTAACTGACAATTACTATTTAGACTAGAACGGCACTCAGTAGAGCATATACCTCAGGGCTCTCCCAGGCTGAAACAATTTAAGTTTTGCATCCCACTGATAGGCCAGATCTGCATCCGGGCCTTAACCACAATCAAATTGGCTTGTTCTTATCACCAACAAAACTCATCCACCAAGTTTCGTCCAAATCCGTCCACAACCTTTTGAAATGTCGTGCTCTACGTGTATCGTTTTGGCCCCACCTCTCAATCGTGAAGAATCATTTTTAAAACAAGGACAAATGTGCCCAAGAGCCGCGTCCTAAAGGTTTTGCCTTCACCAGAATAAGAAGAACAAGAACAAGAAGAAAAAAAAACAACAACTTCTGATATTTCGTCACGTGCCTTGATGCAGCCAATAGCGAGACCCGTCATGGACGATCGTCGTTCAGAACGAGAAAATAGTGTATTTACGAAATTACAATACTTTAAATGGAATAATCTTTAAATAGTAACGTGAACTTTTCGAAATTTTAAAGAAAATGTCCGAATATATTTAAAAGTTCATGATAGACACTCTCAAAAGGCACCCGTCTATGCGAGGATGTGTACAGGTGTTTAGTATTTCAGGAGATCCGGATCCTGTATATAAAAGTCTCGCTACGCGAGACGCGGCTAAACATTAAAAATTCTTGTATCTGGATCTGGTTCTGGATCTTCACCAAAAGCTAATCAATTTGTCCTCGTCACACACCCGACCTGTCCACCAAGTTTCGTCCGAATCCATCCACAACTTCTTGAGATATCCTGCTCACAGACAGAAAAACAGACAGACTAATAGACACACCGGGGTGAAAACATAACCTCCGTCTACCCTCGGTGGCCAAGGTAATGAAGGGGTTATTCCTAACTGTTTTAAACCAATCTGCTATCACAGAGGACCATCGACTCAAAGAGTTAAGTAGTTTAAACACAAGCAAGACCACCGGCCCTGAAAACATTTCAGCAAAGTTTTTGAAAGATGGCGATACCGAACTAAATAACAATTACTCATATTACTAACTCGTCCATTTCTTACGAACATTGTGCCAGAAGATTTCAAATTTGCTCATGTTAAACTATTATTCATGAGGGAGTGTTGAAAAGTAAAGCCTCTTATTCTTTTCTCCAAAATAGGAAAATATATTCGAATGAAACACAGACAGATACTAACATTAATCTTTATTTTTCCATGGTGAAAATTTATTTATCAACATAATCATCACTGCAGTCCACACTTTCTCCCAACGTTCAAGCAGTTTTGTGATAACATCATGATGGAACTTTGTGTTCTGCTGATCAAACCAGTAATTCACAGCGGCCCTGACATCGTCATCGGAAGGAAAATGTTTTCCTTACACAGGTTTTCCTTAAATTTGGGGAAGAGATGTAAATCTGACGGAGATGAGTCCTTTGTGGTGGTACTTCATTGACCGTCTTTTACTCTCATGATCATAATGGTGCACCTTCTCATCTCCAGTCATATAATCTCTCGTCAGTAGTCTGGTGTTGGCTTCGTGGTTAGGGTGACTGGCTTGGGATCTTAGGGTCCTGAGTTTGAGCCCCGTTGGCTGCTAACTCAATACCAGGTGGGGTTGACTCAGCCTGTCATCCTTCCAAGGTCAGCGAAATGAGTATCAATGTATTGGAATAGGGGCATAACATCAGCGGCATAGTCACACCCCAACAAAATGACAGCTACCAAGCAGCCAAGCTGCCATACGCAAGAAAATCTTTTGTCAATCATCCCAACTCTCATCTCCAGTTCTTCACTCTTTGTTGAAAAGACAAAAGCCTCACGTGGCATAAAAAAACTCCACCTGAAAAAATAAAAAATGGTGTCCATGACAATGATTTCACCCCATTATAATCAAATGAGATTTTTTTGTGATTTCATGGTGGCCGAACCTCAGGAATTTTTCAAGATATCAGATTTAAACTTATCCAGGTAATTTGTATGCATATGTAGTATATGGTGTATAAAATCTGGTCAAAATTCGTCAAAGGTCAAGGTCAATGCCATCCAAAACGTGTAAAACACCGATTAGGCGGCAATTAGAAAATGCATCAACCAAATTTGTTATGTACAACATTCAATCACGTAAAATACTTGATAGATCAAATTTATCGAAATTACCAAATTTCTGTTTCCATGGCAACTATTGTTTACTTGGATTTTGCAAGTATTGTACTATGCACGATATGTATATATATATATATATATATATATATATATATATATATATATATATATATATATATATATATATATATATATATATATATATATGTATATTGTTACGGCGCTGGTGTGTCAGCCGTGAACCGACCGCTCTGAATGGAGCCGCAAGTCGAGTCGGCCCGACCGATCGCCCGGAATATAGATTGCTGCCCGGATAAGTCCGAGTTGACGGGTCCTTGTACAAGAACCAAAATACACCAATGGGCAGACCACGTGGGGTAGGGTCGATTGCCAATCTTCAACGTACCGAAATACCCACGTGATCCAACTACCGAGGTATTCCACCCTCGACGGAACTCGTACAGAACAAACCGCCGAGGCGAGCTTGTCCGTGCGAGATTCCGAGCAGCTTAATCGCCGAGAACTGTCGGTCCAAATGTCCCCCTTTTATGGTAAACCAACGGCTTTCTAACTCCGAACACACGAAATGCTCAGTCAATGAAAGAATCGACGCGACGAGCTGAAAACATTTAACAATTGGGGTATTTATTAATAATAATGGGGAACTAGGGAAGCACATAAGAGCAGAACTATTCCGACTATACGAAATGCAATGCAAAGATTTGCAGCACACAAAACACTTAACAATTTCCTACTTATTAGACGGGCCCAGCACACACGTACGCACACACACACACACACACACACACACACACACACACACACACACACACACACACACACACACACACACCCAAGAAATGGTGGCTGAGGCCTTTTAAACGAGCTCCAGCTCGGAGGACAGGTGAGCTGAAACCCAGAACCTATCTCGAACCTCTCCACCTCGTGTGGTCTTCAAGTTGCTCTGACCCAGGCTACAGCGAGAGCGAGCTAGATCCAATCGCCGTGAGCCGCGATCCTTCCCGAGCTCCCGTGAATCCTCCCGCGCTTCTTAACACGTGCTGGTGAGACGAGGCGCCGATCCTTCCCGTCGATGCGTCGCTTCCCCGAGAAACCACCTCCAAGACGAGGTCGATGAGTCGCACCAAGCCGGGAACCAATCGGAGAACAAAGAGCTCCACGAACCAAGAAGAAGAACAAGCCACCATTCGCAGCTCAAGCCGAGCGACCGGCTCAACTTTCTTCCAAACAAATCAGCTCTCCAAAAAGCCTACGGAGCCAAGCAGGACCCGAAGCTCTGCTGAACAACTCTTCTGCAGAAGCAAAAAGCTTCCGAAGGCCTCAACCCTAACCCAAGCCAAGCAGGATCCGACGGCCTGCTGAACGATGCAGCCCCCCCCCCAGTCCGAACACAAACAAAGAAAGGATCTCCTCTTTATCCTTCTCTGCCTCCTCCCCCACGCCCGCACCTGGCGTGACTCATGCCCTCGTGATCCATCCCCCGCTCAACCACGGGTGGGAGGGAGTTGTTGACATCATGAATCACGGGACGGAAGGGCTCTTCTTCCTCTTCGCAGAAGAGGGGGAGAGACATCTCCATTGTTTCGTTCCCTAACTATTAAATCGATCCGCAGCGCATCTAATCGATTTCTAAACATTTAAACAATGGAAGGTGAGCTATCTAGGGAACAAGCACTTAACGACATAGCTGACTAAAGGAACCTGTATGTTGTGTGCAATCGAATTCCAAATTCGTAACAATATTTTTAATCACTAACGATAGTTCTTCTTCTGAGTAGACTGCCATTGTCTATAAGCTAAACATGTACCGGTTATCATGGTCCACATCATCACTTTACATTTAATTCCTGTCTCCACCAATACACACTCCAACAAATTGCTTATTTGAGGTGAGACATCTACGAACCCGTCGGAGACGGGTACCCTGCTAATATAAATAATTTCAAGTGTTTGTGGGTTTGGTTGCATTTGTTCGTTAGTCTTTCATGGCCGCAGCACCGAGAGGCCCAAAATTTTGGGTATAGGTACTTCAGAATCTGGACATGGTGCACGTTAGCCTTGAAGGTAGTTTTGAGGCCACCAAAGGCCACTAGGAAGTGTATATTGGGATGTGGGGTCAGGCAGTGCTGCTGCCAGCCCGCAGGCAAAAGGTAACGGCGATGAGGCCAATAAATCCATTGCTGTTTGATGTCCAACATACCCCCAAACCCACACCAGGAGAAGCTCACCACCATGATACCAAGAACGCCATACATTTTCAATGCACAACATGTGCCAGAACCCGGATATACATCGTTTTTTTACCGTGCAACCCAAGTACCTATGTAAATGCAAGTTACGTGACTGTATCTTAAAGATGTAAATGTCATAACCACAGCATGTGTAATGCTGAATGATGACTCATTTAAGAGCTCTTGGGTCTGGACAGTACATGCGGAAGTTTAACAATATATATATATATATATATATATATATATATATATATATATATATATATATATATATATATATATATATATATATATATATATATATATATATATCTTCTTCTTCTTCTTCTTTCGGCTGCTCCCTTTCGGGGTCGCCACAGCGGATCATCCGTATGATCCGCATAGTGATTTGGCACATGTTTTACGCCGGATGCCCTTCCTGACGCAACCCTGGTCGCCTCTTACGACACAGGGATATGGTACACCTATTTTAACCGGGGTGTACACTGGCCCAGTACACTGGTACTCATTTCGCCGACCTCGGAAGGATGACAGGCTGAGTCAACCCCCTGGTGTATTAATTCAGTGGTCCAACGGGGCTTGAACTAAGGACCTTTTGGATCCCAAGCTGCTGCCCTAACCACTGCGCCAACACCAGGTGTATATATATATATATATATATATATATATATATATATATATATATATATATATATATATATATATATATATATATATATATATATATATATATATATATATATATATATATATCTTCTTCTTTCGGCTGCTCCCGTTAGGGGTCGCCACAGCGGATCATCCGTGTGATCCGCATAGTGATTTGGCACATGTTTTACGCCGGATGCCCTTCCTGACGCAACCCTGGTCGCCTCTTATGACACAGGGGTATGGTACACCTATTTTAACTGGGGTATACACCGGCCCAGTACACTGGTACTCATTTCGCCGACCTCGGAAGGATGACAGGCTGAGTCAACCCCCTGGTGTATTAATTCAGTGGCCCAACAGGGCTTGAACTCAGGACCTTTTGGATCCCAAGCCGCTGCCCTAACCACTGCGCCAACACACCAGGATATATATATATATATATATATATATATATATATATATATATATATATATATATATATATATATATATATATTGATGCAAAAATATCGATATCGCAGACCTACCAGAAGTTAAAAAAAAAAACAATCACAAACTATTCAGTCAATTCTGTCCAATGTATAATTACCTTTCCATCCATTTACTTCACCCACTAAACCTTCGCAGTCTTAACAGTTAATGACTATTATGCAGTTTCGGGGTTGGAGGTTTAGGACTTGAAGAAGAAATGAGGAGTGGAGGAGAGAGAGTTAGAATGGGGAGGAGGGCAGAGAAGGAACAGAGTTGGGAAAGAGCTGAGGCTTGGAGGGTGTGTGTGTGGGGGGGATTGAGGATTTGAAGAAGAAAGGGGAAGGAGAGGACAGAGAGTTCGGGTGGGAGGGAGGGACAGAGAACTGGAAGAGGGGGTTTGAGGACTTGGGGTGGGGAATGGGTTTGAAGACTCGGAGTTGAGGACTTGAGGCTGGGAGGGGTTTGGGGTGTTGAGGATTTCGGGAAGAAAGGGGTATGGGACTTGGTCACAATTTACATTACGCGGAATTTCCATGGGTCCCTGCCATTATGCTGGTTAAAGGACATTCCAAGCAAACTCCATAAATACTCCACACTCTATTGGGGAAGGGAGGGGGGAAATCCTTGTAACAGCCTGCTGGAACCAGGATATCTGCTAGTAATATAGAAATGCAAAGAAAACGTACCTGTCTCCAATGAAGGGAAACGTATCCTGGGCACAGGAAAAGTTTAAGTTAATTTACCAATTTAAATTATTTCATGGAGCATAAAAAGGTTAATTGTGTTGCATTGTTGGTTTCACTCAGAGCCAAAGCTCTGTCAAGCAATTTATACCACCCACCGCAAAATGGTGGTGCAACATCTGGTGGCGGAAGTTAGATCTGTTTATAAAGAGTGTATGTAGACTATCCTGCTTGCAAAATAAAATTTGGCATTAACATTATTCGTTCCTATTCTCCTATCATATAAAAAGTGAATGTTGAGGTTTTCAAATGCAAGGCGGGAAGCTGCCGCCGTAAACGGGAGACAGATGAACGCATGGACAGACACCACAGTTCACATTACACAAAAGATGACTTCCCCTCCAAGGAACTTCAACACAGAAAGAGACCATTCAGTCCACCAAGCCTGCACAGTGCTTGCCAACCTATAACAGTTCTTCTCCCCCACCACGTGGCGGAAGTGAGATATTGTTGTCACCCGGGTCGTCCGTCCGGCTGTCCGTCCGTCCGTCCGTCCAGCTGGGTGTCAACATTTATAGCTGTGAGTGCGATAACTCATAAACTGTTTGCCATATCGATTTAAAATTTGGGTCACACATGTACCACCTGAAAAGGAAGAACCCTATTGATTTTGTGCGTGGCCGAATCCAAGATGGCCGACTGGGGCGGCCATCTTGAAAAAAATGTTTTTTGTAATAAATGGAAAACCGCTTATCTGATTTTAATTATTTTTGGTTACTACGTTCCTCACCCCTGGGGGACTTTTTCGAGATGATGACCAAATGGTGTCTTGTTTCCAATTCACCTCCCTCATTATCTGGAATATGTATGACCTTTTTCATTCAATGGCGGGGGATTCCCCATCTCTGATGGGTACGTTTTTTGTATACTACAGTCTCAAGGCTTGTGGAAGAGCGAAAACGGATCAGGATGCAACAGGACAAAAGGAACAGCAGAGAGACTGGGGTGGGGGAAGGGGACACCAACTGCGCTGCTGAAGGCCAAAATAGAGGGAGACTTGGACAAATAATCGGGTGGGGAGGAATGGGGTGGACAGGATGGACACAGAAGGAAACTTCTCCCCACACCACCAATCCTCTCTTCTCTCCTTCCCTCCTCTCTCGCCCCCCTCAGTCTCTGTCACCCTCCTTCACTCTCTATCTCCCTCCCCTCCCCCCATTCCCCATTCCCCCTTCCTCCTCCCCACCTCTCTATATGTCCATGCTCTATCTTTTTTTGAGCAGACGCTCTAACTTTTAATGAATAACATCATCAAGTCCACCACTAATTAAATTTAAGTTTATTTTGAACCTCTGACTTTTTTATGAAACGTTCTTTTTCGGTTACAATGCTAAATCACAATAATCAATTAATCTATAAGTGTGTGTGTGTGTGTGTGTGTGTGTGTGTGTGTGTGTGTGTCTCTCTCTCTCTGTGTGTGTGTGTGTGTGTGTGTGTGTGTGCTTCCTCCATGCCTCCTAAACCATCAAGCTTTGCATTCCAAAACTTTGCATGTATACCCAGGGAACTTAGGGGGAGTGCATGAGTCATTAATGAAAACTGGGTACTTGGGTAAAGTTAAACAACTCTCTTGAAGATAATTAAAAGCCAAAACAGGCTTACCCTTGTTCAGCCCACGTTCACCTTGCAGGGGTTTTAATCTGCCATTTTGTTTCGGCCTATTCAAAAAGCCTTGGCAATTTTCCACGATGACCTCTCATGGACTAATGAAAACATATAATCAAAATATGTCCTCAGATTTGAGGATTGGAGCTAATGGACTCATTAACTGCTGAAATCGGGAGTGAAATCTGAAAATTTTAAGAATTTAAAGAAAATTTTAAGATTCTTTTCACTAAGCGTATTTACTTATTTACTTTAAACAAGGCTGTGATTCCTCGTTCTCCATATTTACAAACTGCCAAAGAAAGCATTAAACTGAACTCTTTCTACTTCGGAGAATTATATTGAGTGAAGAAAAGATTAAGGAATGTACATAAAGTGCAACTTCATTGAGTGCAAGGAAAATAATTACGATAAAGCGCTCATCATCGAATTCCTGATCTTCGCTGTATACAATCGCTAATCGCCTGCCAAGCCGGCTGTTCCTTATCAACCGTTTCTTGGAGTGCTTGCTTGAATG
The DNA here is from genome assembly GCF_056783735.1 of Eptatretus burgeri. Taxonomy (NCBI): domain Eukaryota; kingdom Metazoa; phylum Chordata; class Myxini; order Myxiniformes; family Myxinidae; genus Eptatretus; species Eptatretus burgeri. The sequence continues at coordinate 24,931,950 of NC_140965.1, forward strand.
CTTAATCCACTTGGCAATCAATCCACGAGCTGTTTTGTAATGGCTGCCTACTCCTCTGAGCTCCCAAAATTAATCATGCCAAGAAGTGGTGGGAGGAAGGAGGGGAAGCGGTGGAGTGGGAGTGGGGTGGGAGGAGGCAAGGTCAGGGTTGGGATGAGGGCGGGACCTGGCGTTTTGCAAGTAATCAATAAAACTATGGATAATGGCAATTTTTTTAAGCTAATGACTTCCCTTCCTTTTTAAAGCTAATCACTTCCCTTGAGTTGGACCTTTATTTGGAATTACTGCACAGTACAGTACAGTAAAGCTGTGGTAGGCCCAGTTCCTGAAATATCACATAAAACTGTGTTTGCCTCTCAGCCAGTGTTACTTTGACCATTATTGATCCTCCTGGTATTCTGCACTTTCACAAAAAAAAAATTAATAATAATCCTAAATAAAATGGTAAGGTTCATACTGGGTTAGACCCCAAGGACACAAATAGGGAAGCTAGAACCTAGATTCTTCTTTTACTTTTGTATGCAGCGCAAGACTGTGGAGTAGGATCATTGGCAGAACCCATGGCCGTGCTGCTGATGCAGTGCCCTCTGCAGGTTCAGGCAGGAATTAGTAATAAGTTCAGGGTGCTGGCAGTAGCTCACCTGTACTCTTCCCGAAGGATTTCGTGGGATATTTAACGTCCACCAACTAATGCTGGCAGACATACAGGTCGCCCTGTTGAACGTCCATCCGAGGGACGGTGCACACCTTGATGTCTTTCCCTGCCTGGGTGACACTGGGATGCCAGTTTATAGCTGGCCCGAGATTTAAATCCAGGCTGGACAGCTCAGAGGCAAGTGTGTGGCAAGAGAGAGAAAGAGAGAAAGAGAGAAAGAGAGAAAGAGAGAAAGAGAGAAAGAGAGAAAGAGAGAAAGAGAGAAAGAGAGAAAGAGAGAAAGAGAGAAAGAGAGAAAGAGAGAAAGAAAGAGAGAAAGAGAGAAAGAGAAAGAGAAAAGTTGTCATCAATAAAAATAATAGGCTAAGAGAAGTTAAGTATAAAATAATAAGTTCTCCTTACCCACTCTCCGCATCCTACCAACTACAGATCAAACCTGCTTTGGACCCTGTCCTCTTAAATGTCTTCTTCTTTGAGATTTAATGATTGACGTAAGGGTATACATGCCACATCCTGCCTTTGGTCTGGGCTGTCACTTTAGTTCGGTCTGTAAACCCAGCAGGTGGATAAGACGGGCCTTTCCATTTTTTTTTTCATTCTACAGGTATGATATGATTGAGCATGACATGCACATTATAGATGAACATTTTGTTTACACAGACATTCACAACATGCACCCGATCAAACACGGACTTTGAGGAACTTTGGACGTTCATTGTGTTCACAACATGTCTACTACCATATGCATATGGTAGTGAAGGGACCCGGTGAAATGTAAATTCAAAGATAGTGAATGTGATTATTATCCCCACGCTTTTTGAAAAGAACAGGGGGATAGTGCCGTCTGTCTGTCTGTCTATATGTTCATCATGCTATCTCCTCCTAAACAGTTGGGCAGAAATTCACCAAACTTGGTAGTTCTGATCACTACGTGGCAAGAAGGTGCAAGAGCAGTGCCATTTTTGGCTCTGCCCCCTGGGGCGGGGTCATAAGGTCAAATCCCCAAAAATGCAATTATGGGCACATTTTTGAACATTAAAAAAAAAATGAAACTGGATATGTAATCAACATCGGGGCACGCATGAAATATGTTATGATTTTGGAGGGGGGGATTTAACCCCCGGTTCCTGCCTCAGGGGATGGAGACTTAGGGTCACGACCATCAAAACAGAGAAAAGAAATTTAAACTCAAAATTTGACATTGAGTCATTCCTGGTGGAATTTTTTTGCCATCTTTCAACTTTGCTTGAGGAGGGAAGCATGGTGATTTGCAATGGTGCGCCATTGACTTGACTGTCATTTGTTAATGGTTCAGCCTTCCGCTATAGCGTAGGGCAGGGGTCTCCAACCTTTTTGGGCGGAGGGCCACAAAACCAAAGTGGTGAGGGGTGGAGGGCCGCACCCAATAAAAGGATGCTAAATTCCGAAAAAAAAATATATATATATATATATAATTAATATGCATAAATTTAAACAAAAATTAGTGCTGAATATATTTTTCTTGCCAACGAATATGATAAATGAATAATCGTGTTAAAAACACATGTGTCTTGTATGAATCAAAATCGTAATAAAAATTACAGAACGCTTTGATCATTTTCCCTGACAAATTGGCAGTATCGCGGGCCGCATTGTAATGTAAACTTAATATGGCACCGCAGGCCGCAGGTTGGAGACCCCTGGCGTAGGGTAAGTCTTATTGTCGTTTTAGGGTTTGTTTCCACAATTAGCACCCCTAATTTTTAAATGGTACCACAGAGTTTCTTGGACCCCGAGGAGTACTAAAACCACCTTTTAGGTTTTTCTCCATTTTTTCTGCCAATGTCGGAGGACTTTCGGAATTAAATTTTGCATCAGTAATGGGAATACAAAGTATGTGGGTTTGACAATTTTTTGTCCTTGACTTATTTTAATGTCATTACCGAAGAAGAAATTTTAACATTTTTCACCAAAACTCAACCAAGGTTTGTCCGATCGGAACAACATTTCCCTCTCTAGATAGCCTAGAGCAAGCTGTATTTACTCTTAATATACATCGTAATAACGCATTTTAATAACCGAGTTAAAGAAAGGTAAAGGTCAAATGGCAGTTTGCAAAAAAAACAACAAAACGCATTTTTTGTGGTCAATTTTGCCAATGCTGAATCTCAAAGACCACATGGCCTTCGAATATGTTTTTGCTTCATATTAGTGTACCTGCATTGAAGTTGTGCTTTAGATATCTGATTTGTCTACTATTTTGATATCTACTATTTTTTCATATTGCGACCGAATTAACAAAAAACTCCTTTTCGATCACAATTTGAATAATTTTCCTCTGAATTTCATGATGTTGAATTTTCTGGACAAGCACACTCGTTCCCTACGGGAGCAGCAGGAAGGGTCATGTTATTATCCTCTCTGGCATATATAGATTACAGTATATTTAGGCTCGAAATGCCACGGTAAGCGATTTATACACATTGACACGACGTTTGTACATGGAAGAAAAAAACCATTGGGGAGAGGGGATATTATTAGTATTAATGTTGTTTTGTAATAACATTAATATAATGCCATTATTATAAGTGTTATTATTAGTTTTGTTAAAAGAAGTGGCCTTGGAAAAACACCATGGTTATAGCTATAATAACAAGGATATACACCTTAACACTGATTTCACCCAAGAGGAAAAACACCCTTGTGGAGAGGAGCAAGTGAAGTAGCTACAACCTTCATCGTGTGACTCTTAATCCTCTTGTCAAGTTAGGTTGACAGTGGATAAGTAGCGACCAAATTTTTTGCAGTCAGACAGACAGACACCAAATTTCATATTTTGGTATGATAGATTGTATATGGGGACAAATTTTCTTAATTTACACTCTATCCCTAAATGTTGAAGGTCAAGGCCATATGGTGGTCTGAAAAATCTCCCTATTACAACAGAATGAATCAAACACGAACAACTGAGACATGCTGCTAATTAATTTCTTTTCTTTTCTTATATTATTGTTAATGTTTGCTTACTCATGTCTTTGCACAGGTTATGATTCTCTCCTTTTTGCATTTTATTCATTAATCCCCACTAGACATGAGGTTGATACAAATACCACTGAAACAATCAGACAGCAGCCCACAGCTCAACAAACTGCGGGGAAGTCCAGTGCATGCGTGAGTGCAAGTTCAAATGTCAAAGGAAATGCAACCCTAGACGACTTTGACCTGCCACCGTTGGAGGTGAGAAAGTCTGTATGGGACCATCCATATAATCATGTATACAAAGAGTATAAGGGATAAGATTAACTCCTATCCACAAACAAGGCTTTCATGGAGTACTGCTCCCCCATCTAGGCTGGCTCCCCTGCCTCGCATCTTGCTCAGCTTGACATCATGGAAACCAAGGCCTTCAAGATTATTGGAATCTCCAGTGATGAAGCTGAGTGTATGTGGGCCCATCACTTTGTCATTGCAGACAGGTCGGTGGTCTCTCTGTCTTCTACCGCCTCCTTTCTGGTCTTGCACCCTCTGCTCTTTCTGTACTCTGCCCTTCTTCCCCCCCCCCCAGGTTTCTGCAGGGCACACACGGTCCACCATCAAGCCCCCCCTCCAAGGAAAGTACCTAAATCTGGGTCACTGCTCACCACTACTCAGTTGTTACTCTTTTTCCCAACTATAGAACCAACTTCCATATCCTGTTCAAAATATCAATCTCATTCTTCTCTCCAGATCTTCAAGACAGCTGTTCACGACCATCTCAGATCGTCCCCAATCCTAAACTATGATGTTTTATACCCTCATTAACCCCCCACCATCCACCCCAATCCCTCCTACTTCCAAATTTACAGTTTTACCTCCAGAGTTTCTTTCTGTATCCATGTTGTCCACCTTATGCATTCTCTTTTGCCCCATTCCTCGCCACACTCATTGTTTGTCCAACTCTGCCTCTATCTTGGCCTTCTATTCTACCATTGGTGTCCCCCCCTCTCCTATCTCTACTGTTCCTTTTTCCCTGTTACATCCTGATCGGTTGAGTGTACTAGTACTAGCTAGCTCTTCCATGAGCCTCGACTATGTATATATAAAAAAAGGAGTGCAGAATGGTAAAATAATAAAAACATCTCTTCAGTAAGAAAAGACAATAGGTGAGATAAGGAATTGGGGATGAAAGGGGTAAAAGTAGTTGAGGGAAAGGGGATGTGTGTGGTGGCTAGGGGGGGGGAGGGGGAGGTGGGGTATATGTCGGGCTATTATTCCGTACCTAATATGTCAACGACTCTTCACTACTTAATGAAATGATAAAGTAGTTTATTTTGGATATTGTGGAATGAAATTTCATCTTTTTTGCATAACTCACTAAAAAAGGCAAACAGGTAAGGACATAATTAAGCTCAAACTGTTACAATGTTGGGTGGTGATTGGGGGGTGGGGAGTGATGTCGCTGCAGATTGGGCGAAAGTCCACCTGGAGGACCAACAGAGCAGAGTGTAATATAATGTTGCTGATAATACCAAGACAAAAAAATTTATTATTAAATAGTCTACCTATTTCCAGCTACCTTATGTAAGCTATGCTAAAACATTTGTTGACATGCTGGATGCTTTATATCAGTAAAGCTCCCTTAAAATGATGTTCTGTTCACATTCATGCTCATACCTGAGGAAAGATCTGTAAGTACTACATGGACCTCACAAGAAAGAGTAAGCATCTCTCCAGAAGTATGGCAATCAACCATGATGCCAAGGGATTCAGTAGCATATTGCAGGTTCTCGCCACAGAACAACTCTCAGCACTTTTGATGTCCACAAGTGAGTGCTACTGCTAGTAGACTAGACACACCGATTAATTTCGCCTAAAAAAGTTGTTTACTTTCTTATAAAATGCCTGCTTGCAGAGCATCAGCGCAACATCCTGTTCCATGATGAAAGAAAAAAGTTGAAACGTTTTCAAGATAACCAATGTGATTGCCAAACTTGTAAAAAGTTGTGCTGATTTAACAATAATTTGGTTCTGAGTTTCAAGGGGCACATGCCCTGACCAAACAGTGAAACCATAATATAATATAGTTTCGAAGTGTCTGTTTTGGTAAAAAAAAAAAATCCGGATTTTTACTATAATTAGGTAAGTCCACTATTTTTTTTTGTATACATAGTCGAGGTTCGTGGAAGAGCCAGTACACTGAATGGATCAGGATATAACACGAGGGAAAAGGAACTGTAGAGAAAGTGGGGGGGGGGTGAACGCCAACAGCAGAGTAGAAAGCAAAGTTGGACAAAACAATGGGTGTGGTGAGGAATGGGGGGCAGGAGAGGATGCATACAGAGGGGAACTCCAAGGAGGGAAAACTGGAAATTTGGATGGAGGAGGATTGGGGTGGGATGAGGGGTGGGGGGGTGTTAACGAGGGTAAAAAGATGATGGTTTTGAATTTGGGATGATCTAAGATGGTGGTGAACAGCTGTCTTGAAGACCTAAATGGAGGAATGAGAATGAAAAGACTGTGGAAATCTGTTTCAAGGAAGTAGATTCCATGGCCAGGAAAAAAACAACAGAACAAATGAGTGGAGGTGAGCAGTGATTGTAGATTTCGGCAGTTTAATCAGAAAGGAGTTGCTGGTGGACCACGTGCACCGTGCAGAATCATGGGGATGGGATGAGAACAGTTAACCTGTTTCATGGTTTCACTCTCTCCTGCCATGAAGGAGTTCAGATCAGAACAACCGATACTCAAACTCAAACAGTAGAGATAGATAGATACCTGCTCTAATTGTTTGAAGCTCTGGGTAAGCTGTGTTGTAGAGTTCCACAAGTAGTGAAATGTATACATATAAAGAACTGCAAAATGCACATATGTATACCTGAACAGTACGCACGGTACACAAAGGCCCGATCAAATAAGTTTTAAGTTTTGGTCTGGACTTCCAAATCTCACTTTCACTAATTGGTCAATTAAATTAGCTAACAGGCACTCCTGCTCGTTACCATTCTCTGCCAAGATTCGGTGGGCAATGTGTTGCGGCACATTCTTGAAAATGTACTTTATAATTTTTGAAAGAAATTTTATTGATCGCAACATGTCATAAAATAAAAGAAGACGATTTGTTATACCGGCACTATCTCTGCCAAATATATTGTTACGGGTTTCAGAATGAGCGCGGGATTCACAAGGATGTTGCTCGGACCGGCTACTTGACCTCCGACAATGAAGCTGCAAGCCACGGAGAACTCTGCAACCCGATGGGTTGCTGAACAACCACAGACTAAGTCTGAGAAGCCTAAGTCTGCCAGGATCCCCGCTCCAAGACACGTATTACCTAACCATTGATTTAGCCATGCTCAGATGGGGAACCATGCTCTCAACATCCCACCTCGTCTACTTATTGTGGTACGGCCGAACAAAACTGTCGGTGGGGTGCTGGCTACTCTAATGGAGCAAATCAGTGAGGCACAACTTCCCATCTATTTGTTATGTATGCTACGTCAAACCAATGAAGGAAAAACGACAACCACGCATGTTTTAAGCAGTTTACCAAATACGAAGCATGTATTTACAGGCAGGCAAAGACACACAAGAACAGCAATTATACCAGAGGCAAAATTTGTACTGGCAGCTCACAATTCAACAGACAGCTCATGAAAGGCAGGCAGTAATGGGTTCCTCAGCACGTCAAACACCCCGTGCGCCGGCGCATCTCGGCGTTTTTATATGTGATCGGTGAGGCGGGGCTTCAGGGAGGGTAAAGGTGGTTGTTTCCCACTTGTGTCGCATCCTCACTGGCCCTCCATTGGCATAGTGCGATATCATTGACTAGGCAGCCCCGCCCACTCGTCTCTGAATCCCCGTGCACTCCCGCCAACCAGGCAGTCCTGGCGTCCGCCATGTGGCTTGCACGTGGCCCCTGCAATGGCAGTGCAGAACTGGCTGTGTGTGTTGGTGTAATTGTGGTGTTGGTGTGGTTGTGGTGTCAGAAGGTGCTGGGGAGGATAAGATTGGAAAAGGATTAGAGGGGATTTTATTTTTGTATACCTTGTCGAGGCTCGTATGAGAGCGAACACACAACGCACAGCAAGGGGGGCATGAAACAAGAGGGGCGGGAGTGGGAAGGACAAAACAGTGGGGAACAGAGTTATTAGGAGATCTGTGGAAGGGAGAGGGATGGGGTGGGGAACATGGGGTTTACAAGATGGACATTACAGGGACTTTCAGAAAGGAAAGCAGGGATTTTGAAGGTGGGGTGTTTGGGGTGGATTAACAGGGGAAGAAAAGATCAAGAATTTGGATGGGAGACAATAAAAGGTGGTGGTGAACAGCTGTTTTTAAGGCCTAGAGGGAAGACTGGGATTGGACAGAGTGAGGGAGTATTTTCCAAAGGCAGGCGAAAGAGGAATGAAAGCGTGAAGGTGAGCAGTGATTTGTGATTTTGGTAGTTTTACCAGAAGGGGGTTGTTGGCGGACCTTGAGCATCCTGCGGAAATATGATGGGGACAAATCACAGACAAAGCGAGGGCGAGACCGGAGAGCAGATGGTAGACGACAGAAAGGCCAGCGACCTGCCTGCCGTGAGAGAGTGAGAGGCCCAAAGACTCAGCCTCATTGCGGGAGATGCCAATGATCTGAAATGCCTTGGTTTCCACTGTGTGAAGCAGAGAAAGGTGGGAGGCAGGAGCACCAGCCCAGAGGGGAGAGCAGTACTCCATCAGGCTGCGGACGAAAGCTTTGTATGTGGTCAGCTCAGGTGGGCCGAGGAAGGACTTTGCACGACGGAGGATTCCCAGTCGGCGACTGGCTTTGGAGGCCAGGTTGGAAATGTGGCTTTCCCAGGAAAGATCATGGCAGGGGGGGGGGGGGGGTTCCAAACGGCCCTTTTGGAGAGACAAAGTGAGAGTGTGAGATATGTCCGGATTGAAAGACATGTTCCTCGTGTTGGACCAGTTTGTGATTTTAACCAGATCTGCAGTGAGCGAAGAAGCTGCTGCTTGCCGTTCTGAGGGTTGACAGATGGTACGGCAGAGGGTGGAGTCAGCAGCAAAGAGATAAAGAGGATGTTCCAGAGAGTCGGAGAGATCATTGATGAAAACCAGAGAAAGAACAGGGCTCAGAACACGAGCTTGAGGAACTCCAGCCTGGACAGGAAGAAGGGATGAAAGAACTCCATTTGGGGCCACACGTTGACTGTGACAGTGGAGGAAGTCTGCGAGCCATGAGTGGAGATGGCCTTGGATACCATAGGAAGAAAGTTTGGTGAGCTTTCTTTGTTGAGTAGGGCAGGGTGCCAGACCATGTCAAAAGCATGCGATATGTCCAGAGACATGGCTCTGATTTCATGTCTGACATTGAGGACCTCCATCCATAGTTGGAAGAGCAGAAGCAGCATATCCAGGGAAGAGTGACCTGGTCTGAAACCAAATTGATGATCGGAAATCAAGCCATTGGAGAAGAGGAAGGATTTAATGTCTGAAGTGATGATGGATTCCATAACCTTGCTGATGATTGGGAGAAGGCTGATTGGGCTGTAGTTGCAGGGATCTGTTTTTGCACCTTTTTTATGCAGGGCAGTGATGTTTGCTGATTTCCAAGCAGATGGCAGATGACTGAGCAAAGGAAAGGGTGAATAGAACAGAGAGGGGGTAAGCAAGAGCAGAAGAGCAGGTTTTTAGGACACGTGGGCTGATGCCGTCTGGACTGGTTGCAGAATCTGAGTCGAGGTTTGACAACAAGCTTTCCACTTTGTCAGAAGAAAAGGACACAGAGTCCAGGGACAGTTGGGTGCGACTGGGTAAGGTGGGTACAGAAAGCGATGGGTTTTGGACACAAGATTTTGATGCAAACACCGAGTTTAGACATTCAGCCATTTCACGTGCGGTATCAGCAGTGCGGCTATTTGAGGTAAGGGAGGGGATGGAGGGGGAACATACACCAGTAACACATTTGATTAGATGCCACCAGGATTTGGAGGAGGGAGAGAGAGGTTTGAGAGTTCAGACTTGAGTTTCGAAAGATGTTGTTTTCTGGCTCTCCTGAGGGTAGATACACACTTGTTCCGAGTTTTAAGGAAGGAACTGAGATTACCCTCAGTTGGGTTTGCTTTCCATGAGGCAAAGGCAAGTTGTTTCAGGTCAACTGACTCGCCACAAGCTTCAGTGAACCATGGGCGGGAGGAAGGGTCGGACAACTGAAGACGAGAGGGGATAAATCTGTGCATGAGGGAGAGCAAGTTTCTTTCAAAGAATTCCCAGGATGAGTTGATGTTGGAGAAAGTAGCGATGGGAGACCAGTCTAGAAGTTTGATGTCTGCTTGGAGACCCTGCCAGTTGGCTTGAGTGAAATGCCAGACTTGACGGCGTTGAGGTGGTTTTCTGATAACAGCCAGAGAGATGTCCACTTTGACAAGGATGTGGTAAGAAGAACCGATTGGAGCGGAGAAAGAACAGGAGGTATTTTCAGGGAAATTTGTCACAATGAAATCCAGAAGAAATAGAGTACCATTATTTGACATCCGGGTTGGGAAATTGACCAATTGAGTCAGTCCCAATGAGTTGCAGAAAGCTTTTGCGGAAGTGCCATGACGGGTGAGAAAGGTACTCCCACTGAGCCAACTGGCATGATGACAATTGAAGTCACCACATATGAGTAAGAGAGAGTTTGGATGAGAACATAGAAGTTGGTCCATGTTTTCGGATAGTGAGGTGTAGATGGAGTCATCATTGTTTGGTGGACGGTACAGTACACATATAAACATGAGGTGGGAGTGGAGGGGAAGCCGTAGCCACAGGTATTCCTGGGGGAGTGAGGGCAGTGCATGGAGAGTGAGAAATGGAGTCTTTGATGAAGAGAGCAACTGCTCCACCTGGAGGAGGCTCAGGTCTGTCATACCGGAGGAGGTAGTAACCAGGGAGAGATACTTGGGAGTCAGAGACGTCTTGAGGGAGGAAGGTTTCTGTTCGGCAGATTATGTCTGGTTTGTCATGGCAACCTGTATGGAAAGATCTGAAAGGTTTGAGCGAAGGCCCCAGATATTTGAGGTCCACACTGTTAATGAAGAGGGAGGGGAGGAGGCTTTGGGTGCAGGGGATGGGAGGGGAGAGGGAGGGTAGGACAAGGGAGGAGGGAGGAGGTAAGGAGAGTTGTTGAAAGAGTGTGGGCGATTGCAGAATAGCAGAATATTATAATATAATATAATTAATAGGCTGCCGCTCAACGATTTAAATCATAACCGCACTAGAAATCGAAATGTCAACATCACCGTCATAGCAAAGAAAAAAAAGCAGGGAGTCTGGAACACTGACGCTAACCATTACCTCGACGTGTTTCGACTTATGAGTAACGTACAAGTAACGTGTGTTGACGTGTGTCAACGATCGCATAGCGTGCGTACAACTTATGCCAGCGTATGCGGAATGTGTGTCATACGTCGAGAAATTTTCAACATGCTGAAAATTTCTCAACGTAATCGGCGTATGAAGACATATGCCACGGTGCTCTTAACATATACAAAACTTACCCATAACGTATTCGACGTGTGCCAGCTTGGTTGGGCAAATTTTTCATACGTCGGCATACGCTGGCAAAAACGTCAAGGTGTGACAGCGGCTTCACACTTCGATGTCTTGTGCGGTTATGATTTGAATCGTCGAGCCGCAGCCAATGAATAGCCTACGCCACGTGATCGTCGGCGATACGCTGCCGTGCGCTATGCATAAGTTTGACTATCGTTGGGCATAGGTTGTGAACGCCGACAGCACGCTCAGCATTCGTTGTTACAAGTTATCTATACGTGATTAAAACGTTCTGTGTACGTTACTAATACATTATGTATAAGTCCAACACGTTATTACTCACCCAAAACTTAAAAAAAAAATCAATAGTTCAGCGTATGCCAGCGTTTTACATACATTTTGAGACCTTGCCATACGCTGGCTAAAACGTCAAAGGTGTGACAGCCCCTTAAGATTAGGGAATGGAAGGTTGAAGGAGGAAATCATGAAGGTGATGGAATGGAATGCATTAAATGAAAAAGGGAGGTTTACAGGGTTTGATAGGTCTGAGAGGGGGAAGGGTGAGGGATTGGGATGGATGGATGGATGGATGGATGGATGGAAGGAAGGAAAGTGGGAAATTTCCAGAAAGTGGGTAATCACAATGGGGATTGAACATGCTTACACTCACAATGCATTTTCCCTCATCCCTAATTTGAAGATAAGGTACTTGATGAAGAACATGTACTCATGACATATCAAATTAGGAATCCCTTTACGTGTTGAATGCTCCACACCGGGGCTCATTTCCATCACCACAACAAATATATACTGTATGTATATAGATATATACACGAATGTAACTTTGTATGTAGCGTGTTCAGTATCTGCTCACAAAGTTGTCATCCACTGACAATACTTTGACTGCATAGCTTCTCCTTCTTCTTCTTCTTTCGTATGCAGCACAAGGCTGTGGGTCACATCATTGGCTGAGGGTGTGGCTGTCCCACTGATGTAATGCCCCCAAAGCCCTGGCATCCTGAACAAATTACAAAGGGCAGGAATTTTTCATATGTTCAGGTACCAGGTGATAGTTCACCAACTCTTTGCTAAGGATACTATCGGATCTTCAACTTCCAGAAACTAATGCTGGCAGACAAGACGCCCAGTTTAACGTCAATCCGAGGGATGGCACACACATTGATGCCTTGTTCAGCCTGCGAGACACCAGGATGACAGTTTGTGAGTCGAGATCTGAACTCAGAGGCAGGTGTGCATACCTCTTGGTCAAGGCCATCCTGCCAGCCATGAATGCGTGAGTCAAGTACTATTATGATATATGCAAGAGATAAGTACGATGAAAAAAAAGGATGTGTTAAATACTATTATATGATATGTATATATATATATATATATATATATATATATATATATATATATATATATATATATATATATACATATATACATATATTACACGTATAAATATTGTTGTGAGCCGGGTCGGTGGCGAGAACAACCACTAGGTGGGGGAGGTTTGCGTCATCTCCCACTAAACTCCCCGGAATTGTAAGCCATCGCACGATAACTCCGCGAGCCGGCGGGTCGTTTAACCGACCATGGTCGCCAATATCTCAACCGCATAGCGTAGGGTCTATTTGTCTATAACCAATTTACCTAATTAACTACGCGATTTCGACTACCGGGGAAACCACGCCCTCGGCACATCTTGCTCGAACTGGGTCACTCTACCGACTGCGGTAGAGTTACAACTACAGACTACCAACTCCGGTTCGGGTGCAGCCGAGCAGAAACTGCCAAAGCAGTGCCGGCTGGAATTAACGGATTATCAGGGACAAAACCTGGCCTAAACTCAGATCCGAACTATGCTGGACCAATTCAAAAAGGGACAGAAACGGACTGGGAGCATTTCTAACAAGTTTTATTTACAGTAAATGAAGACACAAAGCAAGACTTAACGCAAATATGCAAGAAGTATTTACAATGTTCCAAAAACACTTATTCAGTTCTACTTAAAGACGGGCCCACACGCAGACGCACACACAAATGAAAAGAAACCCAGAGTTCTTTATTGGACACTCACAGCCGAGGAGAGAGACATGCTGGGGGTCAGAGTTTGGTTGGGTACCTGGCTGTTGGAGAAAGGGGGTACTCAGTGCTGTGGCACCTGACAATGGTCGCTGGTTTGGTCCCCAGTCGCATGTGTGGGACTCGAGGTTCGTGGCGGAGCTCGGGTGGTGAATGGCCTGTGTCCACTGAGGTGGCGTCGGGGTCACCCTTTCCTTCCTTGTAGAGAGCCAGCAGAGACACGTTCACCGCCTCGAACACCCCTTCGTAACAGCAAAAACCCTTTTGTGACAGCTAAAACCCACCAAAAACTCTTCGTGACAGCCAAAACCCACCAAAACTCCCCAAGACCCCCGCCTCAGAGAGTGCTCGGGAATTTTATCGACCTCCCTCAGTGGGGAGGGGCCTTGGTGAACACACCTCGCTGTCTGCCTTTTATTGGACAGGGTTCCATGGCATACCTTTCCAGGGCGGGGCCTTGGCCCCTGCCGGGAAACCCCAGCCACTCTTCCACGCGGGTTCATACTTGACGAGCAACAGTATCAATGTTGCAAAGGTTGTCGTGAAAGATTACAACGTTCGTGGGAGCCGAGAAACCGGAACCGCGTGATCTTGCCTTGGCACGTCAGGGTGCGAGAAGGCAGCTGGTTGGTGGTGGATCGTGATGCTCCGAGGGGTCATGCAGATGGGATGGTTGTTAGATGGCTTGTTGGAGGGTTCGTAGGATGTAAAGATTTAATAACCTAACTAAAATGAAATCGCAACGCATGCCTTTGATTCTCCTACTAGACAAAAGGAAAGGGATCTGAATACACACATACTTAACGACATAACTGACTTTTGGGACATCTGTATGTTGAATGCTTATGGTTTCCAGATCCGTAACAATATATATATATATATATATATATATATATATATATATATATATATATATATATATATATATATATATATATATATATATATATATATATATATATATGACTGCATATCCCTGGATCGTACCGAGGATGTAAAAAACAAACAAAAAAAAATCAACACGAGGTATGATTGCACAAGCAATATCATCCCTTATTCAGCCATTTAATGAGCTCTTGTAATTATTTTCAAGTATGAATGCATCCTGTGATGATTTTGTTTCATACTTCCAACCACGAAGTAAATTCTAAAGATTTAACAATGACATCTCAAATTTGATTCGGTAATTGATTGTCCATTTTGTTTAAGATAATACTTGATACTATTCAATTAATTTGTCCAACTATCGTCTTGCATTATGCATAATGCATTTACAAATCCTGATTCGTACACATCTTTTCTTTTCAATTTCTTAACACTTGAATGCATTGAGATCTGATTGGTCTTCTGATCACCGGGCTGCTATATTATTTTTGATCGACAGTGGTCGCCTCTTCTCCGCTTCCCTTAACATCTCCTGGTGACCTGACAATTGATTGGTTTACAGGAAGCTGTGACAATACAACTGTGCTGAAGCAACTGTGGAGTTGAGGGAATATGAAATGACAATAATAGACTGTCAAACACTCTTTAATCATGAAGGCTCAAATCCATCCTTCTGTCCTTTTCATTCAGGTTTACTCGTTCCCACTCGACTCCACCGCCCAGCTGGATCGAGCAGACCTCGGTAGGAGAAGATGGAGAGAATCTCGGCATTAACGCTGACAGAATTCGTTTCCTCGATGGTCACTCAAAATCTGAACGCATTTTTTCACATTTACAGGATGTTAATGTTTTCCATTTATTCTTATTCTTATTTTTATTCTTATTACCTCCAGCACCAAAAGTGGATGGGGGTTATGTTTTCACCCCTGTCTGTCTGTTTGTTCATCTGTGAGCAGGATATCTCAAAAGGTTATGGACAGATTTGGACGAACTTTAGTGGACAGGTTGGGTGTGTTACAAGGGAGAAGTTTCGATTTTGTTGAGGATCCGGATCTGGATCCGACTACTAGAATTTTTTAAGTGATTCTTCACCAGTGAGAGATAGGGCCAAAAACGATGTGTAGCACGATATTTCAAAATGTCGTGGACAGGTTATTTTGCTTGGTGGATGATTTAGGTTGGTGACAAAAACAAGCCGATTAGATTTTGGTTCAGGTCCGGATGCAGATCCAGCCTTTCGGTGGGCTACAAAACGTAAACTGTTCAGCCTGGTGGAGGTATGCGCTCTACCAAGTTCCATTTTAGTTATTATTATTATTATTATTATTATTATTATCACCATCAATGGCAAATTTTTCATTTCAAACACTCCTGTGACCTTGAGCAACTGCTTGGTGTATTATTTTATTGCGACAAATGATAGCTTGTACAACTAGAATGGCACTCGTATAGTGCATCATCTCGCCTTGAATGATCATTCCGAACAATAATACCAACGTTAACTGAACATGCTACTATTATATCCCACTGCCATTATGACCTGCATACCTGTATCATCCATGCACCCTATTATGTCGCATTTTTTCTTGGCGTGGGTTATGACCGTCATAAATTTAATTCTTCACTCACATCATGTCATTGATCAGATGTATTAAATTTCAGATTTTTGGAGGATTTCAATTCAACCAATTAAGGCTGGAATACCACTTCACCAATGATGTCATCATTATCATCCAATGTACCCCATGGGGAGTTAATGACATATGCAAGGTTTCAATATTTTTTGTTGAGTGGTTTCGGAGAAAATGATATCCAATTTTTTTTTCCTTTAATCCAATATTGCTGCCATACCATGTGCTTTATGATGTCATACATTTAATTCTTCACTCAGATCATTCATAGATCATATATATGAAGTTTCAGATTTTTCGAATAAGGATTTAGATTCAACCAATGATGTCTGGAATACCACTTCACTGACGATGTCATCGTTTTCACCCTATATAGCCCATGGGGATTTTATGACATATGCGAAGTTTCAATATTTTTTGTTGAGCGGTTTCGGAGAAAATAAGGATGATGTCCAAATTTTTCCTTTAATCCAATATGGCTGCCATACCATGTGACCTATGACTTCTCTTCTTCTTCTTCTTCTTCTTCTTCTTTCGGCTGCTCCCTTTTAGGGGTCGCCACAGCGGATCATCCGTATGATCCGCATAGTGATTTGGCACATGTTTTACGCCGGATGCCCTTCCTGACGCAACCCTGGTTGCCTCTTACGACACAGGGATAAAACCTATGACAGATGTGACCTATGACATCAGAGTTTAAAAAAAAATGTTCTCCATGGGGAGTCCCTCCTATGCTTAAAGTTTCGCATCAATCAGACAAGCGTTTGGAGGGAAAATCATTTTTTGAAGCGAAAATACATAGATGCGGACACACACTCACATCCCCTTCAGGGTGATACTAATTATGGTCAAATACAAAAAACACCCTTGTTTAAATCGATGGTGCCTTGATCTTTAAAATAAATGTTTTTTTTTTAATGTCTATTTACAGCAATCATGGAAATCTTTGGCTCTGAAGTTAAATAAGGAAGTTTGAACTTTGGTCACCAAAAACTGGCTTCACCAGAATTCAACTCTTGTTTCAGTATTTAGCTCGAAACAAGGAAAAGGGACTTTGTGGAGTAAAATTACATTACCTTGGCACCATCTCTCAACTGTGGACATCACACACTGGCTAATGCCTTCACCCTTTAAAATGGTGATTGGGAATTGGTAGTTATATTCAATGATTTTATATATATATATATATATATATATATATATATATATATATATATATATATATATATATATATATATATATATATATAATGTTAAAGGCACGGGCTAAATAGTCCTCATCAAGGCCAAGCCTTAAATAAAAGAACTGCATTGATAGAAAAGTAAGAAAAGAGAGAACAGTCGAAGAGTTTTTGAGAAAGTAAAAAAAAGTCTGCTTTTTATAAAGGGGAAGGTCATAAGTATTTGGGAAGATGTGAGAAGGTAAAGAGTTCCAGAGTTTGGCAGTGGAAGGGAAGAAACAAACATCGTAATGGCCCACCTTTGAATTGCCAATGGCTACACAATAATCATGTGATGTGGTGGCTTCTCGAGTATTTCTTGGTCTCACTAATGGTGGAGGTTCACAAGCAGAAAGTTCTTGTGAGCAGAAACCAAAGTAATATCTGTAGAAAAGAGAAAGAGAGCCTACTATGTGGTGTAATTTGAGCAGGTCAGGTTTTGAGGTCACATTGGTGGAGTTATGCCTGGTGTTGGCTTAATGGTCAGGGGGGTGGGCTTGGGATCTTATGGTCCTGAGTTCAAATTCCGCTCAGCTGTTGAATTAATACCAGGTGGGGTTAACTCGACCTGTCATCCTTCCGGGGTCAGCAAAATGAGTGCCAGCATGCTGGTATACTGTGTCGGAGTGGCGAACCGTCCAGGATTGTGCCCAATAGTCAAGGAGACTGCGTAAGCAGCAGCAACGCTCTGCACAGAGTATGGTCCCAATGGATGTATTGGTGGAGTTGACAAGTCGAATAACTGGATTCAATTCTGGCCAGTAAGTATGTGGAGCTGGAACCTCCCCAGATGTGAGAGCAGTGCTCTATACAAGGACGAGTCAATCCTTTATATAATTGGAGCAACTGTTCAGAGGAGAAGAATCTTGGACATCTGAACAGGAGTCCTAATTTCTTCGAGGCAGACTTAGCTGTTTGTGCAACTGTTGATTCCAGGATAAATTTGATGTTAGAGTAATACCTAGAAGGTTTATTGTATCACATGGTATAATTGTATTGCTTTCAAAGGAAATTGGAAAGTTCAGAGGAGTTTTAGAGAGAGATATGGGAAGAAATTGAGTTTTTGAAGCATTAAACTTAACTTAATTACATTTTCCCCACTGGGAGATCTTGTCCAAATCCGAATTTAAAGAGGTGCCTGTGATGAAAGGAGATGTAGATCGAGTGAGGGAAGATGGGGCAGATGGGAAAGACATGGAGGAAGGTAATGTTGAGTCATCAGCATGGGAGTGCATCTGGTTATTTGTGGAAGAAGGTCATTGATAAAAAGAAGGAAGAGTGTTGGAGACAGAACGGAATCCTGAGGTACACAGCTGTTGAACCATCAACAATTATGGAGATAGAGCATTCGGAGAGAAAGCGCGATATGAGAGAGCAGAGTGAAGGAGGAAAGCTGAAAGAAGGAAGCTTGGATATCAGACCCTGACGCCAGACTCTGTCAAAGGGTTTTGAGATATCAAGGCCGACAACAAAGGATTCCCCAATGTCTCTCAAAATAGAGGCCCAGACATTCATAATGCAAGAAAGGATATCACCTGTAGATCTTGCCTTGCGAAAGTCATATTGGTGATCAGATAGAAGACTGTGAGATTCAAGATGCTTGAGAAAATGGGAATTGAGAAGATGTTGAAAGACTTTGGAAACAGTTAAAGTCAGAGCAATAGGACAGTAGTTTGAAGGGTTTGAACGATCACCCTTCTTTAAAATAGGTTGTACTAAGGGATGTTTCGAGGTAAGAGGAAAGGTTTGGGTTTTTAAACAAAAACGAAATAAACAAGCAAGCACGGGTGCAACTTCTAAAGCACACTCCTTCAAGACACGGAGAGGAATGCCATCTTGCTCGTAGGCCTTGCTTAAGTCCAGAGAGAGAGAGGAGTATTTTTTTGACTGCATGAAAAGAGATTATAGGGAGGGACATAGGATCGGTGAAGGGAGTATCAGAGGGAGATGGAATGTTTGAGTTATCCAGTGTGGAGTTGGAGGAAAAAAAAGAGAAACAAAAAGAGTTGCTTTATCGGTCGGAGAGACGGCGATCGTATCATCGGAACGGAAAAGCGAAGGAAAGATAGTGACAGAAGTTGTTGGAGATACTTTTAGCTAAGGACCAGAAAGATCTATTAGTGGAAGAAGATGAGATGTTGTCACATTTCTTTTGAATAAAGAAATGCTTCGCCTCACGAATAACATGTTTGCAATGATTTCTGGTGGATATGAAAGCTGAATGCGAATCGGAGGAAGAAGAGTTTTTCCATATCCGATATGTGGCATCCCTTGCACGAATAGCCAGTGAGCAGGAATTATTGGACCAATAATTGGTCGGAGAGATAGATTTGAAAGAGAAGGGGATATAAGCCTCCATTCCTGCAACAATAACCTCAGCTATACGTTCAGTCGAGAAGAGGCAGTAGTCTTTCCAGAGAAAGTCAGAAAAGAAGTTTCGTAAACCAGTCCAGTCAGCATTATTGAAATGCCAACACTGGCGTTTCGTCAGAGCAGTTTAAGGAGAAGTGGTGGTGGTAAGTAAAGTGATGTTCACAAGATCGTGGTCAGAAGAACCAATTGGAGGTGAAATTGTGTAGTTGGAATGCAATGGATTGGAAGTGAAGAATAAATCCAAAGTATTCGTAGTGTGGTCATCACGATCTGGGATATGGGTAGGGCGGGTGATAATTTGTTCCAAATCATTAAGAATGGAAAATGTAAGAGCTTCAACCCCCCAACATCTGTGTGGGAAGATTTGAGCCACTCCCTGTGGTGTACATTGAAGATAGAGAAATTCTGCTTGAGGGTGTTCGGATGTCATGGCATCATGGCAAGAGTTAAGATAGTCAAAGAAAGCTATAAAGTTTGTAGAATTGGGAGAGCAGTAAGTGAAACAGAGAAAGATAGTGATGGTCGGGAGACAAGTCTGAAGCCAGATGACAAAGTTTGGAGATTCGAGGTCCACAAGGCATACAGCAGAAGTGTTGATGTTGGAGTCGAGGCAGACTCCTCCTTTGAAGTGGAATCGTGAGTGAAGGTTGTCGTACGAAATGTTATAAGAATTAACAAGAACGTCATGTGATAATTGGGTCTCTGAGAGAAGCAAGACATTAGGAGAGGAGCTTGCTACATGATGTTCAACAGAGGAAAGATTTGAAGAAAGACCACAGAAGTTGGTGATATTAATTGAAAAGTTGTCACGTTGGTTAAAAAGGCAAGGGTCTTGGGAGGGACCGATACTACTACTGCCTGAGCCCCCTCCCCCTCTCGTTGGCAGCCGAGACAGGCAGATCACCAGAGATTGTCCGCACCCTATAAAGAAGGGAACTAGGGGCCATTAACTTTTTGGACTTTATCATATTTATATATAATTGGAGGCTGTCTGAGGGAAATGAGAGAAAAGAGAAATAAAAGAAAGAGAATGTAAAGTGAAAAGGGAAAATGAGTAAGTAATAAAAGTGTACGATGAAAAGTGTATGATGTTTGTTTGATGTTTGTTTGCAAGAAAGAGAGATGAAATCTGGCCTGGAAGTTATAGTTTGAGTGAGACAGAAAGTAAGACCAGCAATCCTGTCATGGAGAGTGTAAGATGGTTCCGGGCACCACTTTAACAATCCTATACCAAGTCAGAATGGTAGTACTACCCTGAGCGGTTTCTGTCTTCAACCTACGACCTAAAAAATTGTGAAAGGTATTCGTGTAAGTAAAATAAATGGTGACTTTAAATGAGACGTCTCCACCAGGTCATCCTGGAAGTTCTATCAATCTTCTGCCATGTTAATACTGCACAGTGAAAAAAAACAGCATCCATGAACTACCAGATTCATAGGAGTGGGAAGTTTTGCCTCATCCATTCTCTTAACAGATTTGTGTGTCTCTCAGCTGTCTGCCCACGAAGGAAAACAACCTCAAGAAAATTCAGATATTTTTTTGACATGGATTATGACAAGGACAACCACTTTGTATTTATGATCACAACACTTTGCAAGGAAAGACTCTGTGTGGAGATCAATCAATCATTTTTATTTTCTTGTTAATACGATATCGAGGCTCATGGAAGATGAGAGGTGATAGAGGGTTAAAAATAAAACAACAAACGGACAGTGGGGGAAAAGTTGGGCACAATAAGCAAGGGAAGAGAGAGAGAGAGAGAGAGAGAGAGAGAGAGAGAGAGAGAGAGAGAGAGAGAGAGAGAGAGAGAGAGAGAGAGAGAGAGAGAGAGAGAGAGAGAGAGAGAGAGAGAGAGAGAGAGAGAGAGAGAGAGAGAGAGAGAGAGAGAGAGAGAGAGAGAGAGAGAGAGAGAGAGAGAGAGAGAGAGAGAGAGAGAGAGAGAGAGAGAGAGAGAGAGAGACGCACAGAGAGACGCACAGAGAGACGCACAGAGAGACGCACAGAGAGACGCACAGAGAGACGCACAGAGAGACGCACAGAGAGACGCACAGAGAGACGCACAGAGAGACGCACAGAGAGACGCACAGAGAGACGCACAGAGAGACGCACAGAGAGACGCACAGAGAGACGCACAGAGAGACGCACAGAGAGACGCACAGAGAGACGCACAGAGAGACGCACAGAGAGACGCACAGAGAGACGCACAGAGAGACGCACAGAGAGACGCACAGAGAGACGCACAGAGAGACGCACAGAGAGACGCACAGAGAGACGCACAGAGAGACGCACAGAGAGACGCACAGAGAGACGCACAGAGAGACGCACAGAGAGACGCACAGAGAGACGCACAGAGAGACGCACAGAGAGACGCACAGAGAGACGCACAGAGAGACGCACAGAGAGACGCACAGAGAGACGCACAGAGAGACGCACAGAGAGACGCACAGAGAGACGCACAGAGAGACGCACAGAGAGACGCACAGAGAGACGCACAGAGAGACGCACAGAGAGACGCACAGAGAGACGCACAGAGAGACGCACAGAGAGACGCACAGAGAGACGCACAGAGAGACGCACAGAGAGACGCACAGAGAGACGCACAGAGAGACGCACACAGAGAGAGAGAGAGAGAGAGAGAGAGAGAGAGAGAGAGAGAGAGAGAGAGAGAGAGAGAGAGAGAGAGAGAGAGAGAGAGAGAGACAACACAGTAACCTGAAACTAAGAGGGTTGGAACAGGCTGAGTTAATGGAGGAAGAAAAGAAAATCTTGGCAAATGATGGGGGTGACATAGGGCGGTATAGTGCACCTCCTGCTTGAATCCTCGGAGGAAAAATGAGGATTAAATAGTTTTTGGAAGATGGTTCCACAAATGGGACAAAAGAGGAATAAAAGAGTTTAATCTAATATATAAAGCTCATTCGAACTGTGATGTAACCAAGTTTGAATGAAAAATGTGTATATATATATATATATATATATATATATATATATATATATATATATATATATATATATATATATATATATATGTATACCTATATACATAGCTATATACACACAGGGGGCTGCAAAAGTAGGTATACAGTAAGGATGATACTAGTATTACAATAGTGGTGCTAGGATTCATTTAATACTAGAATTCATTAAAATTTGTTTATTATTGATATGCTTATATACTCAATAAAATACATTTTGTGCACACATTTTGTTTTTCATTACTGTATACCTACTTTTGCAGCCCCCTGTATGTGTATATATATATATATATATATATATATATATATATATATATATATATATATATATATATATATATATATATATATATATATATATTTCTCTTCTTCTTCTTCTTCTTCCGGCTGCTCCCGTTAGGGGTTGCCACAGCGGATCATCCGTATGATCCGCATAGTGATTTGGCACATGTTTTACGCCGGATGCCCTTCCTGACACAACCCTGGTCGCCTCTTACGACACAGGGATATGGTACACCTATTTTAACCGGGGTATACACCGGCCCAGTACACTGGTACTCATTTCGCCGACCTCGGAAGGATGACAGGCTGAGTCAACCCCCTGGTGTATTAATTGAGTGGCCCAACGGGGCTTGAACTCAGGACCTTTTGGATCCCAAGCCGCTGCCCTAACCACTGCGCCAACACACCAGGATATATATATATATATATATATATATATATATATATATATATATATATATATATATATATATATATATATATATATATATATATATATATATATATATATATATATATATATATATATATATATTCCACCGCTGTCTTGCATATTCATGTTTTACCTCGTGTACATTTATGCTCCACCCATGTGTTGTGTCATCTCCACTGGGAGTGGTGCGGGGTTTTGCTCTTCCCTGTCTGGCGTAAGGGTGTGGTTTTGTGTGGAAAGCATGGTTTTTACCGTCACATTCGGAGTGTTTTCAAATAAAGTTAAATATTCAAACCTCTCAGTGTTGGTAAGCTGCCAGGAGCATTGTTTCTTCAAAGAATCTGGGAACGGAGGCCATTCCAGGATACTAACCACTCACTGACTGAAAAACATGTATCTATATATATAAAGTTGAAAGTGTGTCTGTGTGGCTGTGTGTTTCTCTGTGACCTATACACGCGAAAAGTACTGGACTGATCCTCACCAAACTTCACATGCTGACAGAACATGTATCCGGGAGTGTCCTGATGTAAAAGAATTGTACTTCCGACTTATGACGTCATCACCTGATTTCGTAACGTTAATTTTTCAGGTTCAGACGATTGACATGGGGCCAACGCCATATACAATATATCTAACATATGATTTCAAGTTTTTGTTTGTCTGTTTGTTTGTTTGTCTGCAGCGCTAATCTCCTGAAAGGTAAAAGATAGGAGCTAACCACTGAAACAAAAAAATGTCAGGATGGGCCCAGGGAAGGTTATAGGCTATGTGGCAAGGCCCCTCGGCCGGGTGGGGGGGATGTGTTTCCCCCTCACCAACCCCCTTAGCCTATGACTGCCATGGCCCAACAGGGAACTGATACTGTGCTCGCGGCAGACATATGTATAGAAGATTAAATTCATTTAAAAAGAACCCGGGCAGCGCCGGGTGCATTCACCTAGTATATTATATAAAGCTCTTCCAAACCACTGACTGATTGACCAATATCAAAGATCGGTACCTTACGGGTGACGTAGAAAGCTGTAATTTTGCATGCTGATGGACATCGAAGCCGGTACACATTTGGGGGGGGGGGGGGGGGAAATCACAAAATTGTCGGACAACATCTGTAAATGAAAATATAAATAAATTAAAAATCAAATGCAGGTGAGCGACCCGAGACAATGGGGAAGCACGGATCGTATGCATATACATATTGTTGCGGGCCGGGGTCTGGCGGAGAACGACCACTAGGTGGAAGAAACTACGTTGATTCCCACCAGACTCCCCGGAATTGTAGGCTGTCGCTCACGGATAATTCTGTGACGTGGCGGGTCGCTTAACCGACCGTGTACGCCAATACCTCAACCGCGTGGTGTAGGGTCCTCCTGTCAAGAACCAAGTTACCTAATTAACCACGCGGTTTCAACTACCGGGGAACCACGCCCTCGGTACGCCTTGCCCGAACCGGTTCACTCTACCAACTACTAACTACCTTTCCGGATTGGACGCAGTCGAGCGGCACTGCCAAGAAGGAACGGATTATCGGGAATAAAGACCCGGGTAAACTCAGATCCGAACCATGTTGGACCAATGGAGGAAAAGACAAAGACGAGCTGGGAACATTTCCACAATCATTTATTTACAATAGGCGAGGAAAAGCATGTGGCACAGGAAAAAGGTTTATTGGTGTGTTACGCAGGGGAAGATGAGAGAGGTGTGGTGCGACAATTATGCAAGCAACTTATAAAAGCAAACAGTGCAGACTTGACGCGAGAAAAATAAAAGCAATAATTACAACAGTGAAGATCTTAGACAGGCTTATCTAACGGACAGGCGCCACACACTCAGACAAAATAAACCCAATGGAAGGAAAAAGGTCTTCTGCAGCCAGGGAGGGAGGGAGTTGAGGTCACAGTTTAGGGTACCTGAGCATTCTGGGAAAAGGGATGCTCCGTGATGTTGCATCTGACAAAGGTCGTGCGGTTCGATCCACAGCCGCACGTATGGAGATCGCGTTCGTCAAGGAGCTTAAGTGGAGAGAACGGAGTCCGAGGCGAGAAATGGAGCAGTCGACAGGACCAGGCAAGAGACCCGGTCGAGGTCGGGTGTGCGTGGACCACCAGGCGGGCTGTCGAGGCGGGACGTGGTCAGAGCCAAGCAGCGGAACACCTTCACAACGACCCCGTCAATAACAACTGCAACCTTGCAATCCTTCTCCCACTCCAACGAACTCCTTTTCATCCCACACCACCCTACCCTGAAGATTGCTTCGTATTTTATAGATCACGGAGCCAGGGGGTGGAGCCATGGCGAAGCTGACGTCATTGTTTATCTTGATTGGACCGGGCCTTCATGCGGTCCGCCTTCCCGGGCGGGGTCTCACCAAAGGCCGGCAAGGCCCGCCCACACCACGTGTCTGGGTTTGGGAAGGTGGAAGCTGAGATGGAACTGCCACAGCGAACGTCAGGATTCCGACTCGGAAAACGAGTCTGTGGGTCAGCGCTCGTCACGCTGTGGTAAGCGAGGCGAGGGTGCGAGGCAAGCGAGATGAAGGTATCGTGGTTTAAATAAAAGGGGAAAAAATGATTCATTAACCAAACTGAAAGCCCATCGCAACGCACCCCCGTGCTTTCCCACTTCACACAAGGAAGGGATCTATCTACACGAAAAAACTAATGGAATCACTGACTTGGGACACCTGTATGTTGTATGCATACGGTTACGAGAACCATAACAATACATACCTGTATATCATTATATATATATATATATATATATATATATATATATATATATATATATATATAAATATGTATGTATGTATGTCGACATAAAATATGCCCCCCCCCCCCAAACCTCACCCGCTGGCATCTCCGCTGAATATTTTGTATCCCACCGATATGCCGGATCTACATCCGGACAACCCACATCTAACAGGCTTGCTCTTGGCACCTACCCAACTCAACCATCAAGCTTTGTCACAACTGAACGTTTTGAAACATTTTGCACTCAATGGTAAAGAATCACTCAATTTTTACCTGCGACGTATGGCCGCTCAACAAGAGCTGCTTCTTCTTCGTCTTCTTCTTCTTGCTTCCATTTTTGAAATGTGCAGCCATTGGTCGTTTGGTTCCAAGGTCAAAAATAGCACCGAACAGGCAATGGCATCGTCAGGAATTTATAATGGCGGGGGGTGGGGGGGGATGAAAGAGCTCCAGGCTTCCCCAGCTCGCTCAGCAGCAGAACCCTGGAAGCTGTTCAACATGAGAATAGATTTAGAGTTAGTTATGATCTCCTGAGTTGATGAGGATAATTAACTGAAAAGAATCCGGAAGAATGACCATGTTTACCTTTTTGGAGTGCAAGCTGACATCTCACACGCCTGGTCACGTCACACGTCACACGTCATACGTCACACGTCACACGTCACACGTCACACGTCACACGTCATGGCGTTTCTCGTGCGTACACTCGGAGTGGGCCGAAAGAAACTCAAACCGCGATGGAGAGAAAATGAACAAAGAGCACCGATTGCACCGATATCCTCGGATGAACGTACACGTTATAAAGAGGGTGAAAGGATAGGACAGTGGAGATTACAATCCAAGACGTCGAAAGGAAAAGAGAGGAAGAGGAAGACAAGGAAGTAAAAGAACGAACGTGACACGTGATCGTGACGTGACGCGACGTGACGCGTGACACGTGACGCGTGACGTGACGTGACGCGTGACGTGACGTGACGCGACATGACGAAGCAAACGTCCAATAATGGTCGCCCTCCATCCCTTGGGCCGCTTTGGGCGATCTCCACATTCCAGATTGCATGGTAATTACGTCATGAAACAAGATAACGAGATGTACATGCAGCAGGACAAGCAGCCCCGTAATTACTAACACCGTCATACGGATTTATTTCGGGTTCCGAGGTGATTAATAATTAGGAAAAAAATGTTAAACCGGATGCAAAGAGTTTGTAAACATCAACATGACAGATTGAGACACACACACACACACACACACACACACACACACACACACACACACACACACACACACACACACACACACGCACGCACGCACCACGCACGCACGCACGCACGCACGCACGCACGCACACACACACACACCACGGAGTTGAAAATGTAAATCGTGAGGAAAAGTTGCTTTATCGAATGTTTAAAGCTCGTTCTAACCGCCGACGGATTCTCACTCACTCATATCAATGTTCGGCACCTTGAATGTGACGAGGAAAGCTGAAATTTCACGTGGTCACGAACATCAAAGCCGATACATCGGGAAACAAGCTCGAAGGAGCGAAGATCCTCGTCCTCTTAATGATGACGTCATAAAAACGACTATGACGTCATTGTGATGCATCAGGTTTGCGATAAATTATCTGTGCTAATGCCCGGCTTGATTCGCGCAAACAAAATTCAAACGGCTTGCCTAGTTTCGGAGATAATGGTATAGGCGATTTCCATTAGCAGCGATATTATGACGTCAACTTTTTTTTTTTCGAGGAAGAATTTCCAAAATCGGAGATGATTATTGCCTGCGTGTGGGCTTTCTGCATATACACGGCAAGTTTTACGAAGATCCAATGAAAACTCTGGGTTGTGAAACAAAAAAAATGTCAAAAAATAGGAATGACGTCATAAAAATTGATATGACGTCATAGTGATGTATCGTATGTGCGGTAATTCATCTCTGCTAATGCCCTGTTCGATTCCCGCAAACAAAATTCAAAAAGCTTGCCCAGTTTCGGAGATAATTTTTAAGGCGATTTCCATTAGCAGAGATATTTTGACGTCATAATTGATTTTCTCGGAGGAATTTCCAAAATCGGAGATCGTTACTGTCTGCACAGGGTATTTTTACATATATATGCCAAGTTTCAGGAAGTTTCGATGAAAACTGAAGGATGTGAAACAAAAAAGTCCACAAGAACAACAACGTGAGTAAGACTTGGAGATCTTCCAGGAGGATCTAAAAATCACACAACCCTTGGGAAAGCGGTTCCATCAATGAAAATATAAACATACGAAAATAAATAAATGAAAATAAATAAATGAAAAATCAAATGCAGGTGAGTGACCCGAGACAATGGGGAAGCATGGTTCGTTATTGCTTATAATGTGTAAGCATATCCCACTAGTATACAATTTATCTCTATCTATAATTCCAGCAATCTGTGTGTGTCTGTCTGTCTGTGTGTCTGTATGTCTGCGACCGCTGTTTCTTGACAACCACTGGTCCGATCTAATTGAAACTTGCCAGGTATATTGCTGGGGACCGGAGTATGTGCCTTTTCAAGGTTTGATATTAATCGGACAAGGGGTTCCCAAGTTATGGCCATTTATTTACCAAACCAATGACAGGACACGGTGCTATGACATCACGATTGACGTCACAATCCTTCTTCTTTTTTTCTTCTTTTTTTTTGCACGTACGGCCACGCACGTACGGGCATGTGAGAGCGAAGGAACGGCCTGTGTGGTTGTTGTTTCTGGCACGCGATTTGAAAGATTTTTTTTCCACGTACGGCCATGCACATACGGGCACGCATGTACGGGCACACACTACTACAACCAATTGGAGGATGAAAACGTTTCGTTGAGGGTGTCATTTGTCGCCCCATCCATCTCGCGCTCAGGGCAGTCGCCCCCGTCTGCCACCCCCACTCCCTCCTCATTCAGAAAGGCAATGTCTGGAGGGCCTAACACATTAGGCCTGTTGGCCTCTGCTGACTTTTCACTGCCCAGGTTTGTTTTTAAAAGTTTGTGTCCAGATCCGTATCCGGATCTTCACCAAAATCGAATCAATTTGGTTTCCGTCACATCCCTAACATGTCCACCACCAAGTTTCGGCTGAATCCATCCAAAACTTTTTGAGGTATCGTGCTATATATTGTTTTTAACTCTATCTCTCAATGGTGAAGAATCATTAATAAAATGACAGGATCGTATCTGGATTCGGATCTTCACCAAAAGCGAATCAAGTCGTCCTTGTCACACACATCCAATCTGCCCACCAAATTTGATCTGAATCCGTCCATAACTTTTTGAGATATCCTGCTCACAGACAGACAGACAGACAGACAGACAGACAGACAGACAGACAAACAGACAGACAGGGGTGAAAACAAAACCTCCGTCCACCTTTGGTGGCGAAGGTAATACATAATAGATGAAACAAATCAGGAACTATAATGAAAAACGAGTCGCTCGCACAAGTGCTTATATACAAGAGAAATAATACACCACTACTGGCTTCACACCCTGATGTGCACACACACCAAATAATGGGGCAGGCGGGGACTTGGGCAGCCACTGTCTGGTGTTGGGCGCAACACTATGGTGTAGTCGTGCAGATGTGTATGGTACATGTCTGAAGATGAGAAAATGGCGATGAAGAGGCCTCAACTCAGTGGGGCTATGCAGGTGCCATTGGGCTAACCAAATTCCAGAACCCCTGTCAGATTCGACAATCCCCCCTAGGAGAAGACGCAAACTCCCAGATGAGGGGAAGCAACTCCACTGCCCTGTGAGGCTACCAGGGGCTTGTGTCCTCTGTCGGTTTCCTGTAAGAAGCAGCCCTTGATGTCAGATCTGCCGTGCGCATGCATCCTCATGAGCTGTTACATCCCTCTGGGGCCACCTTCATGCATGGCGGGTCCCTCTCATTGACTGTCCCGCTGCGTGGAGGGCCATCCATCCATCCATTGGGACCATAATCTGTACAGAGCGTCAGTGCTGCCGAAGCAGTCTCCTGGGCTATTGGGCACAATCCTGGACGGGTCGCCACTCCGATGTAGGTGGGGGGCCGAGCCCCCGCAAAAGCATTCCGCCCCTTTCCAGGGGTCCACAGCTCACTGCAGCATCATGGCCGGCAGCCTTCTGGCCAATCGGCCTGTGATGATATCCATATAAGTACCTTTCTGTCCTGTGACATCAAGTACTCCACCTGCTCTCACCTGTACAGGAGATGGAAAGCAATACAACCTTACCCTGTTCTGCTCTAAGATTTACAATCACTGCCTCATCGGTGCATGTTCCACCACACAATTTTCCTCTGATAGATCCCTAATACAGGAGAAAATGGAACCTACTCGAGTATACAGGCAAAGCTATTCTTACTATATTACTCATTACTATGGATGCCACCCTCCCGCTTCCACGTAACAATATTCCACAAAATTATTTTACCTTCCACCTGTCTCTCCACTCCCAACTGATCACTAGACAATTGGCCAAGACATCTCAGCTGGAACGTAGCTCTGGGGAGCTTCTTGTGTGGCGTGTCGTCCGTCCACAAACATTTGCAACTTCTTTGAAACCACACTAACGATTATGATGAGACTTGACCACAACCTTCATCACCCGGTATGTACCAAAGTTTGTTCACGACATTAAAAAAACAAGTCTGAAGACGACGATGGTTCACGAGCGGTATTTGACGATGTAGATTGTTTCAGAAGTCAAGGATGAGACAATGTGATAATGTTTGACCAAGTTATAAAAATGATCAACATGATGTGGTACGAGTGACAGGTTATTAGCTGCAAAATGTCGAAAACCCGGTTTCGTTCAACAACTTAAAAAATTTGACCTTTGCATAACCTTTCAAGGTCCCAAAACAATGTTGTAGACACTAAAATAAGGAAACAGGATACGTGCTATAGCTTATTGGAGTTAGTTCGTCAAAGAAGGTCGAACACCCGGCTCGATTCCCACAACTTTGAAAATTCGACCTTTGTGAACTTTAAAGGTCAAAGGTCAAGGATTATGACCTTTGGTGCAAAACTTCCTCTGGAACATTCCAGGAACAATATAACGTCATATAGGCTATATGGCATTTCGCACTCCTCGGATTATCCATACTTTAAGAAAATCAGCGTAAAAACAAACTTGAAGGGGGCGCCACGGGCAAGGTGTTCGAGAGAGAGCAAAATCGTTTCAAGACATTAGGTGGGGAATGACCTCAAGATTATGCATAAAAAATATTGTCATCCTAGGTCTCATAGTTTGGGCGGTCGTATGATTTTTATGTCAAAATTCGAAATTTTCTAAGTTCGTGACCTTGTGACCTTGTCCTTGCAAAATTCGAATTTTTCTAAGTTTGTGACCTTGTGACCTTGACCTTGGGACTAAAATGAAAAATCGAGCTCCGTGGGGCTATACAGGTGCCATTGGGCTAACCAAATACCGAAACCCCAGGCAGATTCGACAAACCCTCCTAGGAGAAGACGCAAATTGAAATCGGCTACCCCTAAAAACACGTTTTTTGGGCGTGATAATGGGGCACATCACGCCCATTTTCAGGAAAACACAACTCGATCATGATATAAACCTCCCACCAAAATTTTATCAGGATCGGATCAAAACCCACGGAGCTATGCTCGGGACAGACAGACAGACAGACAGACAGACAGACAGACAGACAGACAGACACACAACAATAACGAATATAGTGGTCACTTATTTTTTTCGTGAAAATATTTTTTCACTTTTTTCATGAACCAAAAATCGGGCTCTAATGGGGTCTACTGGTGGTTGCCCCTCCAAAATAGGTATTTACGTTCTCAGAAGTTACACGTACGTAATTCCGATGAAACTTGACTCCAGCATTTATCACCCATGATGTACTAAAGTTTGTTCACTGCATTAAAAAAAAAAAAAATTGGGGTCCTTAAGTGGGAGGGGAGGGGTGCGGGGGGAGGGGTTGCTCCCCGAATCAGAAACTTCACACACAATTATGATGAAACTTCATCACCCATGATGATGTACCAAAGCTTGCTCACTGCATTAACAAAAATTCCATAGGTATTTACTTTTTTTCGCAGTTACAAATGTTGTGGGTTATTCACACCGACAGCAGTTCCCTGATTTGGGAGAGTATTGTCCATATTTTTATCTGTGACGTCACCCAATAAGTGTGCATCATTGACTGAGGGCGTGGCTTTGCCGCTGGTCACACTGAATGAACGCGTGTTTCGAGTCGATCGAGTGAGCAGGTCGAGAGAGATACGGCATCTTTGGTGCGGGAGGAGGCCGTTCGGCCCATCATGCCTGTGCTGCACCAACCCCAGGAGAGATCACTCATCCCCACACAAGCTACCCACAAGTCCTGCCAATATCCCTGCACCATACCCCTAATGTCATCTCCAATGTGTGTATCCAGGTCCCGATCTAATTCCCATTTAAACCTGTCTATCCCACTTCACGGACACTACCTTTCCGGGGAGACCATTCCGTGCGACCACTCTGCGACTGAAAGACCCGACCTTAAAAGTGTTATTATGTTATTATTATATTATTTATGGCCCATATTTGATTTGTATCATTCTCATAGCATATTATATGCTTTTTTCGTAAATATACTGCACTGAACATACTTACTGTGCGTTAATTGTTTGCATTGAGTGCACAGAGATGTCTGTTTGTCTCGTTTGCATTAAAAAAAAACTACAACAACAATTACCTCCGACTACTTTCTCTTGCAGTCGGAAAACATGATCATCTTCAAAGACTGTGCTTATGGATCAAATGCACGACCTGTCGGCCGTGTCGGTGACTCACACGAGGAAGTTTCGGGTCGGCGATGACGTCATCGTGCACCAACGCCAGGAGGGAATCCCCTGAAACAGCAGGGCGGCCAGTTGGACGATTCCAGCACTTTTGGGTGCGATTCAACTCCGCGCATCTTGATGATATGAAGTGAATAGGATTTTGGATATGGGGCTGGACAACTGCCAGATGGTGTACTTGCGTTAAAGCTCATCGTCTTGGTTCGATTTCCGACCGAACCACATCAACCGACCGAGGTCATCCTTGGCTGTTACTTTTTCTGACATCATTGAGCGCTCCGTTTTGTTTGAGAAACGTGAAGCCGACTGTCCCGTCGTCTAGCATTGGCTGATGGACGTAAGACGTCTCAGGACGCCTTTCGAAAAGAGCAGGCCGTTGTGTGCCGCTACTATTGGGACTAATTCCAAATTCTCGCCTCCACAAACAATGGCAAGCCACTTTGTTTATTCTCTTCCATTAGTGGATGGAAAGTGTTTCAGCCTATGTGAAGGCTTTCTCGCTCCATTAAAATCACAAAGAAGAATGAGAATATCAAGTTTCGGTTTGTCTCATGGGAACCCCAATGGGCCGACAGATCAGATGACGATAAAAAATCCCGATATTTTTGGCATACGTAATATGTAGATGGCGTCACGCAACTCGAGTCGTCACAGTCTCACCGATCCAGCAGGAGAAGGATCCACTCTCGAACATTGCGGCCTCATTGCGGTCAAAACGTATGTATATGTATATATATATGTATATATATATATATATATATATATATATATATATATATATATATATATATATATATATATATATACATTTATATACATTTATACACATATATACACATATTATATACACATATTATATACACATATGATATACACATATATACACATATATACACATATATACATATATTATATACACATATATACACATATATACATATATTATATACACATATATATATATATATATATATATATATATATATATATATATATATATATATATATACACATATCTACACATATATACACATATATACACATATTATATCCACATATATACACACATATATACACATATATACACATATATACACATATATACACATATGATATACACATATGATATACACATATATACACATATGATATACACATATATACACATATATACACATATGAAAAACACATATATACACATATATACACATATGTACACATATATACACATATGATATACACATATATACACATATATACACATATGATATACACATATGATATACACATATATACACATATGATATACACATATGATATACACATATATACACATATGATATACACATATATACACATATATACACATATGATATACACATATATACACATATATACACATATGATATACACATATATACACAAATATACACATATGATATACACATATATACACATATATACACATATGATATACACATATATACACACATATACACGTATGATATACACATATACACATATATACACGTATGATATACACATATACACATATGATATACACATATATACACACATATACACGTATGATATACACATATACACATATATACACACATATACACGTATGATATACACATATACACATATATACACATACCACCATAAACTGTTGTTGGTTCACGAGTCAGTAAGTTGGTTCAGAAGTCAGTAAGTGACCACTATATTCGTTATGGGTGTGTGCCTGTCTGTCTATCTGTCTGTCTGTCTGTCTGTCTGTCTGTCCCGAGCATAGCTCCGTGGGTTTTGATCCGATCTTGATAAAATTAGGATGCGAGGTTTTATCATTATCTGGTTGTGTTTTACTGAGAATGGTTGTGGTGCCCCCATTATGGGTGGAGCCACCCCCAAACAACATGTGTTTTTTGGGGGTAGCCGGTTTCAAGTTACATCTTCTCCGAGGGGGTTTGTCGAATCTGGCAGGGGTTTCGGTATTTGGTTAGCCCAATGGCACCTGCATAGCCCCACGGAGCTCGATTTTTCATTTTCGTCCCAAGGTCAAGGTCACAAGGTCACGAACTTAGAAAATGTCAAAAAATCAATAAACTTGGCATCGAGCTCCTAGGGTTTTCAACTGTTTCGAATGAAAGTTGGTATGCAAGTAGTGCTGTTCGAGTACTACAACTTTCATCATTCACGTTTTTTCCGATTCCCGCCAGTTTGCCCGTGGCGTCCCCTCAGGTCAGGTATGGGAGCATGTGCCAGAACAGCGCGTCGCTGCGTCCACTTTCCGCCGGTACTCCAGGGGCCTCCGTCTGGCCATCCCCCAGGCAGATGCCAGGCCCATCCCCATCTCCTTGAGATGATGGTCAACCTGCTGCAACCATGAGGCACGTGGTCGGCCCACTGGCCTCCTCCACTCATGAGACTCCCTCGCTGAGAGAATCTGGTGAGCAGGATCAGCATCAGGAAAACGAGCCACATGTCCATACAGCCGCAGCTGACGCTCACGGACTATGCAGGTAACAAATCTCATCCGAGTCTCTCTCAGCAACCGCTCGTTGGACACAAAATCCGACCAGCGATAGCCAAGGATTCTCCGAAGAGACCTGGTACCAAAGGAATTAAGTCTCCGTCTCAGATCCTTGGTCAAAGTCCAAGTCTCGCACCCATAGAGCAAGACTGGAAGTACCAAGGACCTGAAGACTCGGACTTTCGTCCTCCCGCGCACAGGTACCGGCAGCGCCCACACCCCATGATCCAGTGAATCCATGACTCCCCAGGCCCGACCCAGACGTCTATTGACCTCTGGCTCACAACCTGCGGAGACATGAATATCACTGCCAAGGTAAGTGAATCTATCCACGACCTCAACATCCTCACCACAAACAGACACAGACAGGACAGCAGCATCCAAGATGTCACCGAAAGCCTGGATCTTTGTTTTGACCCAAGAAATCCGTAATCCCAACGGCTCCGACTCCTCATTCAGCACCTCGAGGGCCCCCAAGAGGATGTCTAAAGTCTCCGCAAAGATGACTGCATCATCTGCAAAATCAAGGTCCGAGATCTTGACATTGCCAAACGATGCACCGCAACTTGATCTCTCCGACATCCTCCCAAAAATCCAGTCCATACAAGTGTTGAAAAGTGTGGGGGCAAGTACACATCCCTGACGAACTCCAGTAACAACTGGAAATAAGTCAGAGGCGGTACCACCACACTTCACAGCACTCTCAGTACCAGAGTAGAGTTCAGACATCAGATCGATCAGTTTCGGTGGCACCCCACGAAGACCAAGAATCCTCCAGAGGACATCCCGATTCACTGAATCGAACGCTTTACAGAGATCAACATAGGCTGCAAGCAGCCCCTGCCGAAACTCTCGTCTGCGTTCAGTGAGGACACGAAGAGCAAGTTGATACGGTCAATCGTTGACCTCTTTGGTGTAAAGCCTGACTGCTCTGGACGCTGGTGCTCAAGCAGATGGTGGCGAACCCTATCAAGAATTATCCGAGCAAAGACCTTGCCCGGCACTGAGAGCAGCGTCACCCCTCGGTAGTTGTTGCAGTCTTGGCGATCACCCTTCCCTTTCCAGAGAGGGACAACAAGGCCCCTCTTCCAGTCAGTTGGGATGATGCCTGTGTTCCAGGCAGAGCACAAAACTGCATGCAACGACGCGAGTGCAGCATTTCCACCAGCCTTGAGAAGTTCAGCATGGATGCCACAGATCCCTGGAGCTTTGCCCCGTTTCAACTGGTTCACCGCAGCCCGTGTTTCCACAAGCGATGGTGGACCACAGTTGATTCGAGGGTCAGCAACAGGGATTGTAACACCCTTGACGTCCAACTCGACAGCTGGGGGATCAGCCTGGTACAACCGCTCAAAGTAACCGGCCCAGCGGCTCTTCACTTCAGACTCCTCTGTCAAGAGCCTACCACTCTCTGCTCGAACTGCAGTGCTCCGAGGGATGGGCTTGGATGAACGTAATGCGCGCATTCCCCTGTTAGCCGGACGAGAATCACCTTTCCACAGGTGATGCTCTACCCCCTCACAGATTCCTCGCACATAGGCCTCCTTGTCCACCCTCAGTGCACGTACAGTTTTACGCCTCAGCTCCCTGAACAGCTCAGCTCTGCCATTCAGCCTGGCCCTGCGACTCTGGTCAATGGTATCCAGTGTCCCTTGAGAGACAAAATTCTTCTTTGCCCTGCGGTGAACTCCAAGGCATCCACCGGCAACATCAAGGACGGTGGTCTTGAAGGTGCTCCACAACTCTTCAGGACCCCCCAAAGCACCCAGACCCCCCAAGTGTCCACTCAGCCTGTTCGCAAACTCCTCAGCTACTCTCTCATCCCTGAGCTTGGCAACATCCAGCCTAGGCTGGGATGGTACCATTCTCCAGGATTTAAGGTGCAGCTTTAGAGTTGCTACAACAAGCCTGTGGCGTCCCCTCGAAAGTCAAAAAATGCGAACCATGTACATTGCCCTGAACCATTGCCGTCTCCAGACTTGGACTCATAAATTTACTTACCCTGGTATGTAAGAGGATTTGCGTTGTTGAATGTATGTGACGAGGTCGGACATGGGATTGGTCTCCTCCACTCCACCACGTAACCTTTCCAGGTCGAATTAGAAAAAGACTAAAACGCGACGACGAAACCAACACCGATGGAATCTCCGGAAACGCGAAACCGTGCAAGTGGTGAAAGAACGCGACTACCTTCGTGTCCTACAAAACTACCTTCGTGTCCGACAAAACTACCTTCGTGTCCGACAAAACTACCTTCGTGTCCTACAAAACTACCTTCGTGTCCTACAAAACTACCTTCGTGTCCGACAAAACTACCTTCGTGTCCTACAAAACTACCTTCGTGTCTGACAAAACTACCTTCGTGTCCTACAAAACTACCTTCGTGTTCTACAAACTACCTTCTTGTCCTACAAAACTACTTTCGTGTCTGACAAAACTACCTTCGTGTCCTACAAAACTACTTTCGTGTCTACAAAATTACCTTCGTGTCCTACAAAACTACCTTCGTGTCCTACAAAACTACCTTATTGTGCTGCAAGGCTACTTTCATGTCCTACAAATCTACCTTAGTGTCCTACAAAACTACCTTCGTGTCTGACAAAACTACCTTCGTGTCCTACAAAACTACCTTCGTGTCCTACAAAACTACCTTCATGTCCTACAAATCTACCTTAGTGTCCTACAAAACGACCTTCGTCTCCTCCAAAACTACGTTCGAGTCCTACAAAACTACCTTATTGTGCTGCAAGACTACTTTCATGTCCTACAAAACTACCTTCATGTCCTACAAATCTACCTTAGTGTCCTACAAAACGACCTTCGTCTCCTCCAAAACTACGTTCGAGTCCTACAAAACTACCTTATTGTGCTGCAAGACTACTTTCATGTCCTACAAAACTACTTTCGTGTTCGACAAGACTACTTTCGTAAGAACGGGTCTACTTTTGTGTTCTTCCATTTGCAATTTCACAATTATCAACGCAATGTCATATTCATGAACAAACTATCGACAATTATAACGACGGTACAACAATCACGTAGTCGTGTTCCGTTGAAACGTTTCCCAACCTGCTTCAGTCACTCGGTTCGCCATAAAAACACCTGCCGTGAGGATCCATCCTCGAATGGAGTCGCGAGTCAAGGTGTGAAGGCATACACCTGTAGCGGTGGAGCTACAGCACAGGTGTGACGATATCGTTGTACAGCTATAGGCAGGGGACTACGAGACAACTACGAACCGTTTTCGGTCCAGAAAGATGCAGGATCTGTCACTAGATATACGTATATACTGTATATATATATATATATATATATATATATATATATATATATATATATATATATATATATATATATATATATATATATATATATATATATGTTGTGAAAGTGAAATATGAATTCGGAAACACGAGGCAAACAGAAGAACAGTCCATCTGGGACTCGGCCCCGTGGAGAAGTTAATCTGAAGCACAATGGAAACATTACGAAGATAAAAATGGGATTTCAGGAGCTCCCATCCCAAATTCCCACTTGCCATATAATTCCCCTTTTCTCCTTTCCTTTCTTATTTCCCTCCTTATTTTATTAAATAATATTTCAATTACCCCAGCCATCCCAACCAAGCACCAGCGTCTCTCGTCGTGGGGACTTCCAACACAATTCGACCTTTGACGCACGATCATATAAGTCCGTGTCCCAACAACAACACCGACGTCGTCGATCGACGACGAAACGATTGTTATTTTTCCCGCTTTTTTTTTTTTGGTTTTGTTAATTTTT
>NC_140965.1:24980850-25030850 GCF_056783735.1 Eptatretus burgeri
TCCAACACTTGAAAAATAAAAAACAATATCTTGTTGAAATGTCCCCAGTGATAATTGATGAAAAAAAACAAAAAAAACATCAGACCTCAAACGTCCTGGCCCATATATATGATTCCAAATTTTTGGCTAAAGCAATTTTATGCTCTCCACGTTCATTATACTTGTGCATTCAATGACCTTATCCAAGAAGAAAAGGTAATGCATGAATGGCTTACAGAAATATAAAATGACAAATATTGACAAATAAAAATATAAAACGAAATATTAACAGATATACACCGACAACTGGGAAAACGAGAATAGAGCAGGAAGATAAAAAAAAGGACAAATGTGTCCAAGAGCATCCTAAAGGTTTTGTCGGCTTAAAAAAAAACAAAAAAAAAAACAACTTCCGATATTTCGTCACGTGCCTTGATTAAGCCAATAGCGAGACCCGTCATAATGTATACGTATTTACGATATATAGTGTATTTACGAAATAAATAGTGTATTTACGAAATTACAATACGATAAATGGAACAATCTTTAAATAGTAACGTGAACTTTTCGAAACTTTAAAGCAAATGTCCGAATATATTTAAAAGTTCATGATAGACGCTCTCAAAAGGCACCGTCTATGTGAGGATGTGTACATGTGCTTAGTATTTAAGGAGATCCGAATCTTGTATATACAAGAGTCGAGTCCGAGAGATTAAGGTTTTGTCTTCACAAGAAGAAGAAGAAGAAGAAGAACAAGAAGAAGAACAAGAAGAAGAACAAGAAGAAGAACAAGAAGAAGAACAAGAAGAAGAACAAGAAGAAGAACAACGCCGAGCTCTCTATGAGCAGCGTTCGCTACGCGAGACGCTGCTAAAAAACAGCTCAGCACACTGGCCATAGTCAAAGGGTCATTGGAATAGCTAAGAAGAGATCAGCTCAACTGGGATGGAGAACAAATCACATTAAATACCCAATACCAAGGATAATACACAAATGGCTTTGAGAAAATGGTGGGAATGAGTCAATCAGACAAGTGTAGATTTTGCAAGTTAGAAACAGAGTATGAGTCACATCCTATTGGGATGTAAAAAACTCATGTCAGAACAGCTATACACCCAAATGCACAACAACGTATGTTGAGTAATCCACTGGCACATCTGCAAAAAGTTCGACATACCAGTCCCAGAAAACTCATGGAAACATGAACCAAAAATGATAATTTAAAACAAGGGAGTAATGCTCACATATGACCTGATGATCCCATCGAGCTTAAACGTAGAAAACAAAGCACTGTGAGCAGATATAGTACTGAGGTTCAAAAAGTAAAAGATGGCATTGCTAATAGAGGTCTCAGTACCCAGCGATTTTTACCTAAACAATGCAGAAATCAAGAAAATGACCAAATACCAAGACCTCAAACATGAAGTCAAAAGATCCTGAAAGCTGAAGAGTACCTTAATTGTACCAGTGATAATTGGAGCAACGGGAATGATGAATAAGAACCATATGGAGCTCTTAAAAACAATCATCGTGAATATTACGACAAACAAACTACAGTTGAAAGCTATGAATGGTTCATGACAATCCTGAAATGATCCCTCAGATCAAATGTCTGAGAATAAGAAAACCTCACAACTTGGTCCATGAATTGTGATCCCTTACCAAAACGGAGGTGGATACTTTGAGACGTGGGAGGACTCCGACCCACCTTCTGAAACCTGCAACCTGCAGATAACAATCAATGACACACACACACACACACATACTTACAAACACACACTCACAACGTTACCTGGAGCTATAAAAGCACAGACACTGGATTAGTGCAATACTCTTGAAAATGCTCCAAGACTTCCAGTTCAGGGATTTTCCATGTGAATGATGAAATTACCAAATGCTCGTTTCCACCTCAATAAAGCTGAGTTTTCCGAACCAGATTAATCCTGTTTGTGGGTGTCATTGGTAAATTGATTGCTGGTTTGTCCCATTGCAAGATTTCATGTTAATTCGTTTGTTGTTTTGTGCTATTCATCTGGTATTGTCAAGGCCTTAACGGCCTTTTTCAAGGCCTTACTCGAATAGAAAGGTTGATTTAGCAAATCAGTTCTGGGTGTATTCCCGGGTACTCTGCTTCTGTTTCCTCAACTTTATCTAATACTATTTCCTCCCCTTGCTTCAAAAAATCAGAACAAACAACAAAAATAAAACTTTATTTCATTTCACTCCATAATGATTCTCCTTTCTATTGAATTTCCTTCTGCTCCAATTGGTTCATCTGATTATTTGCTTGTGAACGTCAACATCTCTCTGGCTATTTTCAGAGAGCTGCCTCAATGCCGGTGAGTCTGGCATTTCAGTCAAGTAGATTAGTGAGGACTGAAAGCAGCATTCTCTCTTCAGGACTGGTCTCCCATATCTATTGCTCCCGGTGTTAACTCAGCCTGGGAATTCTTTCACAGAAACCTGCTCTCTCTCGCTCTCCCAAGCATGGATTTATCCCATCTTGTCCTCAATTATCCTACCCTCTTACCTGCCCATGGTACAATGAATCCTGTGGTGAGGCAGTTGCACTGAAATAGCTTGCCTTCTCTTCTGGGGAGGCTAATCTGACCGACGGCAATCTCAGTGCGTTCCAAAAAGTCCACAACAAGTGTGTGTCCACTCTCAGGAGAGGCAGGAAAGAGCATCTGTCTTACATCAACATTGAACTTTCAAACTTGTCTCCCTCCTCTTAAACCTGGTGGTGCCCTTCTCAGTGTCTGTCTCTGGAGTGTGCTTCCCTTTCATCCCCCTCCCTCTCTTCAAATGGCAACACAGCCGACTCTGCTCATGAGAAGGCCGAATACCTCAATTCTGTGTTTGCTTCCAAATCTTGTGTCCCCCCAACCCCTCACTCTCGGTACATATCCTTCCCTGTCATACCCAACTGCTCCTGGACTCTGGGTCTTTTGCACCTGAGAAGGTTCTTTCAACCCTCAACTTTCACTTCTGTGTTTGCTTCTGGACTGGATGACATCAGCTCATGTGTCATAAAAACCTGCTCTGCTGGTCTTGCCCATCCTCTTTATGCCATTTTCACCCTGTCATTTGCGTGAGGTCATCTTCCATCTGCTTGGAAATCCGCCAACATCACTGCAATATATAAAAAATAGCCCTGTGGGGGACTGACGGTTATTTCCCCAACAGGTGGGGTGAAAATGAGGGATTAGGGAGAAGGGGATATGCCCCCCCCCCCTTTCTGCAGTGGTACGATCATGGGGAGCACAACTTAAGTTGATGGCATGGTCCTTGTACTTCATCAAGAGTTTGATCTGTATCTATCTGGCCGTTGGTTTCTAAGAAGATTTTTAAATACATTAACTGAATTTGAGGTGAAACCCCCCCTTTCCAGCCCCTTATAGAGGCCGTATCGAGACGGAACACAACTCCATGAGACCTTACTCTTCTGATGTATCGTACAAAACTTGGTCAATATCGGTCATGTCGTTTGTGAGAAAAATATATTTTAGTGAATATGAGGGATTCGGGGAGGGAGGCTGTGGCCCCCTTTCCAAGGGAGAAATTGCCATGAGGAGCACAACTTCAAGTTCGGGCATGGTCATGACGCCTCTTGGTGAGTTTGGTCTGGATCTGTTTGGCAGTTTCTGAGAAAACGATTTTTGAACAAAATACCAATATTTGGGGTAAAACCCCCCTTTCACCCCCACTACAGTGTGACACATCTGGATGAGGAGCACAACCCCATGAGACCTTGTTGTCCTTATGCGTCATACCAAATATGGTCCATATCGGTCGGGTAGTCTGTGAGGAGATGTTTTCGTAAAATGTAACGGACGTACATACGGACGTATGAATGGTTGGACACTGGGACCCACTCTTTGAGCTTATTTCAGAGAAATAACCTAAAAAGGTGCAAGAACTGATCCCATCAACTACAGACCTATCAAGTTACTTGCGATCATCAGCAAGATCATGAAATCCATCATCACAGTTGAGATGAAATCCTTCCTTTTGTCCAAAAACCTCATTTCAGATCGCTAATTTGGGTTCAGACCACATCGCTCCACCTTGGACATACTGCTTCTACTCATCCAACAATGGACGGAGGCCCGCAATGTCAGACATGAGATCCGAGCTGTCTTTTTGGACATATCCAGTGCTTTGATACAGTCTGGTATTCTGCTTTGCTCTCCAAACTGTCTGCCTATGGAATCCAAGGCTAACTCCACACATTGCTTACGGACTTCCTCGACTCACACGGCCAACGAGTGGCTCTCAACGGAACCCTTTCATCTCCTCTCCCCTGTCAAGGCTGGTGTTCTCCAAGGCACTATTCTTGGCCCAGTCCTATTCCTGATCTTCATCAATGATCTCTCTGACGCTCTCTGAAAAATCCGCTTTATCTTTTCGCTGATGATGCCACCTTCTGCTGTGACGTCTCTCATCCTTCAGACAGGCAGTCTGTAGCCTCTTCCCTCGCTTCAGATCTTGAAAAAAATAATCACAAGTTGGTGAAACACTTGGAACGTCTTTCAATCCTGACAAATCTCACACTCTCGCTATCTCTCTCCAAAAAGGACCGTCTGGTAAATTCCTCCCCCCTATCTACTCTCTTAACAATCCCCTTGAGGACATTCAGTCATTCAAACTCCTGCGTCTCACAATCAGCCATGATCTTTCTTGCGCAAACCACATTTCAAAGTTGGCCTCCAAAGCCAGCCACCGACTTGGCATTCTCCATCGTACAAAGTCCTTCCTTGGCACACCTGAATTCCAAACCTCATACAAAGCCTTCATCTTCAGCTTCATGGAGTACTGTTCTCCCCTCTGAGCTGCCTCCTCTGCCTCAAATCTTGGTCAGCTTGACGCTATGGAAACCAAGGACTTACCGATTAATTATTTCAGATAATCTTATAGGCCTTGGTTTCCATGGCGTCATCCTCGTTGATCGTTTCCACATCCTCTTTATGCCATTTTCACCAACAAATGACAGGGTGACAATTACATAAAAAGGATGTGCAAGACCAAAAACTACATTTTTTTTTTCTCTCTGAAAATCTTTCAAAAATGATTAATCTCAGTCTAATTTGAAGGGAGGGTTTTTTGGGGAAAAAAAAATTTGCCATAGAGTGTCAATTTTCGATTTTTGCTGGTGAGGTCACATGAAGAACCCACCTTGATCCAAATGGCGGCTGAAACAGTGCATGTCGAGCTCGGATTCCGATATTGTTTCCACCGTCATTCACAACTCTGAAGGTTCTCAGTATGTTGAAACTGATCAGTAGAATTTTGAAGAAACTATTGGAGACAAAATTAGTGATGGAAACGCTTTTGGGGGAATTATGGAGCCGGATCACTTAGAGCCTTGTGCGAG
Organism: Eptatretus burgeri; assembly: GCF_056783735.1. Lineage (NCBI taxonomy): Eukaryota > Metazoa > Chordata > Myxini > Myxiniformes > Myxinidae > Eptatretus > Eptatretus burgeri. Next base: position 24,986,204 of record NC_140965.1, read on the forward strand.
TGATTCAAAGATGGCATCAATGGAAGTGTTCGTGAAGATGAAATCGCCAGTTGCATGTTCACAATAGATTGGTAGGTTTTGTTTTTTCATTTATTTGATGGTTTAACAGGGGTTTTGTATTAATTGATAAATCAGTTTTACTACTCCAGCAGAAACATGGCACTACACGGACACGGGCACGGCACAGACACGATGGTGGGACACTGCATGGACATGATTGTGGGACCTGGCATGGCACGACACGGGCACGACATGGAGACAGCACGAACACAGCACACAGCACCCTAACCAGAAGCCCCCCCCCCCCCCCCAAGTCTCTGCCCTGTTTAAGCTACTTAAAATTTGGCACGCCAGATTGTTCGTAGCTGTTGGAACTGGCTGGAGACCCCAAAACAACCTGTTTACCTGTTTGTGCTGAGGAAGGAGAGACCACCGTTGGAGTATGCGCTGAGGCCAGGACAAGCTGCACTAGAAGGCGCTGAGAGAATGTCGCCATGGTTGGTCAAGCACAGGGCAGAGGCATGAGAGCGGACAAGCCGGGAGGTTCCCAACGCGGGAAGATAGCTCAATACTGACAAACACGATCCGTCTCTTGCTGTCCTCTCAAGAACCCCTACTTGTCTACAGAGACTCACGAACCTAAATGAGCTATCACTGACTTGCCTTCTGGGCGAGGCTTTACAGACGCACCTCACATTTTCCTCTTTAAACATACATCACCCACATTTCATCTTCACCTTTCTGCTTTTCCTACCCTTACTTATTCCTAATTCGTTTCGGGATTGGCACACGTCCATCGACTTGTGCCACGGTGAGTCAATGCATTGCTCTATCTCCATCTTCTGCTCTTCCTCTCTACGTTTCCACGGTATGATCCTGCTGTCACCATGTTGTGTGTGTAACCGATTCAGATAAGATTGTCAAAGGGGAATAAGTGATAAGGGTTATAATCTGTCCATTTGTGCCTTTTCTTGACTGTTTTATGTTTTTGTAAACACATGCCATTGATTACATTGATTGCTTGGTTGTGTTTGTAAGTAAATGTACTTGTTGACCTCTTAACCGTTTTCAACCAGCTCGCTTCATCCTTTCCTACATTGGCTCAATGTTGCGTGTAATGACTAGATAGACGGGAAGTTCTGCCCAATTGATTGGCTCCACAATTACCAGTGCGTATTCACGGTTCCACTCGGCTGTACGAATAAATAGACGGGTGCGCACTGAGGATACATACCCAAATTGACATTGCCAAACCACTGGAAAAGGTAACGTGTTGTAGAGTGAGGATCCTGCCAGGTTTGGCGTTATCAATCGGTGTCCGTAGTTGCTTTACAACACAACGGGCCATGGACTTGTCCGCGGTGTGGTGGCCTGCAGGGCCGGGGGTCCGAGAAGTCCCCCTTGTGGTGAATCGAACCCCTTTTCCTTAACAATATATAATTCAATTGTTTTCTATGTAGGACTAAAGTAATTCTAAATTTACGTTCGACATTCCTGACCACCGCAGAATTTTGCATTTGTGGATCATGATGTCACCAATTTCCAAATTTAAAGCAGTTTAAAAAAGAAAAATTGAAATTCGCTCTAAACAAGGCTGAGAACCACTCAATGTGAAGGGCTACAGAGAAAAAGAAGAGGAAAAACTGGCAAAATCTTCATCCAGTCTTGAAATAAGGAAACCTCTTCACAGGACCACTGGACAGGAGGGGATATCTCAGCCAGGTGGACAAATTAAAATTTTTACTACCCCCGTTGGGTGTTTTTTTTAAGGAGACACCATCTCTGTCATATACTAGGTATTGGCTTAATGGTTAGGGCAGTGAGCTTGGGATTCTCAGGATCCCGAGTTCAAATCCCCAATGGCTGCTGAATTAATACCAGGTGGGGTTAACTCTGCCTGTCATCCTTCCGAGGTCGACAAAATGAGTGTGCCAACATGCTGGTATCCTGTGTCGGAGTGGCGACCCGTCCAGGATTGTGCCCACTAGCCAAGGAGACTGCTTAGGCAGCACCGACGCTCTGCACAGAGTCTGGTCCCCAATAGATGGATGGATGGATCTCTGTAATGGATGGCCATTGGCTCCTCAAGGGAGCTCAACTGCCCTTTGTCATGTGTCGTTTGTTGTCCTGGCTGGCTGTCACAGTCATCCTCCCCACTAGCAAAGCTAGCGAGGTGCGTCGGTTTAGTCGCCGACAACCCGACTATGTGGGAGGTAGCACTGGGTTACATATTACCAGTGGCGGTCCCAAAATAGTTAATCAGAAATATTTGACCATCAATCCATCATGATGCTTAAAATAGAGTTAAGCAGAAATATCGGACCAACGTAATATAGTTTTGCATGTTTCAAAAGTCTTGCGCAACGTGTTGATAATCGAGGAAGTTTTCAAACTGAAATCAGTTTGTTTCTCTTGTCGAGATAAGCGCATGATGACGTCATGAAATCCTATGTAATGATGCAAGGATTCATTACAGTTATTGCGTTGCAGACGTCACGGTTGGTAGCATAGCTTTATAAGAGCTACCCGTGAGTCATCTAGTCTGGTTTTGAATGTAGACCCAGCTGTAAACTGTCACCATGGTGTCACATGGGTTAGGGTGAGCCATCGAACGTTAAACCGGGCGTCCCATCTACTGGCATCAATCGGTGCACGTTAAAGGTTCCATGGTGTCTTTCTCGAATAATCCTGCCCAATTGTCACCTTCAGTCGAACGTCAGGTCTGGCCAGCGGGTTCGTGAAAGATTTGGAGCAAATACCTTCCTCAGCCGAGCCCAGAAGAAGCTGGGAACAAATGCTGCCGTTATAGTAATAGTTACGGTAGTAGCAGTCGCAGGGATCAAATGACTTATGTGAAATAAATTCTGCCTTTTTTCCATTGGAAATAAAAAAGTTTATTTTCTGTGAAACAAGAGTCACTGAAAAATCTCACAGCACATGTTGAAATAACCACCCCGAAGGATGAAAGATTTCTTCGTGGTTCCGCGATGGTGTCTTTCTCAGTCTTTCCCCCAATTGCCCCCTGTTTTTGCTTGTTTCTTCAAATGATGTAAGAAACCTCAATTTGTTGTCCATTTAACTTCCTTTTTGGTGAAACAAACTTTGAATTCATCCGCATTGCGTTTCACATAATCCTATGACATAAAGGATACTTTAAGAAGTGCGCTCTGGAAGAAATGGAAGATATTGTTGGAGGAGGAAGATGAGGAAATCCCATGGAACGTTATGTGGTTGTTTTTTTTTTTTTATAAAAAAAAATGGTGACTCACCAGTATGGCTAAAGAAAAGAAAAGAAGAACTGACACATTTCATATGAGTGTGCGATTATATGAGCCATAAAAAAAAGTGAAGGCTTTAGCAAGCTTTACTGAACACAATTACAGTATAGAAAAGCTCTGTGTTTCCCATTCTTGTAAATAAACATCACACTCAAAATGAGACCAAATGCAGCAATACATGGGAAGGACTACCCAGTTGTCAAGTTGGGTTCCCGACACCATACAGTGTCCTGCCGGAAACACAATGAACAGTCGATGTGTAAACAAACTTGATTTTTAACTATCTGTAATACAAGCACAATCAAAGGGACGACATAATATGTATTAGTATCTGGTAGCATGACCATTAGGATTATACAGGTCTTGAACCCATGGAAGAATCAAATGGATGATATTGTGCCTGACAGCTTGACCCACATTTTACCAAAGGCGGAGTAGATTTTGTTGCAGCTCTTGCTTGTTGGTTGATGGAAGTCAGCTTTACCAAAGCTCGCGATCCAGGTTCGCAGACGTGTTCGGTTGTCGTCATGTCAGGACTTTGTGGTGCCTGGGGAGGAAGCTGTGGTCCATTGTCTCCTTCAGACGGAGGTGATTCTGGATGTGTGCTGCTGTGTGGCACCTTGTTCCTGCAGTAAATGTGTTCCATACTGCAAAATGCCTTGCTGGTACACATGAAACCCTTTTGCCACTATACTAGCAAGGCATTTTGCGGTATGGAACACATCATGAGTGGTTTTGACAGGGAGGGTCAGAGTTAAAGAGTTAAAGGTCAATGGGGACTATCACTGGGAGAAAAGTGAAAATGATCAGGAAAAAGTGACGGGACATCACATATAGGCGACTGGAGCAACAACAAAGAGTGGAGCAAATAGAAATGAAAGTCGGTAGAGCGCAGACCTCAACCAGGCTGAACATTTTACGTTTTGTATCCCATTGATAGACCAGATCTCATCAGGACATGAACCAAAATGTAATTGGCTTGTTCTTATCACATAACTAACTCATCCACCAAGTTTTGTTATAATCCATTCACAAACTTTTCAGATATTGTGCTGTATTACTTTTTTGGCCATATCTCTCAGAGGTGAAGAATCTTTTAGAAAATAAAAAAAAACCAATGCAACGCGAATCCGGATCTTCACCAAAATCGAATCAATTCGTCCTCGTCACAAACCCAACGTCTCCCCAAAGTTTCGTCCAAATCCATCTGTAACTTTTTGAAATATCGTGCTATATAACGTTTTTGGCCCTCTCTCTCAACGATGAAGAATCTCTTTAAAAATTCGAGTATCTGGATCCGAATCCGGGTCTTCATCAAAATCTGACCAATTTGTCCTTGGCAAACACCCAACGTAATGTTTTGCCATTTGTGTCTGTGGCAGTAGGCTCCCAGGTGCGACATCCCCACCCTCTCGGAGTCACTGCCCATGGTAGGCTCTTGTCAGGTCAGGCCAGATTATATCTGTGACTTGCCAGAGGTACCATATAAACCTATTTCATGGTCGGGCTGTGGGTGACTAAACCGACTCCTCCACCAGGTTTCTTGGTGAGGAGGTCAGGTCAGGTATGGGAGCATGTGCCAGAACAGCGCGTCGCTGCGTCCACTTTCCGCCAGTACTCCAGGGGCCTCCGTCTGGCCATCCCCCAGGTAGATGCCAGGCCCATCCCCATCTCCTTGAGATGCTGGTCAACCTGCTACAACCACGAGGCACGTGGTCGGCCCATTGGCCTCCTCCACTCACGAAACTCACTCGCTGAGAGAATCTGGTGAGCAGGATCAGCGTCAGGAAAATGAGCCACATGTCCATACAGCCACAACTGACGCTCACGGACCATGCAGGTAACAAATCTCATCCGAGTCTCTCTCAGCAACCGCTCGTTGGACACAAAATCTGACCAGCGATAGCCAAGGATTCTCCGAAGAGACCTGGTACCAAAGGAATTAAGTCTCCGTCTCAGATCTTTGGTCAGAGTCCAAGTCTCGCATCCATAGAGCAAGACTGGAAGCACCAAGGACCTGAATACACGGACTTTCGTCCAGCCGTACAGGTACCGGCAGTGCCACACCCCATGATCCAGTGAATCCATGACTCCCCAGGCCCGACCCAGACGTCTATTGACCTCTGACTCACATCCAGCAGAGACATGAATATCACTGCCAAGGTAAGTGAATCTCTCCACAACCTCAACATCCTCACCACAAACAGGCACAGACAGGACAGCAGCATCCAAGATGTCATTGAAAGCCTGGATCTTAGTTTTAGACCCAAGAAACCCGTAATCCCAACGGCTCCGACTCCTCATTCAGCACCTCGAGGGCCCCCAAAAGGATATCTAAAGTCTCCGCAAGGATGACTGCATCATTTGCGAAATCAACGACCGAGATCTTGACATTCCCAAACGATGCACTGCAGCTTGATCTTTCCGACATCCTCCCTAAAATCCAGTCCATACAAGTGCTGAAAAGTGTGGGGGCCAGTACACACCCCTGACGAACTCCATTAACAACTGTAAATAAGTCAGAGATGGTACCACCACACTTCACAGCACTCTCAGTACCAGAGTAGAGTTCAGACATCAGATCGATCAGTTTTGGTGGCACCCCACGAAGACCAAGAATACTCCAGAGGGCATCCCGATTCACTGAATCGAATGCTTTACAGAGATCAACATAGGCTGCAAGCAGCCCCTGCCGAAACTCTCGTCTGCGTTCGGTGAGGACACGAAGGGCAAGGATACGGTCAATCGTTGACCTCTTTGGTGTAAAGCCTGACTGCTCTGGACGCTGGTGCTCAAGCAGATGGTGGCGAACCCTAACAAGAATTATCCGAGCAAAGACCTTGCCCGGCACTGAGAGCCGCGTCACCCCTCGGTAGTTGTTGCAGTCTTGGCGATCACCCTTCTCTTTCCAGAGAGGAACAACAAGGCCCCTCTTCCAGTCAGTTGGGATGATGCCTGTGTTCCAGGCAGAGCACAAAACTGCATGCAACGACACGAGTGCAGCATTTCCACCAGCCTTGAGAAGTTCAGCATGGATGCCACAGATCCCTGGAGCTTTACCCCTTGTCAACCGGTTCACCGCAGCCCGTGTTTCCACAAGCGAAGGTGGACCACAGTTGAATGGAGGGTCAGCAACAGAGATTGTAACACCCCTGACGTCCAACTTGACAGCTGGTGGATCAGCCTGGTACAACCGCTCAAAGTAACAGGCCCAGCAGGCCTTCACTTCAGACTCCTCTGTCAAGAGCCTACCACTCTCTGCTCTCACTGCAGTGCTCCGAGGGATGGGCTTGGATGAACGCAATGCGTGAATTCCCCTGTAAAGGCCCTGTCACACCTTGACGATTTAGCCAGCGTATGCCGACGTATGAAAAATTTGTCTAAAATGCTGGCACACGTCGAATACATTCTGGGTAAGTTTTGTCTACGTTAAGAGCACGCTGAAGCACGCTGGCATATGTCGTAGTACGCCGAGTACGTCGACAAATTTTCAGCATGTTGAAAATTTTTCGACGTACTCAGCTATGACACACGTTCCGCATACGCTGGCCATAAGTTGTAGGCACGTTACGCAATCGTTGACACACGTCAACACACGTTACTTGTAAGTTACTCATAAGTCGAAACAGACAGTGTTCTAGGCCCCATATTATTCCAAATCTTCATGAATGATCTCACTGACTCTCTCTGGAATATCCTCCTTATCTCTTTGCTGATGACTCCACTATCTGCCATGAGGTCTCTCATCCTTCTGACAAACAGGCAGGAGCATCTTCCTACTCCTCAGACCTTGACAAAATCACAAACCGGTCAAACAATTGGAACAGGTCTTTCAAGCCTGAGAAATCTCTCACACTCACTCTCTCTCTCTCTGAAAGGAATGTACCACAAACCCTTCTATCTACTTTCTCAACAACACTCTCGAAGAGGTTCAGTCACTCAAACTCTTGGGTCGAACTCTCAGCCATGATATCTCTCGGGCAAGCCACATTTCAAAATTGGCCTCCAAAACCAGATGCCGACTGGGCATCTTCCATCATGCAAAGTTCTTCCTTGGCACACCTGAGCTACAATCCACCTACAAGACTTTCATCTGCAGCTGAATGGAGTACTACTTTCCCCTCTGGGCTGTCTCCCATTCCTCACATCTTGCTAAGCTTGACTTCAATATTATTGGAATATCTCGCAATGAAGCTGAGTCTATGGGCTGATCACTTTGCCATCCCTAACAGGTCGGTGGTCTCTCTGTCTTCCTCTGTCTCATATCTGGTCTTGCATCCTCTGTCCTATCCGTGCTTTGTCTCCCACAGGTATCTTCAGGATGCACGCGGTCCGCCAGTGAAATATCTTCAGGATGCACGCGGTCCACCAACCCCGTCCTAGTGAAACTGCCAAAATTCAGAATCAATGCTCACCTGCACTCTTTATTTCCTCCTTTTTCCCCCACCTGTGGAACCACCTTCCCTACTCTCTTCGATCCCATTCATCCACCATCTCATCATTCCTCATCCAAAATCATGATCTTTTCTACACCTGTTAAACCACTCCACATCCATCTCAAAATTTTGCTTCTGCATTTTAAAAAAACATCTAAAAAAAACCCACATCTATTTTCTCCCTCTGTCCTGCTGTTGGTGTTTTCCCATTTCTCTTGCTGTTCCCTTTGTTGTGTTGTGTTCTGATTTTGTTCTGTGTCATAGCTCTTCCACAAGCCAAGAGCATGTATATTAAAAATAAAAATAAAAAAACCTCTCCTGGATAATGCTTCTCCACCACTTCATGTCTGACATGCTTGAAAAGATCCTTTGTCTTCATGTTTGCCTTGTTGGTTGACCAAGTGAGTTTCACCTTAAAACTCTTTAGATAAGTGGTGGAGTTAAATTTTGAAGTTAAACCACTGATTACATTCAGGCGAAACCTATTACACTTATTTTCTAAACCTTACAAACATACAATTTGCTCCTGAAGTGACTGAGGGTTAATTTGACAAAGGGTTTGAATACTTATGCAACTGAGAATCATCTGATTTTCTCTGCTAACCTCACCCCGTTTGTCATTGCATGGCCGGTGAAGTACTGGTGGCCTAAAGTGTGGCCCCTTGATGTGCAGTCAAGAATACAAAAATGTGAAAACACACCATCATAATCCACCATAAATGCTTTCAAATTAACCCAATGCTTTCAAATGAGTGTTTCAATGTGAAACATGAGTAACATCACTCCATCAGTGGATGGCAGTATGCAAACAAGTATGCTTGCAGCCCACTTAACCACAAATAAGAAGAATACTGGTGGCGGGGTCTAATAGCAGCCATGATGGAGTCCTTCAGGTGGTGAGGCAGCTTTCACACTGATGTCCAATTGGCAAAAGTGCCCCCCTCAAAAAACATAGTGAAGATCACTGATCTAACCTCTTGAAATTTTATCTGCATTTTCAGCTTTATCACTTTGGAGTAGTTTGTGAGGACTCCACATATTAAGTTTTATTTGAAAGCATCATGAGATAAACTCAGGTAGCATAAAAATGTGAAAACATTGGAATGGGTGGCTGTGAGAAATATATATATATATATATATATATATATATATATATATATATATATATATATATATATATATATATATATATATATATATATATATATATATATATATGACCGTTTTTGCAGCCATTTTTCCCTGCTGTGCAGGGGTTTGGCTTTTTCTTGAGGAAATGTTTTATGGCCGGATGCCATTCCTGACGCCAACCCTGGTCGCCTCTTACGACACACAGGGATATGGTACACCTATTCTAACCGGGGTATACACCGGGACCAGTACACTGGCACTCATTTCGCCGACCTCGGAAGGATGACAGGCTGAGTCAACCCCCTGGTGTTAATTCAGCAGCCAACGGGCCTTGAACTCAGGACACTGGGATCCCAAGCCGCCACCCTAACCACTAAGCTAACACCAGGCTCATATATATATATATATATATATATATATATATATATATATATATATATATATATATATATATATATATATATATATATATATATATATATATATATATATATATATATATACATATATATATATATATATATACATATATATATATATATATATATATACATATACATATATATATATATATATATATATATATATATATATATATACATATATATATATATATATATACATATATATATATATATACATATATATATATATATATATATACATATATACATATATATATATATACATATATACATATATATATACATATATATATATATATATATATACATATACATATATATATATATATACATATATATATATATATATATACATATATATATATATATATATATATATATATATATATATTTCTTCTTCGTCTTCCATTTCATTATGTTTGTACCATATCCTGATGCTGTGTGGACTGTCTCTGGTCGCTTTGTACATGTTGCTGCATTTGAGCCTGGGGACTAACTTCTGAAATCTATCTGTCTGGGTTCTTCCCGACATCTTTGTTCCTTTCACATTCCTTTCTAATTATTTTATTTTATTTTCACAATTCTCCTTATTCATTCCAATTCTTGCTTCTTCTTCTCTTTCATCTATCTTGCTCTCTATTCCTCTTTTTCATGATCTATCTCTCGAGAAGTGAATTATTGCAGCAATTTTTCCGTGAGTCTCACTTAGCTGCACCGAGATGGATTTGAGGGTTGTGGAGTAGCGGCTGAAACCCGAATCGTATCCATGTTCCTCGTGATGACTCCATCTTTGCTCTTTACTTCTTTGGGTTCCTTCTTGGTCTTCCGTTTCATCGGGGTGGTGGAGATTACACATTTTTTAAAGAATAAGAAGGCACTTTCAACCAAAAGTAAAAATTAGATCGACTCCGCGAATTCATTTAAGCAAAAAGCGACAGCAGACCCGGTCTCAGGCGACATTTCACCAGCTTCACAGCCGGCTTCCTCAGGCCCAAATAGACCCTGGGCCTCGGTACGTGTCCGGTTCATATTTCGATACGATCGCTCATTTCCAGTCACGTGCTGGTGCTTGAGGTCAAATTGAGGAGTGCCTTCTTTTTTAATTTTGCAAAAGCAAAATAAATGTTAAATCACATCATTGATGGGGTGTTCTGCTCTTTTTTGTTTTTACTTACATGTGATCTGGTGTTGTATATGTGTGGGTGAGCACGTGTGTGTGCGCTTGTTGTTTTTGTGTTTCCGGAGCACGAAGACGGCTGGTTTAGTGTCTGGGTTGGGCATGATAAGGTGTTGGTTGTGCGAGTGTTGGGGGTTCTCTTTGCATGTTGTGCACATGTGGATGTGGTGTTTGGGATTGGGTGTTGCTTGTTGCTCTCCTTATCCAGCCGTTTGCACCTTCCAGTTTTCACCATTTGCATCAGAGGTGTGTATTGTGTGGGTATGTCCACCGTCTCTCCAGTTAGCTCATGCTCCCAGCTAATAATTTTGTCGAGAGATTTAAATTTATGACATCATTGGGCACGTGGTCTGTCTGGCAGCCAGATAATTGTTGAAAAAACAAACAAAAAAACGCTTAAAATAACCTCTCCAGAACTGCTTACCAGATCGATGTGAAACTTCATACATATGACATACTAGACATGGGAGATATAGTTTGAAAATTTAAATGTCATCGGTCACACATGGTCTGGCAGCCACGTTGAATCCAAGCTAAAACATTTAAATCTTCTCTCAAACCGCTGAACCAATATATGCGAAACTTAAGAGCTGTATATCATCACCTACCAATGAGGATAAATGTTTGAACATGAAAATGTCATCGGTCATGTGGCCCGGCAGATTGGACGGAAAAATTACCTTATATGATCAATTAGAAGCTTTTTGATACCAATGTTTGAACCAAACAAGTTTGATACCAATGAAATCATGGGTCACATGTCCGATCAAAGCGGGGTGGCTTGGGCCCCTGAGTAACTGCTCGCAGTTATAAAGCACGCATCTCACTATACCTCCCCCACCGAGGTGGACGGGGGTTATGTTTTCACCCTGTCTGTTCATTTGTCTGTTTGTGGACGGATTCGGACGAAATTTGGTGGACAGGTTGGGTGTGTTGCAAGGACGAAATGTAGATTTGGGTCATATATATATATATATATATATATATATATATATATATATATATATATATATATATATATATATATATATATATATATATATACCGTAAGCACATTATTATCATTTATTATCTGCATTCTTAAATGAATATTGGACACAGAAGTTAATGGGCTTCTAATTGGGTAATTTAGAGCTCAGCTATACAAGGGTATATATTTTTTAAACATACTTCGATCATTTTTGCCACACAATGACTGTGCCATATCCACACCCAGCCCTTCCTTCGACACACACTGAACCAGTATTAGACAGAACACCTCGTGATTCTGCGTGTTTGATATAACTCCCATGCAGTCATCCCAGCCACAGGTATGCTGACACGCCACATTACATTTCTTTGTTCTGTCTCGTTCATTCTCTCCCTATTATTAATGGCCAACCTGCACCATACCGCCAGCAGGAGCTACATGGGAGTAACCGCAGCTTTGCGGCACTCCGCTATGACCACATAAACGAACCGAAACCCACAGCAAAGTTTCCGCATCTTCTGCTGAGATTCATTGGTAACTCTGGATTCGAACTGAGAATCGGTCACTGCCGGGAGAGGTCCTGGGACCGAGAAGGTTGACATATGGTGGGTGTTGTTGGAGAATGAGATTTGTTTCGTTTTCCTGCTTTTGCTGGCATGAACAAGGCATAAAAGATTAATCACGTGTTTCTGTAATTTCACTATCCCTTTTTCTTTCCATTCTTTTTCGTGGAAAACTTTTTCAAATTGTTCATTATTTTTATATCGTGATCTCAGGCTCATGGAGGGAGCTACAAACATGAGACGAGATCAGCAGACATCATTGTAAGTTTTTCACAAGTTATAAAAGACATTCGTGGACTATGGACAAGTTCATATGGTAGGCTATATAGGATTTCAACCTGGGAGTCCAGCATCTTGAGCTAAGTGCTCAGATGGGATCGACCAAGCACGTATCAAACCACTGGTTACATTTCCGTTGCCATTCCATCACCATTGATTAGACCTTTGTGTCTCATACCAATTAATGAGATAATTTAACACGAAGTAATTAAACAGGGTAGTTCAAGGCTGACAGAGACTTTTTAATCGAGAAAATCGAAAGATATCGGGAAGTTGTTGAAACGTCACTTTTTCACAATGTATTCCCTGCTACACGTACATTTGACGTCAGTCCGGGCTGTTGTCCTTTGAGTTTGCGAAATCGATGAAAATCATAAGGTGGGAAGCGTGGACTTTTGGGGAATGATGCTTAGAACTTGCCAACCCATCTGTCCTTATCGTATTTAAATTGAAGGATGTATAACAAAATGACAGCATAAAAGAAATTCTCCTTCATAGGGAATTCAATAATAAGACAGTTCCACATCAGTGCGCGTGACAATGTTGGCCACCATATTGATTTAACCCATAATGATTTGACTGGCATGTTTGTTTCACTTCACTTCCTGATTTTTTTTTGTATACATAGTCGAGGCTCATGGAAGAGCTGGAATTAGTACACTGAACGGATCAAGACACACAGGACAAAAGGAACAGTTGAAAGAAAGAGTGGGGGACAACAATAGCAGAGTTGAAGGTCAAGATGGAGGCAGACTTGGACAAACAATGGGTATGGAGAGGATTGAGGGGCAGGAGAGGATTCATGAGATGGACAAGATGGATACAGAAGGTTTTGGATTGGGGATGATCTGAGATGGTGGTGAACGGCTGTCATGAAGACCTGGAAGGAAGAATGAGATTGAAGAGGAGGTGGAAGAAAAGAGGAACGAATGAGTAGAGGTGAGCAGTGATCCGGGATTTAGGCAGTTTCACCAGAATTGGGTCGATGGTGGACCGTGTGAGCCCTGCAGAAACCTGGGGGTAACAAAGCACGGAAAGAGCAGAGTGTGCAAGACCAGGAAGGGAGGTGGTGGAGCCCTCGGCGGATTCAGATCTTTTGGGGGGCCCTGGGCACAAAAAATTCATTTCAATCTTCAGCAGTCGTGGAGACTGTGAAATACAATATATTTAAAATATAACATTGAAGCCTGTAAAGTTTATAAGAAAAAGTTATCATTTTGCTAAATACTGTAATAATTAACAAATATCAATATTTACATTGATAATAATAATAATAATAATATACAACAACAATGTTAATAAAAAGGGGAAATCCATTGTGTACAGGTCCTTTGGGTCTGAAGATTGTACGACTGATAAATATAGCTCGTACAGACAAAAACATACAACGAACATGTCACCAGACATGGCGGGAAAACCCCTGGCCGTAACACCCTCATTATTAAATGGACCCAATGATTCAGAACCAGTTCCTATAAAGAGCTATTCTCACATCGATCTTCACTGCTCTTCCTCTCAAAGCCTGACTAATCCATTTAAACAGTGAGAAGCTGTTATGGTAACTAATACACGTTAATCGTGTCCTATCATTGATTCACCATCAGGGTTGATTAAATGATCAACCATCGATCTCAAGACACATTTTACATCATCAATAGTCACCAAGCAAACAATGAATTCTCCAAGGCAAACCGATGAAGGTGTGTGTGTGTGTGTGTGTGTGTGTGTGTGTGTGTGTGTGTGTGTGTGTGTGTGTGTGTGTGTGTGTGTGTGTGTGTGTGTGTGTGTGTGTGTGTGTGTGTGTGTGTAACGACTCACCAACCTTCCCACGAACATCTTTCTCGAGTCTCTGCAAATGAAATTTCAGCAACTCAGAAACTTCCCAAGGATAACTCAGTTGGTATATACAGGTCGCTCGCCCTCAAGCGGTCTATCCGTCCCCTTCATTCGAGACGGGGTCTCGTGACTTAACTTAAAAACACCGTTCTGTCGAGGTGCCAGCAGGGAATGCTGCATCATGGAGGATGGCGTTTGAGGAATGGAGATGTAAATACAACTGCCTCGTCTGCATTTCTGTTGTGGGACGTCAAAAGTCTTTTTGAAAAGAGCAGGCCATTGTGTGCTGACTCTCCGCATGGACGTGCTCTATAATTAGCTCTATCCAAGTTTTGTGAAGTAGATATGGCACAAGTCACCTGTGCCAAGATATGGGCCAAATTGCTTTTATTCGTTCCTAAATTGCCAGGTTCAAATTCGTTCATGCCAGGTGATGCCATTGGTGCTGCAGATAGCTATTCATTTGAGAAAACTATAAAACCCAATTATGTGGATCATTATATTTATTATCCCGCAGGATGGCTCAGAGGAAACGGTGCGGTTTCGATTGTCGATCCAACTCTAAACTCTCATCCTGGTGCTTTGCATCATTGAGCAAACCTTCCTTGGGATCCATGTTAAGCCGGATGTCCTGTCTGCTGGCAGTGATTCGATGAGGAGTAAACGAGTTGTAGCTGACATCCTGAAAACATTCTAAACTTCTATCCTGACTACCTCTGTGAAGGCAATGGCAAACCACCCAAGGTATAGTCCCTGCCATGAGACTCCTCAACAGTACTGGACGTCCTGCATAAGACATATGATGGTACTATGCATATGATGATTTACAAAACTGTTCATTTCCAAATAACCCATCATAATTATTTATATACACAATCAAATCCAAGTGTGTGTGTGTGTGTGTGTGTGTGTGTGTGTGTGTGTGTGTGTGTGTGTGCATATATATATATATATATATATATATATATATATATATATATGTATATGTATATGTATATATATATATATATATATATATATATATATATATATATATATATATATATATATATATATATATATATAAAAAAATCGGGTGGGGCATTAATACTGACACATTTATTAGTGCTGTAAAAAAATTAATGAACATCAGAAACACCACATATAGCACATAGTTCGAAAGGAGACACGATAGAGACGATGCTGAGATACAACACAGTTAAAAAAAATTACATTAGACAAATAGGCCCCATTGGAATTGTGGCATTCCCTACAGTAAATCAGCATATTGTTGAATACTGCATGAAATGTCTTGAGCAATAGTATGGATGGTTGCAGTGATGCTTGCCTTCAATTCCTCGAGACATGCAGGTAACTTCTCGTCTGTAGGTCATAGTGTTGCATCATTCAAAACTTTCAGGCATCAACTGCAACACTGTAAGAAAAATATTAGTGACGCTCAAACTGCTTTCTGCCAAAATGATGATAAACCTGTCAGATATAAATGTCCGACCCTGTATATATATATATATATATATATATATATATATATATATATATATATATATATATATATATATATATATATATATATATATATATATACATACACACATCTACACATGTACAGATCTATGCATATATACAAATACACATATACATGTACACATCTCTTCATATACTGATATATAGATCGATGAATATACACACATACAACCATACATATGTATATACACATATATACATAAACACACATACATATATACATGCACACATCTCTTCATATACTCGTAGATAGATCGATGCATATACACACATACATCCACACATATGTACATACACATCCACAAATATACATAAACACACATCCACATATATACATATACACACATACATGTATACATATACATATATATCCACATACACATATTTACACAAATAAATATATATATATATATATATATATATATATATATATATATATATATATATATATATATATCCACACGTATACACATATTTATACATATACATCAATATACATACACATATTTATACATATACATATATCTATATTTGTGCACATATACACAAACACACATATATATATATATATATATATATATATATATATATATATATATATATATATATATATATATATATATATATATACACACACACACACATCAATATACGTATCACACATATATACATATACATCCATATACATGTACATACATACACATGTATACACATATATATGTATATATATATATATATATATATATATATATATATATATATATATATACATATACATATACATATATACACACACATATACATGTACACACATACACATATAAACACATAGATACATCTATACATCTACATACACATCTATACATATACATCCATTTACATACACATATATACCTGTACACACATATACATATACATCCATATACACATATTTATACATACACAGTACATCAATATACATACACATGTATACATATACATCCATATATACATATACACATATTTATACATACACAGTACATCAATATACACATATATATATATATATATATATATATATATATATATATATATATATATATATATATATATATATATATATATATACATGTACATGTACACACATATAAACGCATATATACATCAATATACATACACATATATACAAAAACATCCACATATAAATGTACACACATACACATATATACACATAGATACATCTATACATCCACATACACATATATACATATACATCCATATACATACACGTATATACATGTACACATCTACACATATACATCTTTTAAAATATACATATACATATACTATATATATATATATATAGTATATGTATATCCTTGCATACATATACACATGCAGATATTTATAGCAATAAGGTTATTATAATTGTTTGGGATTTATCTGATCGCTCTCCTTCTGAGAACGAAAGTCAGTGTGGGAGAGGAATTGCTCGGTGGAGGAAGTGCTGGACAACTCGAAAGGAAGGGAAATGGAGAGAGAGAGGGAGAGAGAGAGAATGAGTTCCCAATGTCCGAAAGTGTATTTGGTGGAAAGTACAAGGGCGTGCAGATGTCTGCTTCAAGCATAAAAAGGGACAGACAGAGCAGGGAGAGACAGAGAAAGCAGGTTGGAAGGACAAGGACAGAACTCCACGTTGGAAAAGAATTGTTGAACATTAAGAGATGGCTTATTGTAAGAAATGCTTTTCTATCCATTTGCCTGTCATAATTATTATACCAACAGTTTGTATTTCATTTTTGCTCTTCTTGAACTAAAATCTACCAAATTTACTTTGCTTTTACCTTTACTTGCAGTTTTATTTTATTTTATTTACTCACCTGTGGCTTATTTACCTGAGTACAACTACATCTCAAGCTGAGGTTAAGTTCGGTGCCTTTACCTTTTTACCTTTACTCACCAACGGTTCATTAGTGGATAAAATGATTTATTTCAGATTTATTGTTGACTCTCTTTACTCTTTGCAAAAATATTCACGAAGAGATGGTATAGATTGTTTATTTCAAAGTCTTTGTAGGTTTTATCTGCAGTTGATCCTGGAACGTGATACCATTAGGATGAGATAGATGATGTAAACGGTATTTGTAACGTCCTTCCCCTCTTTGTCCCTTAGGGCACGTGATTGTGGCTGTACTCGCTGTGTGTCACGTGAGCAACATCTGGGCGGTACCAGCTGCAGATCGTCTAACGAGACTCAGTGCGCACTTGATGTGGCTGTCAGAACAAGCTTTACAACAATACGTGAGATGACAGCTAAACTTATAACGATAATAATGGACTTTTTTATACAACAGCTGTTGTTGTTGTTGTTGTGGTTGTGGTTGTGGTTGTGGTTCTTAGTGACTAATATATACTCTTACTTTGACTTTGCAGACAACTTCATGGCTGGGGGACCCTCACCGGAGATATAATGTTGACGACGAAGTTTCTAGCATGACATCGTATAGTTCTTCAACTCCGGCGCGAAAGGTGTACCTGCTCGCCGCACGCCTTCAGGTCTTTGTTGGGTGGAACCCTCACCCTCCGCGCTACCTGCAGATCCTGCAGACAGACACTTGTACGCTCCTTCATGCTGTGAGTTTAATTTCGGTGTCCTCTGCTTTGCTTGGCGCCACGTATTCGTGCTGTGACCAAGTGCTTTACCGGAGCATGCATGTATTGACGTGTCTCTTAGTATTGGCATAGGCACTGAAGCACTGTTCAGGGTACCTTTCGGTCAGAGCACACACTCCATTAAGTGACCCGGGAGCACTCAGTACGACCTTTATGACTTTGATTTGACCAGTATTGGAGGCGAATTGTTTCTAGCTCGATTTTGGCATTTTAGTTCTCAATTTCATGGGCAATCAGTGCTGGCATAGGGTACATGTAAAGTGCAGTTCAGGGAACTTCTCGACAGCACAAAATGGGAACCGAAAACTTCACAAATCCGAAGGCGGAGCTTGAGCCCCCCGCTCCCGGCGCATGCCTACTACTGTACTCAACGTTCCTTTTTCATCAAACTTGTTCAATGGGCTGTGTAATAATCCTTTATTCTCTTACTCCCCAGCTCAATGCAAACAACAAGAACTCGTGTATATTTCACGGCGACCTCACAGCCGATATGAAGATGCCAAAGAAACAATGGGTTCATGACATGACTGGTTATGTCATTCTGCGGGACCTGCATGACGCATTCACGTCATTTGCAGGAACACTAAGGACCACAGCAGAACCAATGATCATGACAACAGAAGTGCCACAGATCGAAGTGACCATGGACGAGCCACAGATCGAAGTGACCACGGACGGTCAGAAAGAGATTACTTCAGAGAATGATAATCTGGCATCTCGTGCTTTTTCATCCAGTCCTTAAAAAGTGCTGTCCATCGTCAACTCATGCTTTCTCCCATACTACCCCGATCTCTTCTACCCTCACTGAGCCGCCCCTCCTGCCCATTTCCTTCCCATTGCTCATCAACTCATGTGCAATGTCCTCGTCTCCATGTTCCCCTTTCAATTCCTTGCCAGACTGTGAACCTGCTGCCCTCTGTCGTTTAACTCATCCTTGAGCCGAGATGTCTGGATAAAAAAGAAATACAAACAATGAAACAATACAAGGTTTCTAACTGCAGATAACATCTCTCTGCCCAACCTGTTTACACTGATGTTGGTTTACAATGTCTGTACTTGTTTTTAGAGAAATTGTTCACTTATATTTTAGCTCCACTTGAATTGCCTTTCATTTCATGGATTTTATTCTAAAAGTATTTATTTCTATTTATATTTTATATTCTGATTCGATATTTATGTTTTGGATTATTTATGTGATTAATTTATTATTAAAAACCTCAAAACTACAATTTTCCTTTCAGTGTCATGTGTCCACCCCGCAGCTCCCCCAAACCCGGCTCCCATTCTGAGGATGGAGCGAGAGAAATGTTCATAAAAAGTAATTAACTTATTAACAGGGTTTTAACACCACCAAAAGTGTCTCAGTAAATCATTTTACAAAAATAAATTGTATTTTGTCAGATGGAAGGTAAACTTGCAACAATGGTGTGCTGTGTGCAGCCGCCAGGCGGCCAGGGGCAATACCACCACCAGTCCCTGAGGAGTCTTTAGCGGAATATGGGTTCTGCTGTAAGCTCTTGTAGCATGCTGTCGGATGGGGGGTTTTGTGGGTCTTTGGGGGTTCTTTTGGCCTTTAGAGTCCCATTCCTGGTCTGCAGTGCCTGCTGGAAGGTATCGTTTCGACAAAAGAGTGGCAATTTCAAAATGGTTGAACATAATTGTTCTGTTCCTGAATGAAAATCTGACACACATCACGAGAATGTAGGATATACGAGAAATATCCATGGATGATTGGAGCCAGGTTCCTATCATTTCCTGTTCATATAATTTGCTCGCGGTGGCTGTGGTTATAACACACACATACACACACAAACGCCACTGGCACTTCTCCTTTCACCAAAAGATGCAATAATCGAGGATAATTACTCTTGTGGCCCCGGAACCAAAGGAACTTTTTTATAATGCCCTCACAGCTCCCACAACACCCACAACACCGACTTCCACAACACCCACTCCCACCGCCCCTCCCCCCACGAACATTCGGCCTTTCACGAGCCCACATCGCTGGGAGTTTTTGCAGTACGGACCGTAACGTATCAATTCCAAAATTGATCAGGAAGTTCTCCAACTGTTTCGTTGTGCAGAGGCACACCTATTAATTTTCGCAGGTAAGCTTACAAGTATTTTTGGCTTCTTTAAACGTTCTTGAGTCGTTTCATTCCATAATTCTTATCTGGGAGGCATGAAATATGTCCAGGCTGTCCCGACTGACTTTGTTACCAGGGGTTTCTGTGTATGCACACCGAGCAATCCAGGACAGATTACGTAATTTAAAAAATGCCTTATTGTCTTACATTATAAATGAATAATATATTGTTACGGTTGTGGAAATTCGCATTACACCATAAAGGGCCCTCAGGTGAGATATCTCTGTAAGTACATGTGTAGTTCGCCCAAACCCGTTGTATAGAGGGAATTTATGTGATCCATCCGGGCTGCGATGCTTTGAGTTAGCCATTTTTGTGTTCTATCTTTTATTTCAAACAAACAGCATCTCAACAACCACGCCATCCCCACCACAGCGCCAACCACACTACAACCACGCCACCTCCACCATCTACGCTATCACATCTTCGCCACTCGCCATTCAGTAAGCCCCGTGCGGTTACGATCTCTGCCGAGGAACAAACAAAAACCAACAACGATGCTCGAGGGCTTTTCCCACCTGTTTCTCCCGTCTAAATTATCCGCGCTCGGTGTGGGGGAAGTGTGATCCGAGCTGGGGGTCAAAGGTGAGAAAAGGTGGGGGCCTCTTTTTGGGGGAATAATTCTCTGGCCCTGAGCCAAAAACTGACTTCCCCGGCCCCCGCACGGGGCGGGGTGGAGGGAGAGCGAGAGGGCACACCCCCTTCGAGAGGCTTTTCCAAGAAGCTCGAAGGGAGGCGGGGCCGAAAACGGGGCGGAGCGAAGGGCGGGGCCCCACGCTACAAAGGGCGGACAACACGGACCTTAATAAAAGTGGAGTTGGTTTTTCGAGGCTTACTGTCTCCTAAGAGTTGAGTTGGTTTTTCGAGGCTTCCTGTCTCCTAAAAAAGTTGAGTTGGTTTTTCGAGGCTTCCTGTCTCCTAAGAGAGAAGTTGGCTTCAAGGCTTCCTGTCTGCTTGTCTTGTCGGGGGAAGAGGTCCTGCGCTCGTGGCTTAGCGAGCGACCTGTGAACGGAGGCACGGACGGGAGACGCGGCAGCGCCGGTTGTGAGGTGGACCTGCGCGTCCGGACGAGGAGTGCCGGAGAGGGTTCGCCGGCCGCGAGAGAGGTCGGGGCCAGGCGCGACCACGCTGATGGTCGTGGGAGAGGGACTCACCGGCCACGAAAAGGGAAGTCGTGACTTCTTTTCCTTTGCTTTTTGTGCAAATGCTTGTGGTGGCGCCGTCCGTCAAGTAGTATTGTTTTAAGTGTTGCCGTGTGTTACCAGTGTGGGGGAAGTGTGATGGCTGTGGTTATATGTTTTGTGGTTATACACAAGGTTATATGCTACAAGTCTTAGTCGGTTGTAGCTCTGCATTTGCTTCTATTGTTTTAAGTGTTTTATGTGCATTTTTCTTTTGCTGTATTTCCGTGCCTTACGTGCCTTCTGTGTGAAATAAATGTGCATTGTGTGAACTTGTTCCCCATTTCACTGCGTCCTTTCCTTTGTTTGAATTTCCATCTTGCATCACGTAAGGGGTTCGTAGTGGGTTTAAAACGCCTGGTAATTAATCGAAACCGTCAAGGTCGACGATAACACTGCTCGGACCGCTTAAGCGGTTCGTGTCCGGAGTCGGCCTGTGGCGTGGTATGATCACCCGGTCGACCACTCACACAGGTACTTAGGTAGGTCGAATTTGGCGAGCAACCCTATCCTGCGCGGGTGGGCAATTGGCACGATTGTGGTGAGGTTAAATCCACACCCATGACTAGCTCCTGCGTTGTTCCGAGAGGGTCACGACTGAATTGTCCGTTCCGGTGGGCGAGGAGGCCACCATTCGAGTCGAGCGGCTGATCGCACGCCGGCGGGCGCGAATTCGTAACAATATGCTGCCTTTCCTCTCGACAGTAAGGTTCTGCAGCCATTTTTGAAACCACGAAATAAGGTTCTGAAACCCCTTCCTCCACCTCTAAAAACTCTCAGCATTTTCTCAGGATGTATCAGAAAGTTTCCAATTTCACTTTAGAAATATTGATGGCATCACATAAAAAAACATTGCATAATTATCTCTAGGATGTTAACTCGGCATCCACTAATTAGTGTAACACTTCCACAAAGGTACCGAATGATCTGCATGTACTCAGAATGAGTGTTGGGCGACAATTTCGCTGCGGGAAGTGGGAATCAGCGGTCCAGCACACTTGCATGTGCAGATGCAAATGCTGGGAAGATTTGTCAGGAACCCAGGTTTGCTGAACCCTGTTGCAAGAATATTTTGAACAATAATATCCATTGCAGTTGTCAAGTCAGATTTAACAAATTTGTGCAGGAAACCCCAATAACTGCTCACATCCAAAAGACAAAGTTGAAATTGATTATGCGCAACACTTTTAATTTACTGTGTACAGTGACGATATTTCAATTTAGACAATTAACACATCAAGTGAATTCAACACAGTCTGAAATTGTATGCTCATACACAACATCTACACACCAACACAGACAAAAAGGGGGAAATGAGAGCAGTTTATGCCTCAGTCTTCCCACCAGATACAAAGTTTTGACCAGGTTGTTCGTTCCTTCGCTCCTTCATTCGTTCATTTGAACGAACGACACATGGCCTATCATTCTACACAGAAATCACCCACTTACAGTATTGTTAGACGTTTATTAATGAAATTACTAGTCTATCTTATCTCTTTATGCCCTACGGCTGTTCGCACAACAATATTAAATGGTTACGTCTTGTTCATATTCCCTTTTGGATTGCCAAGTTATTTTCTTAACTAGTCCCTGTTTACTGCTATACTGATGAGAGTCGAACTCTCATCTTGTTATTTCCTTTACTTTATAAATGCCTTCTGCTTATCCTAATTCCATTGCATACCTCCTTGCTCAACCATCCTAGTCTCTTTCTCCCACTAACTTTGCAACTCACTATTCTCAAGGCTTACGGTAGGCTGTAACTACCTTACACCCTACACATTTGCTCCTTGAAGGTAGCCCATTTTTCAATTCAGATCGCCCACTCATTAACTTTACCCCATCGAAGGCTCCCAAATCACTTATCATACCCTCAAAGTTTTCCCTACTAATATCCAAAAGCCCTGCACCACTATCGCAAACTTCACATCTCAACAATGCAGTTGCACTTACCATGCTGTGGTCACTTATCCTCAGATGTTCTCCCACCTCCCCTCCTCCACCATATTTGTATCATTACTTAAAATAGGTCTAACACTTCACTTCCCCTCATGAGCTTTTCTGTAAATTGGATTAAGAATCAATCCTGGACAAGAGATACAAAATCCTCATTCTCTCGACCTTTCCCCTGTACTCAATCTATCCCTGACACAGGCCTTTCTGAATTCTTCATGTATCCCACTTTCCTGCGATTCTCTTACACCAGGAGCCCTATAAAAGCATCCCACAAATATGTTACTTTTCTTGCAATGTCTATCAACACAGAATCCTCAACATTAATTCCCTCCTTGATGTCATGCCTTCCTCTTGATACAATCCTGGCTTTCACCCAGATTTCTACACCTCCTCCATTTTTCTCTTTCCTATCACACATATAAAGCCAGTAGCCTTTAATTCCTGTCCTCCAGTTGGATTTATCACTAAACCACAAACCACAGCAACTATGGCCAAGGAGCCAGCCACTTGTCTGCATACACTCACTGTGACCATACAGGGATCCCCACATCCTGTATTTACAAACCCAAACCCCTCACCCCCACACTACCTCTCAAACAACTGCTTAACATCCACCACTCTGCTACAGGAATCTGCACCCTTGGTAAAATCCTTGAAAAAACAAACACTTCACACCCCCCAAATTCTTCAAATGTTTCTGCAAAAATTCACACCTCATCTTCAAAGGTTTTGAACAGACCTTCCCCACACTATTCCCTTCTGCCAACACCAACATCAATGTTCCTGGCTCACAATCCAACATCCAATACTTCATCAATATCACAAACTCTGCTGATGTAAAACAGCATAAAACTATTTTTCGTATCCTTCTATGGGGAGTCCACATACTCAATACCCTCATCCACAATCTTCCTGGCCATCTTCCCTCTCCTTCTCATCATTGTGCTCATAGGCACCAATGCCCCCCCCCCCCCACGTCACCTGCACTCCAATCCTCGTGTATACTCACAGTACTCCTATCACTTCATACACCAGCAGCACTCCCAGCACCAATCATAACCACAATGCCATTGCTCCCATTTGAAACCCCCTCAACCACAGTACCCATACTGGCACAGCCCACCATCCCACCTTCCTCCACACTCTCACTCACACCCAGTCTGTCACCCATCATCGACACAGCTCCAACACCAGCTGCACACTCCACACTCCCACCATCGCCCACAACCTCTGCACCCTTCATGCGACCCACACGTGCTGCACTGTCTTGCCACTTACACCCCCACTAATAGTTCATTTGCCGTTATTATGTGTTCCATTGTCAATCTTGTTGATGTGGAAAGTGTATGGTTTTATGATTGTTTTGGACTAACATGGGTCCATTAATAAAATTCAGGTTGGTTGCCGGGGTGGCTACCTTGGGGAACTCCTGTAATTTGCATAAATTCAAGATGGCCGCTACAGGTCAGACGATGGGGCTAAGTCTTTAATCGGTCAACATATAATCCTGTGTAATACCTCTTTTCCATATGATTTTGACATGAGGAATTCAATTTTGGGGTTATTTTTTACGTTCACGAATAAATAGAGGTTCACATGAAATGTCCATGACTATTTTCTGCTGAAAATTATGCAACACCAATGCAAAAGTGAAGTCATGAATGGTTCACAACAGTATGTTGATAATCAGAAAGCATACACATTGTCATGTCATCATATTGGACATCTTAGGAACAGAGGACATAGAGCCTAGTAGACAACTTACGTATTGTTCATTCCCATTCATTGTACTCGTCCCCTTCCGTATCCTCGTCTCTTTCCAGTTCTGCTTCGACACTCCCTTCTTCCACTTCACTTTCACTGTCCTCCACAGTCTTGTGTGGGTTGAAGCACTTGTCACTGCAACCACAAGTGCAGTATAGCGTGCAGGAGATCTTTGCATGGTGACAACTGCAACTTGCAGTACTGCAGGCCTTCCCCTCTGCTTTGCATCCACACCGCACAACATCCATGAGGTCCAAAGGGGCTGGTGGAGTAGCAGAAGTTGCTGGCACTGGGATTCCATCTCTGATGTCCCATCCATATTTTGGAATGTCAAGTTCAGGTGGGGCCTGCTGATCAGCTTATTTTGCAAGTACTGTCTGTAGATGTGCACGCAAAATATGTAGGAAGAGATTGATCTCAGTTGGAGGTAATGCCATGAGCTTGAGGGGGGTTCACTTTGGATGGCCCAGTGTAGTGCTGCAGAGGAAGGCTCCCTGATGAGCTGCTGCTTGTCCTCGACTGGGCAGCTTTCTTCGAGAGTCATGGGATAATAAGGTCGCTTTTTCCTGGGTGAGCATGCCCATACTCAAGAATGCCTGCAGGATGGGGTTGCTGAAATTCATGTGAGACGACATGAGTAGTGCGCCGACCATTAGGCGTGAACACTTGCAGATCAAGATTATCAAACCAGGCAAAAATCACGCCAACAGTTCTACTCAAACCCATGAATTGGTGGGGAAGCTGAGCATTGTCACCGAGAAAATGAGCAGCGGATTTCCTGAATCTCAGGACGTCATCATATGACGTTGTGAACCCATGTTCATGAAGGAGCTTTAGAAGATCAGAACTGCCATGGCGGTGCAGTAGTTTGACAGCCAGTCCTAATGTTGTCTGATTTCTGGTACCTGTAACATGACTTTGAATTGACTGGCTCAGGCTTAGAGATTTCTTGGTCATTTCACCACCAGACACTAAGTCTGAAATCAACCTCAGTAAAGTTGGGCTTGTTGCTTTGATTGTGTTGGCTTGTGTAAATTCTGAGAGGTCATAATTGGCACTGTTGTACTTGACTGAGCTTGCCTCCTTCTTGATCTGCCTTACCACAGAATCAATACTCCTCTCATCTGCATCATCCACTTTAACCATTTTCAGATGGTTAGCAATGGATTCACGGAAACCAACAATGGTAGCACATCCATCTACCCGAACTAACATAACGTCCTTACTCATGAAGTCTGTTAGTTTGCTAAACATATCACGTCGAGTGAGTTTGCCACCAAGATCACAGTACAGGGAAAGCAGTTCAACGCTATTCCACATCTTTGACCTGTCACAATTCATGCGCTCTATGACGTTCTTTAGGGCACTTTCTTCTGCAACACCAGTTGGAAAATCAGCATATTTAGGGACTGTCATGAAACTGTGAAAACAGCGTACATGGGATTTGCACTCAGCCGCAGGGAGATCAACCAAATATCCAATATGTAACTTGACCGTTCTGGCTACTTCATCATTACGTTGCTCAGCAGCATTAATGATGGCATCTTTCATAGTTGGGATGGGATTACCTTCATTGTCAAAACGTTCTTTAGTCATGCACTGACGACCACGATCCCATCTTTCTGGATGTTTGTCATCAACATGTAAACATTCTTTGCCACAAAAAATGCAGTCACGTTTGTAAACAAACGCACCACTGCCTGTTGCCTGTGTGCGAGATCTTGTTGTCACTGTAACACAATCATCTTCAGCTTTTCTTTTCTGTGATTTACAAAGTCTCTTAATTTTTTGTTTTGATGTGTAAGTACAGTAGCATCCTTTGTGACATTCTATGCGAACAGCATCACCACCACCATCAACAATGCCCTGTAGTTTTGCACGTAGCTTTTCATCTCCATGGGCTTTGGCACAGGAGATCAATGTCTTGATCCCTTGATCAGCGAATTTCTTCAATTCCCCTCCACCATGACACACAGGAAGAATGCACCTTGAATCAGCCATATCTGTAAAAACAAAACAATTAGTAACTCGCATTAATGTCGTATGTGAGCGTCCAGTTGTCAGAATAGTGACTTTGTTGTCATTCAAAATGTATCTCACCCGGCAAACAATTGCCAGGAACTCGAACATTAACCTCAAATTTACTTCTAATCACAAAAATAAGGTTAAATATCGATTCCTCGTGCAAAAATTATATGGAAAAGATGTCTCATGTGTAATTTTAAGTTCATTACCTAAAAAGTTATATTTTCAGCCCGGTCGATGACGGCCATCTTGTATTTGCGCAAAAATAACAGATTTCCCCATGGTTGCCATCCGGACAACCAAGCTTAATTTTGTCTATGCGTGTCTGTGAACAAGAAACCACCATAAAACCATACACTTTTGAGGACAACAAGGTTACTTCTCCGGCAAATGGACTATAATGCGTGCACCCACCCAACAAACAAAACTGATACTCTTCAACTGATCACCCACCTTCTGACAAAACCTGGCAATATGTTCACTCTTCTTTCAGTTTACCCACCAAAGCTCTTAACTGAGTCACCACCAAGCATTTACAGAAGGAATGACCCCCCTCCCCCCCAAAAAATGACCACCAGCCTGACCATCACGCACATAAAACACACAATAACCACTTGTGGATTTATCCCTGGCTTTGCATTTATCGAATGACATCTGCTTCGACTGGTCCTCTTCTTCTGCAGGTTTATACCCTATTGGTACCACTATCGGTAATGGACTGATCACTATTACCCTAAGTAAACTTGACACTTGAGTGATTAATCTCTTGGATGTCATTCCTCAGGGAACCGCATTGTGAAATCCACTCCCTCCATGCCTGTCCTCCAGCCTCAGGCCAATGTTCTAACCTCCACAATGCTAATCAGAACTGCACCCTCCATACTGCCAAATCCATCTGTGTGGCTGGCACCACATATCCGCTCACCTCTGGAGCAGCCACACACCCCAGGTGGCTACCCAGACCCGTCTGTGGAGAATACTGTAGACCCTTCACCAGTGGCATAGGGAGGGTTTGTGGTGTCAAAGGCCAAAGGTCAATACTAGTGCCCAAAGTTGTGGAGCGGCGAGGGAGGGGTGGGACAAGAGGAGGGGGGCAGCGAGTCTGAGCAAGCATTGGCCCAACGCATTTCCTGCATTCCAGGTGGTTTTGATGGCCTCTGGAGAGACTTGAACACAAAAAGAAATCGTAATATAGGACTTTCAAAATGATGGATGAATGAAAAATGAGGTCTTTCTCGCATGCGCTGTGTGCACGTTTGCAGTGACTCGCTTCTGCTACACGGGGCACTTTTACCTGCTGTTTGTAGGAAGAAATCTGTCATTCAAATCGACTTTTAAACATGATTCTCAGGATTTAGACGAAAGAATGGCAATTTCAAAATGATTAACCACAATTGTTGTGTTCTTGAATGCAAATCAGTCAAAAAAAATCATAAGTAATATGAAAAACAAGACGGTAGGCGACGAGGGATTCGCTAGGATCGAAGCGCTGGATATGATGATTTTCATTCTGACCGATCCACCGACGAAGATTCATTGCCAAGACGTATTGGTTCACATACAATTGTTCCTCTACCTGGCAAGATTTTTCCTATTGCGTATTTTGCCAACTGGCACTCCTCATAAAAAAATGACGGTAAATGGACACCCTATTTTTGAAGGACTACCATTTGAAAAATAATCGGTTTGCTGGTTTGTGCTGTGGAGCCTCGCGTTGCACGCACGCACGCACACACACACACACACACACACACACACACACACACACACACACACACACACACACACACACACACACACACACACACACACACACACACACACACACACACACACACACACACACACACACACACACACACACACGGAAAACCCGATAAACTTCTCTCAATGCTCTTGTTTGACTACACCTCTTGAGCCACACAATATTTTTCATAAGCCACGCCCACTTTCCTACGCCACTCCCACTTTAAATAATAAATAATTGGAGGTGGTGTGTGGGTCGTGGAATCGTTTTTGGAAAATAAATAAATAATTGGAGGTGGTGTGTGGGTCGTGGAATCGTTTTCGGTAAATAAATAAATAATTGAAGGTGGTGTGTGGATCGTGGAATCGTTTACGAAAATAAATAAATACTTGGAGGCGGAGTGTGGGTCGTGGAATCGTTTTCGGTAAATAAATAAATAATTGGAGGTGGTGAGTGAGTGGGGAATCGTTTTCGGTAAAGAAATAAATAATTGGAGGTGGTGTGTGGGTCGTGGAATTGTTTTCGGCAAATAAATAAATAATTGAAGGTGGTGTGTGGGTCGTGGAATCGTTTTCGGTAAATAAATAATTGAAGGTGGTGTGTGGGTCGTGGAATCGTTTACGAAAATAAATAAATAATTGGAGGCGGAGTGCGGGTCGTGGAATCGTTTTCGGTAAATAAATAAATAATTGGAGGTGGTGAGTGAGTGGGGAATCGTTTTCGGTAAAGAAATAAATAATTGGAGGTGGTGTGTGGGTCGTGGAATTGTTTTCGGCAAATAAATAAATAATTGGAGGTGGTGTGTGGGTCGTGGAATCGTTTTCGGTAAAAAATAAATAATTGAAGGTGGTGTGTGGGTCGTGGAATCGTTGTCGGTAAATAAATAAATAATTGGAGGTGGTGTGTGGGTCGTGGAATCGTTTTCGGTAAACAAATAAATAATTGAAGGTAGTGTGTGGGTCGTGGAATCGTTTTCGGTAAATAAATAAATAATTGGAGGTGGTGTGTGGGTCGTGGAATCGTTTTCGGTAAACAAATAAATAATTGAAGGTGGTGTGTGGGTCGTGGAATCGTTGTCGGTAAAAAATAAATAATTGAAGGTGGTGTGTGGGTCGTGTAATCGTTTTCGGTAAATAAATAAATAATTGAAGGTGGTGTGTGGGTCGTGGAATCATTGTCGGTAAAAAATAAATAATTGAAGGTGGTGTGTGGGTCGTGTAATCGTTTTCGGTAAATAAATAAACATATTATCAGAAATCCACAAAGACAGAAATGCCGGTGATTCCATTTATTTCGGATCCTTTTCACTTTGGTCAATAACGTTTGGATCGAGGAGAGATCGAAGGTGGAACGACGGTGTAGTTCCTTACAAACACTGTATACACACCTTAAATGACGGTAAATAGACACCCGATTTTTGAAGGACTACCATTTGAAAAATCAAACCTCAATCAAAAATCGGCTCAAGTAAAATTTTCTAAATATCTCGAAGTGTTTAATTCCGAAGTCTTGTTTCTCTACATTCAAAACTGAAGGACAAATATTGAAAATACTGTACGCGGTTTTTCGGCCGCTGCTCAGCAACGGGTGGTTGCTTGGCAACGAAATTCAAACGCGCACATTCCCAGTATATTGTTGTGGTTGACCAAATTCGCAAACCACCATTCAGGTCCCTTAGGTGAGATATCTCGGTAAGTATATGTGTAGTTAGGCCCAAACCCGTTGTCTAGAGGGAATAAATGTCATTCATGAGGGCTGCGACTCTTCAGGATAGCCGTTTTTCTTTTACTATCTTTATTTTGGACCAGCCGCCATTATTACCACCACCAACCACGTCTCAACAGCCATCACAACAACAACCACCAACCACAACGCCGCTTCACCACAACCGCCACGACCTTTACCGTCACAACTC
The DNA here is from genome assembly GCF_056783735.1 of Eptatretus burgeri. Taxonomy (NCBI): domain Eukaryota; kingdom Metazoa; phylum Chordata; class Myxini; order Myxiniformes; family Myxinidae; genus Eptatretus; species Eptatretus burgeri. The sequence continues at coordinate 25,017,210 of NC_140965.1, forward strand.
GCCACCATCGCATCACCGTCATCTCGCGCCACTCGTGGGCACCGAAGCTGGACTCGTGTAGGGCGCGCACTGAGCAGCGTGTTCAAAAGCATCGCGGACTTACCGCAGAAAAACGGATCAAAAACGACTCACGCCCACTTTTGTTCCGTCCAATCGGTGAGCGAGGGGCGATTTGGCCCCGCCTCCAGGGCGTTGGAGGGCGGTCGCTATATGCAAATTCATGGATCAAAAAGCATTCACGCCCACTTTTCCTCGGGCCAATGGGGAGCGAGGTGAAAGGTCGGAGGCAGAGGGTCAAAGATGAAAGAGCGAAGCCACGGGGCTTATAAAAACGACTGCGTTCGTCAGACGAGTTGAGTTGGAAGTGAAGAAGAGAGCAGTTAGCAGTTAGCAGTTAGCAGTTAGCAGTTAGCAGTTAGCAGTTAGCAGTTAGCAGTTAGCAGTTCGCGGAGTCGGAGTGAAGAGGACGGAGCTGTGGAGAGGCGGCGGCGGCGAAGGCGGACGAGGGGGTGCTCGCGTCGGATTCGGGGAACTGCGGAGGGAAAGGCCGGCGGCGCGACCGAGGTCGTGGTGGAGACGCTCGTCGCGGGACCCGAGATTTTGTGAAATCCTCCTTTCCCCGAGCATCAGCAACCCCCTCCTGTTTCCCCCCGCGCTAAGATAGTGCGACAAGGGGGGCCCCCTTCCCACCCCCTACCAGACACTGTCCGCGAGGCCCGCGGAGTTGAGGCACCACCGCCGCTCCGCGTCTCATCATCAGACGGGTAGGCCCGACACGGTCTCGGCCCCAGGCCCGCCTACCCCCTCATCCTGGAGGGTGGTTCTCTTTTCTTTTGCTTTGGGAATATGTGTTGTCGGCGCCGTCTGTGAAGTAAAATTGTATAAGTGTTGCCGTGTGCCGGTAGTCGGATAGATCTGCATTGTTGCATTTGCTTTTTGTCTTCTTCTTTTACATGTGCTTTTGGTGGAATTGTATATGTGTGCTTTCCGTTCATCGCGAAATAAATGTGCTTATTGTTGAACTGTTTTCCCGCTTCGCTTCGTCATTTCTTTCATTGAATCCCCATCTTGCTTCACGTAAAGGGTTGGTCGTGGGCTAAGACACCCGATAATTAATCGAACCGTCGAGGCCGACGAATAACACCGCTCGGTTATCCCGATAGTACGGAACGGGTCGCTTAAGTGGCCCGTGTCCGAAGTCGACCTGCGGCGAGGTGCGATCGCCCGGTCTACCCTCCGTGTGGGTACTTAGGTAGGTCGAATTTGGCGAGCAACCCTATCCCACGCGGGGGCCGATTGGCTCGATCGCGGTGAGACTGAAAGATCCACCCGTGACTGGTTCCCGGCGTTAGTCCGAGAGGGTCACGACTGGATTGTCCGTCCGGTGGGCGACGTGCCGCGATTCGAGTTACGTGGCCGTCCGCACGCCGGCGGGCGCGAATCCGCAACACTGGTGTCAGGTTGTGCGATACAAACCCATCGCCCTCCTCACGGCACTGGTAACGGAGAACGGGAAAACGGGCTCTCCTGTCTCCAATTAAATTCACGGGAATCGGTCCAGGGGTGAGAGAAGCGACCCCCGATTCCCTCCAAATTACGAGCGAGCTAAATTAACCCTTTAAGAGAAGCAAGATGGCGTCTCAAGGCGAGCGGGAGCCGGGGGTATTAGAAATGGATGTTGAATGTGTAGGATCCATGGCTCAGGATGAAATCCCCGTGCAGGAAATGTTGGTTGTACAGGAAAACGAACTCGCCCAACTGAACCCAGAGCCCGAAATGGGTGCGGCAGCGGCCGCGGTGTATGACACCTCCCCTCCCCCTCTCCACCAAAACCCGCCGACCCTTGCCGAAATGGCTCACCCAAGCGCACCCGACATGGCCCAGCTATGCGCCATGCTGGCAGCAATGACAGCAAAGATGGATACAAATACAAATGAAATGAAAAACGAAATGAAAGGCATGAACGAAAAGATGGATACAAATACAAATGAAATGAAAAACGAAATGAAAGGCATGAACGAAAGGATGGATACAAATACAAATGAAATGAAAAACGAAATGAACAAGCAAATAAACGGAATGGAAGCAAACATGAAGGAGGAAATGAAAAAGCTCCGGGGTGAGACGCAGAACATGGGCCGAAGCCTGCAGGCGGGCATGAAGGCCGTGACCGGGGAGATAAAAATGGCGACTCCACGTGTAGGAACGAACGAGCTGGGTGGGGGTGCAACGGCTGACAGGCCCGCGGTGGAGGCGGGTGACAAAATAATTCGGGGGGCGTGTTGGGCGAGGGTCGTGACTGTGACCGAAAGGGAAAAATTAAATGGGGAGACCAAAACGTGCGAGACGAGACACGAGGTGACGACAACGGAAATAATAGTTGAGACAAGGGAGGTAAAGGGTGAAGAGGTGACTGAGTTGGCAGGGACACGGGAGATGGGAATGATAGAGGGAAGACGACACGATGAAGACGGGGTAAGTGACGCACACACACACACACGGAGGGAGTGGAGGACAATGGGGGTGAGCTGGTGGACTGGGTGGAGGCCCGGTGCGAGCAGCTGGATGGCCTCCTCCAGGAACGAGGGGAGGGAGTATGCCCCCTTGAGGCGAGTCACGACCAGGTGAGTTCGGTCGTGCTTTGCGAGGTTGAGGGGACGAGTGCTGCGAACGGGTGCACGCCGAGCTTTGGGGGTATAGAGGCCCCGGAGACCCTTGTGGGGACACGAATCCCCAGTGTGGTTGTCCCTGTGTGTGTGGTGCAAGGTGTGAGTGCGTCCCCGTGTGTGGAAGCGACCCCGTGTGTGAGTGGTGTGGTGGCGATGGTGCCAGAGTACGTGCTTCCCAGCACGCCGTGTGTGGATGAGGCACCGTGTGTGGAAGAGGCCGTGTGTGTGGATGAAACGGCCAGTGTGGATGAGGCACCGTGTGTGAGTGTCGCCGTGTGTGTGAGTGAGGCACCGCGGGTGAGTGCCCCCGCGTGTGTGAGTGAGGGACGGTGTGTGGATGAGGAACCGCGGGTGAGTGCCCCCGCGTGTGTGAGTGAGGCACGGAGTGTGGATGAGGGACCGCGGGTGAGTGCCCCCGCGTGTGTGAGTGAGGCACGGAGTGTGGATGAGGCACCGCGGGTGAGTGCCCCCGCGTGTGTAAGTAGTATGGATGTGTGAGTAGTGAGGCACGCGTGAGTGAACGGCCGAGTGCAAGGGAGACCGTGTGTGTGAGAGAGCGGTATGTCAGGGAGATGTCGGTGGGCATGCGGGAGCACGCAGCCGCGTCTCCCGGGGTGAATGTGATGGAATGGACTGTGAGCGTCGTTACACGCAGGTGTGCGTGGGTGGAATGGAGGCGACGACGGAGACATGTGAAGAAAGAAAGCCGAGTGGCGGCTGTAGTTGTTTCAGGCACCGTGCCGGGTTCACCCAGCAGTGAGCACGAGGTCCGTGCTGTGCAACGCACGAGGCCACCACGTGCTCGCTTGCGAGAGTGAAGTCCCGGTCCGGAAACGCACGCGGTGGATTTGCCGATCCCGCGGACGGACAAAGTTTAGGCAGGTAAATGGATTTGGACCGGATGGATTCTCCACGCGATCGTGTGTGTTAAGCTCCAACGGGCAAAGCACATGTGTTCGCGTGGGGAACCCCTCGAGACGTGGGGCTTGTGTTTTTTTTTATGCGCACGGTGACGTCATGGCTGCACGTGGGGTTGGAATCCGGCAGGAGGGGTATCCCTGCCGGATTGTACCGTCCAAGGAGGGACGAGGTGCACGTGCAGCTGCATGACGTCACGGGCAGGTGAAAAGTGCGCGAGCTGGGAGTTGCCGCGCTGGTGATGCGCATGGAAAAAACAAAAAAAATAATAATAAATAAAAACAAGCCTCACTTTCGGGTGCACAGGATTCCTGGGCAAGGGGTGGAAGACCCTCTTGACCCAGGGCACAGGAAGGAAACTAGTTAGGGGGAAGGGTTAGCTTAGTTAGACCGACTTCATGGGGCAGGGGTAAGTCCTCATGGAGTCCGTGGAATGGATTAGTTAGAGGGATTATAGTCAGATTTAGGTTGGGTAAATAATTTTTGGGACATTGGAGACAGTGACAGCCTTTGGATGTGTAGTGGGGACGTAGCTTAGCTACGTAGTGTTAAAAGGAACGTGTTGTAGTTTAAGGGACGACGTGGGAGCACGAGTTAGTTAAGGGAGGTAGTTAGAAGGATGGCAGAGTTCAGCGGTGTGTGTGTTGAAGAGTTGTGAGGTGAGTACATGGTGAGTGAGTGAGGCCAGCGGGTCTGTGTGTATGGAGCGAATGGGGAATGCATGGTGCGATGAGTGATTGGGGGGAGGAGTGACTCCCGCCCAAGGGACCCCGGGGTCAGTATAAAGTGTTAGGGGGTTAGTCAAATTGAAAAATGGAGGTCGTTTTGTTGTTGGTGTGAATGTAGGCTCGAAACCCGTTTGGAGGGGTGCAGGAGCTCTGTTGACGGGCTTGGGAGCGTGGCTGCGAAAGGTGAGTATCGCTGAGTGGGTACCCCGGGCACCAGGCTAGTCGGCCGTGGTAGGCCAAGGGCCCATGGGGGGCCGGGATAGCGTAGTGGGCACGGGTGCGCCTGCTTGGTGTGGGGGCCCGGGGCGCCATTAGCCGCGTGGGCAGTGTTGTGGGCACGGGTGACCCTCGGAAAGGGGCCTGGGAAGCCAGCCTGCCACGTGTGCGTTTCAGGGGAGGTGCCATGGGGGGCACTCCCCGGTGTTAGGGAGCTGGTAGGCTCGGAGGCAGTGTAGTGCCCGGGGGTGCCATCGTCGGAGAATCGGCAGAGGGTCGTGCCTGCCAAAGGGAGCCACGTGTCCCAGCCATGAGACCGTGTGAGGGCACGGAGAGAAAATTGGGGGGGCGAGGCCCGAAATTGTAAGGACACCAACACAGGCGACGGGAATCTGGGTTGTTAGAACCAATAGTTTAAGCGAGAGGCGCTTGTTGAAAGCCCCGGGGTAGTTTAACAGTTAAATGGATAGGGTAGATTAGGAAGTGTACCCCTCCGCACCATCCATCCCCTCGCTCTCGTTGTGGGCCGCTGGACCCACTTTGGTTATAGATCGCTGAACTCTGGGGAGGCCATTCTGAGGCTTGAGTTGGGCCTCGACACAGGATGCTAGCTCTCCCTTACTCCCCTCCGGGAAGGGAACGTAGGGGTTGGGAGTAGGCTAGGTGACAGGATAGGTTAGCCGAACAAGGACAATAAAGGGGGTTAGGGGACGATTTATAGTGGGGAAGTAAAAAAAAAAAGGAAATTAAAAAAAAAAAAAAATAAGTGGGGGCTAAATTGGTTTTTGACAAATTAAGGGAGTGGGTATGTACAGTGACAGGCAAAGGCGATAGGTGGGAGGGAGACAGGTAGGTAGGTCCGAGCCCGCCTTCCAAGTGGCCAGCACCACCGCACTCCCTCCACCAACCTCCACGGAACGGCAAAGGCTGGCCAACTTCATCGGCAGCTGTTGTTTTGCTGCGAGGCCTGTGCCGGCTGGATCGTCTGCAGCTGCTGTGCTGCAAGGCCTGTGCCGGCCCACTTCATCTGCCGGCTGGCTGTTTTTCTTCAAGGCCTGTGCCGGCCAGTTCATCTGCCGGCTGTGTTTGCCTGCAACGGCCTGGTTCTGCAGGCTGTGTTTGCCTGCTGCCTTTGCCATGCCATGCCCACTGCCCCTGTTCACCAGCCCCGTTCAATTTTTGCTTTGCCCCCCCCCCCCCCGTTCATTGCCATGTGCGCCAGGATCAAGGCAACAGTTTGCAAGCTGCAAGAACTGCCCTGTTGGCAGCTACAACACGGGCCTGCAGTGGCGGCCCGTGCACCGTGTTTGTGTTCATCCATCCATTCGTTGTGTTCATTGCGTGTACCACTTGAGCTGGCACGGAGACTGCGTTGTGCAGCCCATGCACCGTTGTGGTTCACTGCGTTCAGGTCAAACCATTCATCCATCCATTCGTTGTGTTCATTGCGTGTACCACTTGAGCTGGCACGGAGACTACGTTTGTGCAGCCCATGCACCGTTGTGGTTCACTGCGTTCAGTTCAAAAGGGAAGGCCTTGGACTGCGTGTGAGCAGCCAGCCACGTTCCCTGTCACCTGCATTGTTTTGAGCCAGAGACTGCATGCGGGCAGCCTGGCTCCCTGCTAACTGCTTTTCTTTTGCAGAGTTCATTGATCCTGGGCCATGGTTTAGTGTAAAATTTGTAAGTTAAGGTTAAGATGTACTGTACATATGAGTGCTCCCCCGGCATGTTTGTCTTAGCGCCGGCAATTTTATTTAAGTCGTCCGTGTGAGTGAGTTTGTTTAGGTAGTTACTCAGCCCTTAGGTTATTTATTTTGGGGACACGAATACCATGAATGTCGCACTCAGGGATCCGTAGGTAAAATGTACTAGGGGAAAACTACACATGATGGCACACGAAAATTTGACGACTCGGGACGAGTCTGTAAAAAGGGGAGGGGGTAGTGTTGTGGTTGACCAAATTCGCAAACCACCATTCAGGTCCCTTAGGTGAGATATCTCGGTAAGTATATGTGTAGTTAGGCCCAAATCCGTTGTCTAGAGGGAATGTCATTCATGAGGGCTGCGACTCTTCAGGATAGCCGTTTTTCTTTTACTATCTTTATTTTGGACCAGCCGCCATTATTACCACCACCAACCACATCTCAACAGCCATCACAACAACCACCAACCACAACGCCGCTTCACCACAACTGCCACGACCTTTACCGTCACAACTCGCCACCATCACATCACCGTCATCTCGCGCCACTCGTGGGCACCGAAGCTGGACTCGTGTAGGGCGCGCACCGAGCAGCGTGTTCAAAAGCATCGCGGACTTACCGCAGAAAAACGGATCAAAAACGACTCACGCCCACTTTTGTTCCGTCCAATCGGTGAGCGAGGGGCGATTTGGCCCCGCCTCCAGGGCGTTGGAGGGCGGTCGCTATATGCAAATTCATGGATCAAAAAGCATTCACGCCCACTTTTCCTCGGGCCAATGGGGAGCGAGGTGAAAGGTCGGAGGCAGAGGGTCAAAGATGAAAGAGCGAAGCCACGGGGCTTATAAAAACGACTGCGTTCGTCAGACGAGTTGAGTTGGAAGTGAAGAAGAGAGCAGTTCGCAGTTAGCAGTTCGCAGTTGGGAGTTCGCGGAGTCGGAGTGAAGAGGACAGAGCTGTGGAGAGGCGGCGGCGGCGAAGGCGGACGAGGGGGTGCTCGCGTCGGATTCGGGGAACTGCGGAGGGAAAGGCCGGCGGCGCGACCGAGGTCGGTCAAAACTGAAACTGAAAGAAACTGAAAGACAAGCATTGAAAATAATGTACACGGTTTTTCGGCAGCTGCACAGCAACGGGTGGTTGCTAGGCAACGAAATTCAAGCGCGCACCTTCCCAGAGCATATGGCACCTGTTGGCAAAGTTTCATCGAAATCAGTTCGCTGGTTCGTGCTGTGGAGCCTCGCGTTGCAGACACACATACACACACACACACACACACACACACACACACACACACACACACACACACACACACACACACACACACACACACACACATACACACACACGGAAAACCCGACAATAAGGGATATCTAGCATATATAGCGAATCCAATATCTGGAGATGCAAGGTGTTGAGGTCTTACCATTTCATGTTTATACAAGCGAGTGGCAGCACACACATACACACACACACACACACACACACACACACACACACACACACACACACACACACACACACACACACACACACACACACACACACACACACACACACACACACACACACACACACACGACTGAACTGGTGTTTGATATAGCAAACCCAAATCGAGAGAGATGTATCAGTGTTATTCTCAGGGTACAACCATTATTCAAAGAGCGATGCAGGGATGGTTTCACATGATCATTTATTGTGACCATCCTCACCTAGTTTACATACTTTTTGGCATATCACATCCACATCCTTTAACATAAAAAACAACAACGTTCTTTTTACTTGTTTCTGTACTTACAAAAAATATATTTACATTTTTAATCACCAACTTTACTTAATGACTGTCGCACAATGACGACAAGTCGACGACAAACTGCATGGCTGCGTACATGCCTGTGAGATTTACGGACCGAAGAAATTTCCTGCACTCTGTGCAGTGTGCACATGGCATCACACCTGCGATAATTAATATTAATAATATTCGTATTTTATATGATTATAACCATCATACATCGAGCAACAATGGTTGTCGGACTGTACGTAATATTCCACTGTTAACCACACCTGTCTTTAAAAGTGGTTTTCTGTTGTCGCTGCCTTCAGACTGTACAAAATATAACGCTGCTAACCACACCCATTTAGTTGTAATTGGCCCTCAGACAATTGTATCGCCATGGCCACGCCCTCACCAGGCTGATTGGCTTAGTTAAGCAGGTATGCCTACTTTCCATGGAATTTGAGTTGTCATTGACCTTTCCACTATAAAATGCAGTCGATTCGTGTTTAAACCGAGTCCTTACCTCGAACCAATATTGAGTTAGGTTCTCCGAAAATAAGAATAAGAACAATTACAATCAAACTACTTTGAGTCGGTGAGTTTTGCAGCTTAGCAATGCTGTCCAAGAGTTTAATAAGTGTTACTGGATGTGAAATCATTCACTGATGACTGTTAGGTACCTTGTAAGTTGATAAGTTTTTATATTGGTGGATTTTTTTTGGAGGATTTGTGTTGTATTAAACATATGGAGTGTCCTGCCCACCCCGACATAAAGAGTCTAGTGACTTCCTGATAAAACCAAATTTCACACGGAAATTTTTTTTGGGAGGTAGGGGGCTGCTTATTATTTGGCGCCCCCTGCGCTCATGCTTGGGACGGTGGCTCCACCTTCCCTCTCCTCACTATGCCACTGCCCTTCACCCTTGTCTTCAATCTAACTCTTGAAAGTCCAGAAAACAGGACTGGGGCCAAGCAAAACTCCCTGCTCAGGATGTCCAACCTGCCTGTCAAGATGAGAGCCAGATCGCCACCCCAAGCGACTCTTAGAGAAGAAGCCATGCTCGGACCTGCTTTCGGGCTCAAAGGGAATCCACATCGAAGCACCAGATGCGTGCAGGTCGGACTGCCAGTGACCCCATAGTTAACCTTCCCTTTCAAGCCAAGCAGTCACAGGCTGACTTGGCAGCTTTTTCTGCAATGGTACTCCACAAAGGTGCATTCTTGTTCCTTGGATTGATAACCTATTTGGTCACTGCCGCTGCCTTCTTACTCACTCTGGATCCCTTCTTGGCCTTTGTGATATAGACAATAGTTGAAACGGTTTGTAATGACGCTGAAGCCTTCTTGCGTTTTGCCCAGCAAGATGACTCAGTAAAGTACCAGATTGCGCTCTGATGTAGTGCGTTTGACTTGTGCACTGTGCGATGCAAGCTGGCGCCCACCCTCCCTGAGATGCTGGCCGAGTATTGTTGTGGTGCCAGGTTCGGTGGCGAGGATGACTGCTAGACGGAGCAGTCGGGCCGTCTCCCACCGAACACCGGAATTTAAAGGTCATCACCCCGGATAACTCCAGAGTCGACGGGTCGCTTAAAGGACCGTGGTCGCCAATATTTCGACGGCGTGAGGTAGGGTCCACTTGTCTATTCCAACTTGCCTAAGTACTCACGCCATCTAACTACCGGGGAAGCCACACTCTCGGTCGGCTTTATCCGAACCGAGTCGCTGTTACCGACTGGGATCTGGCGTAACCGAGCGGAAGTTACCAAAGCCGCGCCGGTCGAAATGACAATTTACGGCACAAACGGCCTTACTACTTCTCAAGCCCGCACCATAATGGGCCAATTAAAGAAACGACAGGCAACGGGATGGTACATTTAACAGGGGGTTATTTTACAATAATCGGGAAGGGAGACAGAGCAGACTGAATCACGAATATGCAATGTACAATGAGCAATCAACACTTATGCAGTTCTGCTTACAGACTGGGCCCACAGACAGACACACACACCCAAAAGAAATGGACTCCGTCGGGTCTTTATAGGACCCTCCAACCAAGGAGGATAGGTCAGCTGGGGGGGTCAGAGTCCGGCTGTGCACCTGTCTGACTTATGCGGTTTGGTTGGTCTTGTTCGGTGGGACTTGAACCCACAGCTATGACGCAGCACCAAGCACCAAGGGCGAGGGATATGTGACAGACGCCAGCTAGCACGAAGGCGGACGAGACGAGAGGAATCCTTGCGCTGCGAGGACGACCAGAAAACCAGACCAGACGAATGGATCACCAACCGGCCAGGCGAGAGCAGACCAGGGCCAGCGCAGACAGAACGCGCCGAACATTCTCCCTCCCCCTCGCGCGTGGGGGCCAGAGGGACTGCCTCTGACATCACCTCATCCCTCATTGGACCGGGGGGGAGGGGGCGTGTCGGTTGCCTTGGTGGCCTGCCTTAATTGGGTGGAGGGCGTATCGATGTCTCCCCCTCCCCCGAAGAGGCCCGCCCCTCGAAGAGACTGCGCAATAGGATATGGCGTTCTGGCTTCCCATTGGCTGGCGAGCGTCGGCCGATGCTCGCTCCTCTCTGAATGGACAAGAGAGACTCTAGGCCCTTTTTTGGAGCGAAAACCAGAGCGCCAGCGACCGATGAAACCCTGCCTACGCATGTGTTCGGTACGCCAGCGCGCCAAGAATGTGAATAGTGCCGAAAGCAGAGGGTGGCTGTTGCTGTCGACTCCTTTGGAGGGTTGTTGGGGGAATTAAGATGTAAAAAAGACCTGACTATAAAATAACCTGCAGCACACACACGAAATTCCCATTAAACACAGGGAGGAATCTAACTATACACATACTTATCGAAATAACTAAGCTTAGGGACTGCTGTCTGTTTGTGCGCAAAAGGCTTCCAAATCCGTAACAGTATCACGTCCTTGTAAGGACAGTGACAAGGACTCACAACCTTTTAGAGTGGAGGGTGGTCTCCACAAGAGTTATGCAATAAGTCCCTTCCTTTTTGTGATGGTGATGGATGTGCTGAGTGATGACAAGAGAGAGAGAGAGAGAGAGAGAGAGAGAGAGAGAGAGAGAGAGAGAGAGAGAGAGAGAGAGAGAGAGAGAGAGAGAGAGAGAGAGAGAGAGAGAGAGAGAGAGAGAGAGAGAGAGAGAGACGCAGAGAGAGAGAGAGAGAGAGAGAGAGAGAGAGAGAGAGAGAGAGAGATGTGGGAGCTTCTGTTCGCAGACGACTTAATCATAACAGCAGAGTCAAAAGAAGAGCTACATAGAAGATTGTTGGAATGGCAAGAGGTTCGAGAGGGAGGGATTGAGGATTAATGCTAGAAAGACAAAAGGTCATGGTGTGTAGTAAGACTGGAGCAGAGAGAGAAAGAGAAAGTGAGAGAGAGTGAGAGAGTGAGAGAGTGAGAGAGTGAGAGAGTGAGAGAGTGAGAGAGTGAGAGAGTGAGAGAGTGAGAGAGTGAGAGAGTGAGAGAGTGAGAGAGTGAGAGAGTGAGAGAGTGAGAGAGTGAGAGAGAGAGAGAGAGAGAGAGAGAGAGAGAGAGAGAGAGAGAGAGAGAGAGAGAGAGAGAGAGAGAGAGAGAGAGAGAGAGAGAGAGAGAGAGAGAGAGAGAGAAGAGACTTTTGCATGCTTTTATTATAAAAGTATCAAAACACACCAGAAAAAGCACACTCCATAAAAACAAATCCAAACAATTTTACAGCAAAAATAAATTCAACAAAAGCAAGCGTGTCTGTTCCTGTCAAACACACCACAGGGTAATACATATATGCAAAAAAGTAAGTGTAAGTACTTTCCACTTTTACAAACAGATTCCTCACGAAAAGAAACTCAAAACCTCATCAGTGTACCACTGATCACCCACAATATCCAGGCTCGAAAGATAAGCCTGCTCCATTTTTACTCGTGCCAAAACCATACCTTTAAAGCACAAAAGCACATTTGCATTTTCCCTTTCAATTTTGCTTTCCTGGTTTTATAAATTGCCAGTTTAGCAATGCCCAACAGAAAAGACAAAAACGAGAGGACTGGTTTACTTTTATAATTCCCCCCGATTCCATAAATAAAGACCGGAAAGGAAAAAAGAAAATTAAATTTATAGAAAAGCTGTTGAAGGAAGAGAAAGAGGGGTACGAATCTCTTACATTCAATAAAAACGTGGGCAACATTTTCAATCAAATCACAAAAAGGACAAGAAATTGGAACAGAAGAATTAAACTTTTGGAGTAATGTCTGTATGACCAGGGCTTGATGTGCTCGTCTCCAATTCAGGTCTCCAGTTCGCCCAAGAGTTGGAGAACTATCCATTTTGTTCCACACTGGAGTTAAAAAAGCTCCAGCGGGTAAGGTCTCATTCCACCGATTTTTCAACAGTTTTGTAAAACCAGGTATACATGCTTCCAGACATATGTTGTAGATAGCCGTTTTCCCCATGACGTGAAACACACCAATTTTTTTTTTTTTTGAGGCAATTTGAAGTTCAGGGAAATAGAGACGTGAGTCTACCACTTCATCTACCCCAGTCCACCCGATGTTTAGTCTATGAAAGGTTTGAATTACTGCTTTCAAGACATTTTCCACAATACGAGCAGAACGAACACCAGTTTTTAAGTTCTCCCATATTGGGAAGTTGGGAATTGGGAAGTTCTCCCAATTTTTTTGTTGATAAGCTTCAATTCATAGAAATAAGCCTAAATATTTAAACCCCTCACTGCTCCACTGTATTCCTCCTGGTAAAACAGGCAGGGACGAGGAAGGCGATCTGGGGCCCACCCAAAAAGCTACACTTTTTTCCAATTTACCCTTGCAGTAGAAGCAAGCTCAAACTGGGTAAGGCAACGAGAGACCTCAGAAACATCTTTTTGATTTGCAATAGCAACACAAATATCATCAGCATAAGCTGAAACGACGACTTTGGAGTTTTGTGAAAGAGAGACTCCTAACACTGAGTTCCGAAGTAAAACTAATAAAGTTTCAACGGATAGATTGTGGAGCATGCCTGATAGCGCACAGCCCTGACGGATGCCTCACTGAAAGGGGAAAGGGTAACAAAGACTATTATTAACCTTCAGCTGACAAGTTGCATTTTTGTACAATAACTTAACATAAACAATAATTTTTTCCCCAAACCCTGTTCTCCTTAATACATCAAACAAAAAAGAATGGTTAACACTGTCAAAAGCTTTTTCTTGATCTAAAAGTAATAAACCAAAACCAGGAGATGTAGTTCGACTGAGACTGATCAAGTCTCTCACCAAAAAAAAATATTATCGTATATGGAACGTTCTGGAACACAGTATGATTGATCAGTGCCAATCAAGAAAGAGATGACTTCCTTTAGACGGGTTGCAAGTGCTTTTGACAATATTTTATAGTCCGTGTTGAGGAGTGACACAGGCCGCCTGAGGAGTAAAGGAGAGGAAGCAATCACTTTCACTTCCTCGTTTGGTGGGGGTGGATTAATTACGTCACGATTACACACCCTCTCTCCAGCGCCGGTCGGGGTGGACGAGTCCAATTCGTCAAACACCTCAGCCGGTGGGGGGAGGGGCGGGGGGGCTAGGCTCCCGATTCACCTTCTCCCCATTAGTTTGTGGTGAGGAAGAATCGTTCCTCATCGAACCTTCAC
>NC_140965.1:25043350-25073350 GCF_056783735.1 Eptatretus burgeri
ATGGAATAGGGCCTCGGTCCTATTTTGTTTGATTATAAATAAGAACAGAGTTCAATTTGTTCGACCACTTTATTAGCGTGGAACGACAATAATCAAACAAGTATTGAACAGGTTGAAACACCCACAACATCCCTGGCTCCGGGTCAGGCTGCGCATGCGCACTGGCACAGGGGACCGTCGATATGTAGAATTACCGTAAAGTACAATCTTCTCTCTCTCTCTCTCTCTCTCTCTCTCTCTCTCTCTCTGTCTCTGTCTCTGTCTCTGTCTCTGTCTCTGTCTCTCTCTCTCTCTCTCTCTCTCTCTCTCTCTCTCTCTCTCTCTCTCTCTCTCTCTCTCTCTCTCTTTCTCTCTCTCTCTCTCTCTCTCTCCTGTTTGTTCTTTGTATACTGTCATGGCCGCTCCTTGCTTCGTGTCGTGAGTACCCCTTCTCTGCTGTGCTGTTTGGTGTTTCCACTTTCCCCATTTTTCGTTTCCCATGTGTTCGTTTTCTACTTGTGGACTTTTCCCGTGTTATTTTCCTTCCTGTCTGGAGAAGAAAGAGAGAGAGAGAGAGAGAGAGAGAGAGAGAGAGAGAGAGAGAGAGAGGGAGAGGGAGAGGGAGGGAGAGAGAGAGAGAGAGGGGGGGGAAGAGAGAGAGGGAGAGAGAGGAAGAGAAAGAGAGAGAGAGAGAGAGAGAGAGAGAGAGAGAGAGAGAGAGCGAGAGAGAGAGAGAGAGAGAGAGAGAGAGAGAGAGAGAGAGAGAGAGAGAGAGAGAGAGAGAGAGATGGAGATGGAGATGGGGATGGAGAGAGAGAGAGAGAGAGAGAGAGAGAGAGAGAGAGAGAGAGAGAGAGAGAGAGAGAGAGAGAGAGAGAGAGAGAGAGAGAGAGAGAGAGATAGAGATAGAGATAGAGATAGAGATAGAGATAGAGATAGAGATAGAGATAGAGATAGAGATAGAGATAGAGATAGAGATTAAAACAAGTGGACAAATTCAAATACATTGGCTCATCACCAAAGAAAGAGGGAGTTTGTGATACAGAAGTCCTGGACAGAGTAAAGGTAGCATGTATAAGGTGGAACGAGGTTCATGGTGTCGTCTGTGATGGAAGGATAGTGAGAAAATTGAAGGTAAGAATGTACAAAACGGTAATGTTGTCGGTTATAATGTATGGTGAAGAAACATGGTTTTTTTTAGGAGAAGTGAAGAGGGATTTTGCTGAGCAATGAGAGCAGAGATAAGGATTTGGCTGGCCCGATGTGGTTGGAAGAGTTGAGTGGGTGCCAGGCTTTGCCTTTTCATTAAAAAAATTTCCTTTTGCTTATTCGGGACTCAAGACATTTTCATGACATTTATTTATTTGCAAGTGAACGTTATTCTGATAAATAAGTTTATATCAACTTTTGCATGTAAATTACGAAATGGAGGACAAGTTTATTTCATACTCTTACGATAGCCTAAGCCGTGGTGGTTAAGACTTTCGCAAAGTTAAAAGCGATTAAGACAAAGACCATTAACGGAGTCCAGACGAGTGGCGGATACAAGTTATTGATGAAGTATGTTGTCAATGAGTTCATTCATAGTGATTTTTGGGCTCTCATTCACACGATCCTTTCCTTCTCTAAAGAAGTTTAACCAGTCCAGGAGAAGCCATCCTCCACACTTACAGCTACAGGCCCAGGCAGCAACCATAAGCTTGCAGACACGTTTGGGAAGTGGAAATTATTACCCCACTGGATTTCACTTCCAGATAATCCGAGACTTTCAAAATGACACATTCTGCCCCAGGATGCTCAGGGTGTAACAACAGAAACCCAAAGAAGTGTTGGGGTACAGGAATCATAAAGTATATCGTGTGTGGGAGATAAGGATTGTTACCTCAAATGTCTCACAAAGCTTCTAAAAGAATCTGAAAATACGTGGGAAAGTATGACTGCAGTCACTAGCTTGTATTACCAGGAAATGATAGGAAATCAACACTTCTCAGTCCTATCATATCGTTTAGATGCTGAAAATTATGTTGAAGAGACGATTTGAATTGTAGATTTCACTCGAGCAACGGCAGGTTAAAAATCCCGGGGAGCAGAACCGAGTCACTGAAAAGACACACAAAACATCATTTAGAAAGTCTGATATTATGGAAGGTAAATATCACGAGGAAGACAGAGATTACGGTGGAGGAATGTCGTGGAAAGAGAGTTGAAGAACAAAGGATTAAGAGAAGAAGATGTAGGAGATGTAGGAGAATGGAGAAGTCAGACCCGAGTCGCTGACCCCTATCTGTTGGGTAGTTGGGATGAAGGCTTAAAAAAATGAAGAAGACTCTTGGGTGGTGAAACAGTTGGTTGCAGTATCCTGAAAGCTTGTTTCAACCTTCGGGGAAACGTGGCTTGAACATCAGGATGCATGGTGAGAGCACCCCTTGGTGGCAATACCCCACAGGTACAGGTGTGTGTTTTAAACATGCTCACATTGTATTTGAGATTAAACCTACAATCAGACACCGATTAACTTCTCATCGATAACCATTGTTTCTTTTCAAACATTTTTATTTCAAACGAATATGCCAAGGAGTCGCCCTTTGGCTGTTTATGTTCATTTTACCTCTTTTGTTTCCAAAACTCATAAAAGTAGAAAGCAATGGTCATAACTAAGCCTAATGTTGGCTGAAGAGTTTGGGTGCCTGGCTGAAGATCTTATGGTCTTAAGTTAAAGCCCCTGTCATGTCATTGACATAACACCAGGTGGGGTGACTCAGCCTGTCATCCTTCCGAGGTCGGCAAAATGAGTCCCAGCTTGCTGGAGTAATAAGCCATTCGGGTCCTGCGTAGAAATGGCGACCCGTCCAGGATCGTACTCCTTAGCCCATTTAAACTGCCTCGGTAGCCCGATGCACCTCACGGCATGAAAGCAATGGTTATTTATTTAATGATCACAACTGCAACTTGCATCTCGAGTGCAGGTTGAACCTCACGAGGCTGGCACAACAAGCTTGACACAACAAGCCAGCTGACAAGCTCATTAACTCGAAGGTGTTACCAAAGTATTCACAGCTCTAATGTCTTGTCGGGTGCCCGTACAGACAGACCCAACATGCTGAAGGTCGTGGCGCTTTATAGTAATCTGGTAAAGTTATCAAACCATTGAACCATCATCAGTGGTATTTCAATCCACCTTGTTCGAGTCCATTGGTGTAATCCTCATACAGCCGCTTCTATAGCTCTCTTCATAGTACAGGCCAAAAACCGCAGGCAGTGACACTCGTTTGGCCGAGACTACTGGGCCAAAAGTCTGCTGTTCCAAAAGATTTTGTGGGTTGATATCCATAAGTCAATGTAGATAGGATAGTCAGCTGAACTTCCAGTGAAAATTTTAAATGGACCCCCTGATCGTGCCCCCTTCGTCCAGATATCAGGACAGGTAATTATCCAGTATGACCTAACCTTTTGAAAAGGTGGACCAAGGGATTAACGTCCACCAGCAAATGCTCGTAGAGAGGACAGCCAGCAGAAAGGACAGTTGGTTTAACATCCCGTCCAAAGAATGGGACAGTTTATAGTCTCAGGCCAGGAATCGAACCCTGATAAGACAGCTCAAGGCTGTCAAAGTTACATCCCAGCAATCTTGCATGCTCCATAATACAATATATCAGTTTGAAAATACTGTCGTGGATCATTCTGATCAGACCTTCTGGTGTCACTCTGATTGATGGGAGATTTATTTTCTATCTCATTGAAGACATGTTTACCTATTTATAAACCCAAATGTCAATCTTTGGTTTACATTGACTTGGCAGCGCAAAAGTCAAAAATAAATTGTGCAAGCGTTTGTTTGTCCCTGCTCTTTCAAGGGAGTTATTGACAGCTTCACCATTTGTCCTTCACAGAGGTAAAGACTTCTCATTGAATTTGTGGGATGCCATGGTTGCCTCCATGTTGCCTGCAGGTCTTGTTTGACCTTTCTCATGGGATCGCAATCATGAATGTAGAACAATTGAATAAGAAAATGAAGTGATACGTTTAGGAATATTTGGGTCTTGATGCAAACTTCAGGTTGCAGGAATATGAGCAACTCTGGCATAGTAGCCCTGACAGGTATACTAATGATTTCAACAATTCAAAACAAAATGATTCATTGCCTTCCCTTGAGGATGCCTTGGGACTAAAGGGCACATGCAAGTAAGGAATTGCTTTTAAAACGAAAGGTGAGCAGCCATCGGCATCACTCTGTTTGGCCGTCGCAAGGATGAGTTTCCAATGTCTGCAAATTTTTAAGAGGTGGTGGGAAGAAGGGTTGGTGGTAATCAAGACACAAGTTAAGCCTGGTGTTGCCTTAATGGTTGGGGTGGGCTGGATTAAGATCTTAGGGTCTTGAGTTCAAGCCCCTGTCAGGCTGTTGAATTAACACCAGGTGGGTTGACTCGGCCCACCATCCTTCCAAGGTTGGCAAAATGAGTACTAGCTTACTGGTAACAGGAGCACCGCATCAGCGGTGCATGGGCACCCCCGGAAAATGATGCAGCCAAGCAGTCACTGGACGCATACGAATAAATAACAAAATATCATATATGAGTGTATATTATCCAGTGGGTGAAATGAATTGGGATTAAAGAGAAATAAAGGGAGAGATTTCCACATGGCATTATGATGGACAACCACCCAAAAGGGAAGACATGCAACGGTCTTGTTGATTCTGTCACATTCAATACTAGCAAAAGTACCCGTCGCTTTGCTGATGGGTGAAATCAAAAGACAACATGTACTTCACACAAATATTCTGCTCTATTCCCTCTATAATTTGCACGAGGTCATCTTCCGTCTACTTGCAAGTCAGCTGATATCACATTGATCAACCATCCTTTCTGCTTATACATGGTGTGGGCAAAAAATCACTACCCCTGCACTGCACTGCAAAGCTCAGTATTGGATGTTTTGGTTTGAACCTCCGCTTAAAATGAGTGAAATGAAACATTTCGAAAATTTTGAATTACTCTCACTCAGATTTCAACAATCGCCGGAATGCATATTTTCAACTTGTTTAAACTTTCTTTATACAAGACGAAGAATATTTATAATAACAGCGACCACCGGGTGGCACTCTACGATACTCATTTACGTAGAGAGAATTGGGGTGTTTCCCCACCCTGAACCTTCTCCCCCAGATATGCTACCCCGACAAAAACCACACTTGGGGTACCCTTAGGCAACATGGAAGGTTTGGTTGGATTTGGTACTGTATTTTTTTCATTTTTGAAGCATATACAAACAAATAAACACAAATTGGTTGATGTATTGTTGTAGTCACCAGACTCTTTGCTGTTGCCCGGTCCGAATTTCGACCAACTGTTGAATTAATACCAGGTGGGGTTAACTCAACTGGTCATCCTTCCGAGGTCAGAAAATCTTTCACCTGCCAATATCTTTAGAGATAACAATTTTAATGCCCATCCAAAGTGTTGCCCTGAATACATTAAGAAAGAGAAGGGCACTTGGTAGAGTGCATACCTCCACCATGGAATGCCTGATCCAGGAGAACATATCAGGCCCAATAAATTTTTGAAATATTATGCTATACAGTACTATATAGTTTTTTGGTCCAACCTCTCAATGGTGAAGAATCGCTTTTTAATTAAATAATTCTCGTATCCTATCTTTGCCGAGTGTTGGCTTAATGGTTCGGGCGGTGGGCTTTGGATCCTTGGGTCCTGAGTTCAAATCCTGCTCAGCTGTTGAATTAATACTAGGTGGGGTTAACTCAACCTGTCATCCTTCCGAGGTCGGCAAAATGAGTGCCACCCGTCGGAGTGGCGATCCGTCCAGGATTGTGCCCAATAGCCAACGAGACTGCTTAAGCAGCACCAACGCTCTGCACAGAGTATGGTCCCAATCTCCTCCTCCTCATATCCAGATCTGGATTCGGATCTTCACCGAAATCTAATCAGTTCGTCCTTTTCACATACCGAACCTGTCCACAAAATTTCATCCGGATCCGTCAACAACTTTTTGAGATATCCTGTATACAAAGAAACAAACAGACAGAAAGGGGTGAAAACATAACCTCCTTCATTTTCGGTGGTGGAGGTAATGAATCACAATCTGTTGGACTGGCATTGCACTGAGACCACACGAGGCAAAGCAAATTGATTGATTGCCCTGTAGCTTTGTTTTCACTGACAATGCAAAAAAGACATTGTAACTCCACTGAGTCTTGCTCAGTTTCCAGAGGCTCAGACTACAAATGAACAAGTAAAATAGGCATAAAATGTCATAGCCCCCCCCATTGTTTTAGTAATTTTTCTGGCAAGAGATACAGGGCTCGCCCATATTTATGTACCACTAAAATGGCTACTAGTCTACCAGTCGGCCATCATTGATCAGATCGCCAAATAATGTGAGGTGCACGTATATGCCACCATGTACTGTGCTTGTTCTAAGTTTGAACAAAATTGGACCACGCATGTCTAAGAAATGGTTGAGGATGTGTTCAACATTGGGGTTTTACACCTAAAATAGCCGCCAGTCGGCCATCTTGAATCTGATCTAGAATAAAAATGACTTGCATATGTAAGCTATCATTCCTTATCTATGTGCCAAGTTTGAACAACATCGATAAACGCATGCCCGAGAAATAGTTGAGGACGTGTTCAACATCAGGTTTTTCACAACGACAATGGCCGCCAGTCTACCAGTCGGCCATCTTTGATCAGATTGCAAAACAAAGTTACGTGCATATACAAGCCATCATTCGTTGTCTGTTTGTCAAGTTTGAACAACATTGGTAAATGCATGTCCGAGAAATGGTTGAGGATATGTTGAACATCAGGGTTTTTTAAAAATAACTAAAATGGCCGCCAGTCGGCCATCTTGAATCTGATCTCGAAAAACAATGACGTGTATATGTATGATAATTTTTTGTCTTTGTGCTAAATATGAATAAAATCGGTCTATACACGTCTGAGATATGGTTGCGGACGCACACGTACGCACGCACGGACATGAAAATCGAGACCAAATCCATAAGCTCCCATTTCGGACGATGTCCAACGGGGGCTAATAATATTGTTGCCATAAGCTGAATTTGAATCTACGTCTTCAAGGAGGCCACTCCACTGGACTCACCGCAAGGCCACCACCATACTGTTTCTTGTAACATTGATTTTGGAGCTTTTTCTTGAGTTTATATTGGACGAGTCTCATGAGTCTACAATAACAAAGTAATATAGTCGTATATAGCTGGTCACAAGTTAAAAATTGAGAAAAGCGACATTTTCAAAGCAGAGTAAAAAAATGGAAACGAGAAGGGCACTC
Source organism: Eptatretus burgeri (assembly GCF_056783735.1). Classification (NCBI taxonomy): domain Eukaryota; kingdom Metazoa; phylum Chordata; class Myxini; order Myxiniformes; family Myxinidae; genus Eptatretus; species Eptatretus burgeri. The sequence continues at coordinate 25,050,641 of NC_140965.1, forward strand.
GGTAGAGCGCGTACCTCCATCATGCAATGCCTGATCCACGAAAACATATCGGGCCCAATACATTTTTGAGATATCATGCTATGTATCATTTTTGGCCCTATCTCTCAATGGTGAAGAATCAATTAATAAAGTCTGGTATCCGGATCCGGATCTGGATCGTCACCAAAATCTAATCTCGTCGTCCTTGTCACACGTCCAACCTGCTCACCAAATGTCACCGGAATCCGTCCACAACTTTTTTGAGATATCCTGTACACAAACAAACAAACAAACAGACAGACAGAGGTGAAAACATAACCTTCTTCCACCTTCAGTGGCAGAGGTAATGACTAATACAAGGTAAAACACATCTTTTTCATCGAGTTCACTTGTTTATTTTCTTGTTTTCATGATTCCAGCATCATGCTCATCAAATGAATCACAGTGTTGTACAGAAAAGACAATAACTCCAAACACAGGTATTGTGTACAGGACATGCGAATACATCATTCATTGTGATTTCGAGTCCGAAAGGCCTCTCGGGAAGCTTTTTCATATTTGTATCTCTTACCTTGACAAATCTCTCTTTTTGTTTTCCTCTATCTATTTTTCTCCCTTCAAGCCCTTCTTCAGCCCTGGCAATCTTATCGATGCTTGAGAGAATGAAGGCACAGCACTAGTGATCCTTTTTGTACATGCTCACCTGCCAGGTATGAACTTTCTGATTCTTTGTCCAAAAGCAATTTTAAGAAATGTCTCATTGAGACACACAAATGTAATTATATTTCCATTGTTTCGGCTTCAACAAACAACGTGTGAATATCATTGGTATCTATATCGCACCACAGGGCAGAGGCTAATTGTGTGTTGTCATATGGGACATAGGCAACACTATTATGGTATCCGAGCCCCAAATTGCCATCTCTATAAACGAATGCGGTCCCTGTGGTGACAGCTCATTGTCAAGATGTGTGAAAGAGCATTTCCTGATTTTCATCGAATGGTGAATCAAGAAGAAGTGATGCACCGCATGTCTAAGTTTCCATGCTATGCAACTTGCAGTATAATCTGTATGGTGAGAGGGGGTTCCATCAGGTAACTGTACCTGTGTCTCTATTGACTTTGGTCTATTCATGAGACTAGGAGGCGCAGTTAGAGCAGGATAGTTGGGTTACTGCAGCACCTTCACGAGGTTACACAAACTACAGATATAGAGCACCGATGAAACGAGGGTGGATATTGACTTGAAATGCTGGAAAGCTGTTCTGGTGGGCAGTTCAACTTCAGCTTCTTCGTGGTTGCTTCAAAAAGCAAATGATAAGTAATCCATTGAAGTTTGGAATGCCCTGAAGTTAAGCAGCCTACTCCAGACAACTAAAACATTCTTCCCATGTGCCAGTTACGAGTCCAGCCAGTCTCTTTGATCCCCATTGATCTCAGCTTTGCCATATCTCTTGGAGTAAGATGAAATGGAATGCCGTCTTGATATTGTTTTGGGGTTTGGGGGTCGTGAGGTCACGAGGGTGCTTCACGGACCCACTTCCCGACCGATGACCCTGAAGCTGATGAACCGAACATACCTCCGTGACACGAGGGGTTTACTAAGCAACCACAGACCCGACTGAGACGATTAATTCAGGCAGGGTCCTCACGTCCAAATCCAGTGCTACCTTCCCGGAAAATTAATCCCCCTAGATAAAGCCTCACCTACGCTCTCAACGCCCCACTCCTGTCAATAGATCAGAACAGCCGAGCGATACAGCAAGTGGGATTTTGGCTGATACTAACCATAACCAAACTGGGGAGCAGAACTCCCAGTCACTATTTACACACCCTCTCGAACCAATGGACGAAAAGACGATCAGGCAGGTTAGAAACAGTTTATAAAAAGATTTGGCAAAAGCAGGTATTTACAAAGCAAAAACGGTTTCACAAAGAAAGATGTTATTCCTAACATATCAGCCCCTTCGTCAGTCATCTTATCACGAATCCACACACATACACACACACACACACACACACACACACACACACACACACACACACACACACACACACACACACACACACACACACACACACACACACACACACACACACACACTCACACACAGGTGCCTTAAGGTTTCCGGTAGAAGGAGAGAAGAAACGTTGATAGAGAAGCGAATACGGTAGGACATGGTGTCGACCCCAGACTCAACCGTACATGAGCCAGACGGCTCACATGGTAGCGACTAGGGTGTCTGGTGCGGGTGAGAAGTGCCATCGGGTGCATGCAACGGGTGTTCTGAAAAGAACTGTTGTGGACTCAGTTGACACTCTGCAAACCCAGGTCGAGTCAATAGGTGCAAGTGTGTTGGAAGGTGCAAGGGTGTAGTATGCGAGTGTAAGACGTGTCGGGAGCGAAGTCAGTTCTGGAGAGAATCACTGTTGACCCTTTTTATGCTCGCTCGAGAATGTGTGGTTGGTTCTACAAGGTGCATAGGAGGTAGTCTGGGTGGAGGTGGTGACCACACCTGGGAGCTTGCGTCTCCATGCTCCGTTCACCTGCTGCTCTGTATCCGTCCCGATGCGTTCTCAGCACTTGTCCCTTGGCGTGGTTTACCTCAAAGCTGCGCTCGAACCAGCTGACCTCTCGAACCAACTCCACTCAAGCTCTTCTCTCCCCTCCTCAGAATTGGAATCAACTCTGCAGACTGGACTCAACTGTGCTCTGAACTGCACTGCCAGGGATCTTATCACCCTTGCTTCTGTCAACTCACACGTCTGTCTTTTATGATACAGCCATGCCGATTGGCTGGCGCTCTGTGATCCAATCATCGCAATTGGTTCCAAGGATGTGATGGGCAGGGCTGCTGGTTCAACTCAGGCAATGCCAGCGGCATGGTGATAACAATGCTGTGAATGCTGGTGGCTTGGCGGCATCGTGATAACAATGCTGGTAGCATGGTGGCTTGGGGGCACAGCGATAACAATGCTGGTAGCGCTGGTGGCTTGGCGGCATCGTGATAACAATACTGGTAGCATGGTGGCTTGGGGGCACAGCGATAACAATGCTGGTAGTGCTGGTGGCTTGGCGGCACAGTGATAACAATGCTGGTAGTGCTGGTGGTTTGGCGGCACAGTGATAACAATGCTGGTGGCTTGGCGGCACAGTGATAACAATGCTGGTAGTGCTGGTGGTTTGGCGGCACAGTGATAACAATGCTGGTGGCTTGGCGGCACAGTGATAACAATGCTGGTGGCTTGGCGGCACAGTGATAACAATGCTGGTGGCTTGGCGGCACAGTGATAACAATGCTGGTAGCGCTGGTGGCTTGGCGGCACAGTGATAACAATGCTGGTAGTGCTGGTGGCTTGGCGGCACAGTGATAACAATGCTGGTAGCGCTGGTGGCTTGGCGGCACAGTGATAACAATGCTGGTAGTGCTGGTGGCTTGGCGGCACAGTGATAACAATGCTGGTAGCGCTGGTGGCTTGGCGGCACAGTGATAACAATGCTGGTAGTGCTGGTGGCTTGGCGGCACAGTGATAACAATGCTGGTAGCGCTGGTGGCTTGGCGGCACAGTGATAACAATGCTGGTAGCGCTGGTGGCTTGGTGGCACAGTGATAACAATGCTGGTAGTGCTGGTGACTTGGCGGCACAGTGATAACAATGCTGGTAGTGCTGGTGACTTGGCGGCACAGTGATAACAATGCTGGTAGCGCTGGTGGCTTGGCGGCACAGTGATAACAATGTTGGTAGTGCTGGTGGCTTGGTGGCACAGTGATAACAATGCTGGTAGTCCTGGTGGCTTGGCGGCACAGTGATAACAATGCTGGTAGTGCTGGTGGCTTGGCGGCACAGTGATAACAATGCTGGTAGTGCTGGTGGCTTGGTGGCACAGTGATAACAATGCTGGTAGTGCTGGTGGCTTGGCGGCACAGTGATAACAATGCTGGTAGTGCTGGTGACTTGGCGGCACAGTGATAACAATGCTGGTAGTGCTGGTGGCTTGGCGGCACAGTGATAACAATGCTGGTAGTGCTGGTGGCTTGGTAGCACAGTGATAACAATGCTGGTAGCGCTGGTGGCTTGGTGGCACAGTGATAACAATGATGGTAGTGCTGGTGGCTTGGCGGCACAGTGATAACAATGCTGGTAGTGCTGGTGGCTTGGTGGCACAGTGATAACAATGCTGGTAGTGCTGGTGGCTTGGTGGCACAGTGATAACAATGCTGGTGGCTTGGCGGCACAGTGATAACAATGCTGGTAGTGCTGGTGGCTTGGCGGCACAGTGATAACAATGCTGGTAGCGCTGGTGGCTTGGCGGCACAGTGATAACAATGCTGGTAGTGCTGGTGGCTTGGCGGCACAGTGATAACAATGCTGGTAGTGCTGGTGGCTTGGCGGCACAGTGATAACAATGCTGGTGGCTTGGCGGCACAGTGATAACAATGCTGGTAGTGCTGGTGGCTTGGCGGCACAGTGATAACAATGCTGGTAGTGCTGGTGGCTTGGCGGCACAGTGATAACAATGCTGGTAGTGCTGGTGACTTGGCGGCACAGTGATAACAATGCTGGTAGCGCTGGTGGCTTGGCGGCACAGTGATAACAATGTTGGTAGTGCTGGTGGCTTGGTGGCACAGTGATAACAATGCTGGTAGTCCTGGTGGCTTGGCGGCACAGTGATAACAATGCTGGTAGTGCTGGTGGCTTGGCGGCACAGTGATAACAATGCTGGTAGTGCTGGTGGCTTGGTGGCACAGTGATAACAATGCTGGTGGCTTGGCGGCACAGTGATAACAATGCTGGTAGTGCTGGTGGCTTGGCGGCACAGTGATAACAATGCTGGTAGTGCTGGTGGCTTGGCGGCACAGTGATAACAATGCTGGTAGTGCTGGTGGCTTGGTGGCACAGTGATAACAATGCTGGTAGCGCTGGTGGCTTGGTGGCACAGTGATAACAATGCTGGTAGCGCTGGTGGCTTGGCGGCACAGTGATAACAATGCTGGTAGCGCTGGTGGCTTGGCGGCACAGTGATAACAATGCTGGTAGTGCTGGTGGCTTGGTGGCACAGTGATAACAATGCTGGTAGTGCTGGTGGCTTGGCGGCACAGTGATAACAATGCTGGTAGCGCTGGTGGCACAGTGATAACAATGCTGGTAGTGCTGGTGACTTGGCGGCACAGTGATAACAATGCTGGTAGTGCTGGTGGCTTGGTGGCACAGTGATAACAATGCTGGTAGTGCTGGTGGCTTGGTGGCACAGTGATAACAATGCTGGTAGTGCTGGTGGCTTGGTGGCACAGTGATAACAATGCTGGTAGTGCTGGTGGCTTGGCGGCACAGTGATAACAATGCTGGTGGCTTGGCGGCACAGTGATAACAATGCTGGTAGTGCTGGTGGCTTGGTGGCACAGTGATAACAATGCTGGTAGTGCTGGTGGCTTGGTGGCACAGTGATAACAATGCTGGTAGTGCTGGTGGCTTGGCGGCACAGTGATAACAATGCTGGTAGCGCTGGTGGCTTGGCGGCACAGTGATAACAATGCTGGTAGTGCTGGTGGCTTGGCGGCACAGTGATAACAATGATGGTAGTGCTGGTGGCTTGGTGGCACAGTGATAACAATGATGGTAGTGCTGGTGGCTTGGTGGCACAGTGATAACAATGCTGGTAGTGCTGGTGGCTTGGTGGCACAGTGATAACAATGCTGGTAGTGCTGGTGGCTTGGTGGCACAGTGATAACAATGCTGGTAGTGCTGGTGGCTTGGTGGCACAGTGATAACAATGCTGGTAGTGCTGGTGGCTTGGCGGCACAGTGATAACAATGCTGGTAGTGCTGGTGGCTTGGCGGCACAGTGATAACAATGCTGGTAGTGCTGGTGGCTTGGCGGCACAGTGATAACAATGCTGGTAGTGCTGGTGGCTTGGCGGCACAGTGATAACAATGCTGGTAGTGCTGGTGGCTTGGCGGCACAGTGATAACAATGCTGGTGGCTTGGCGGCACAGTGATAACAATGCTGGTAGTGCTGGTGGCTTGGCGGCACAGTGATAACAATGCTGGTAGTGCTGGTGGCTTGGTGGCACAGTGATAACAATGCTGGTAGTGCTGGTGGCTTGGCGGCACAGTGATAACAATGCTGGTAGTGCTGGTGGCTTGGCGGCACAGTGATAACAATGCTGGTAGTGCTGGTGGCTTGGCGGCACAGTGATAACAATGCTGGTAGTGCTGGTGGCTTGGTGGCACAGTGATAACAATGCTGGTAGTGCTGGTGGCTTGGCGGCACAGTGATAACAATGCTGGTAGTGCTGGTGGCTTGGCGGCACAGTGATAACAATGCTGGTAGTGCTGGTGGCTTGGCGGCACAGTGATAACAATGCTGGTAGTGCTGGTGGCTTGGTGGCACAGTGATAACAATGCTGGTAGTGCTGGTGGCTTGGCGGCACAGTGATAACAATGCTGGTAGCGCTGGTGGCTTGGCGGCACAGTGATAACAATGCTGGTAGCGCTGGTGGCTTGGCGGCACAGTGATAACAATGCTGGTAGTGCTGGTGGCTTGGCGGCACAGTGATAACAATGCTGGTAGTGCTGGTGGCTTGGTGGCACAGTGATAACAATGCTGGTAGTGCTGGTGGCTTGGCGGCACAGTGATAACAATGCTGGTAGTGCTGGTGGCTTGGCGGCACAGTGATAACAATGCTGGTAGTGCTGGTGGCTTGGTGGCACAGTGATAACAATGCTGGTAGCGCTGGTGGCTTGGTGGCACAGTGATAACAATGCTGGTAGTGCTGGTGGCTTGGCGGCACAGTGATAACAATGCTGGTAGTGCTGGTGGCTTGGCGGCACAGTGATAACAATGCTGGTAGTGCTGGTGGCTTGGCGGCACAGTGATAACAATGCTGGTGGCGCTGGTGGCTTGGTGCTTCTGTGCAAAACATATTCGATGTATGCGAATGAGGTGTTACTGAATGGAATCATGTGGTCCGCCGCATGTTTTGTGGAGTGAATGTGGAACGTGGTTGGAGTCTGTAAAGAGTTGAGAAGTGTTTGAGAATGGAGTTGGAAAATAAGTGTTTGAAAATAAGGTTTGAGTAGGAAGTTGGAGAATGTGGAAGAGAACAATGGGGGTCGTTCTAATTGCATTCACAATGCAATCTTCCAGATAGAATTATACTGGGGAACCCTGATGTGTTGGATGCGTCTCCCCGGGGTCTTTGAAAATTGTAACAATGTCAAAGGCAACAGCTCTCAACTCCCCTCTGGCCTTCATCTCCTGCAGACATGCTTATACTGTTAAAGGCTGGGATCAAATTTGGTGCAAATTAGTTCTGACTGAAACCAAATTGGGAATATCTCATAAGAGATTTATTTTTTATTTTTGCTCAGCTTCTGCTTTTTCACTCCGCTGATAACTCCTTACATGATCATGTTGATGTGACTTGCATGTATGACAGGAAAAAAAACATGTCTTCATGCCAGCAAAGCTTTAAGCACAGTAAACAAAACAGCAGCCTCACGATGGTGTAAACAAAACAGCATGTCTTTTTAATAAACAAAGCATTATTAATTCTGAGAAATGGACTGTGAGTATATCCCCATTGGAATTGAGAGAAATTCCCAGGTAGGAAGTGCAGCTGTTTTGGCAGCTGCACTAATGACTGTTTCGCAATATTAGGAGTGAGTATTGGTGGTAAAGATGTGCTGCGGGTGTATAGCCAGAGACCCATGGGTTACAGGGTGTCTGAGAATGAGGCAGTGGTTATTCTTAAGGTGGTAAGCAGTGACTGTCTTAGAAACACATGTTTGGATTGATGACTTCTCCCAAAGGAAAACAAAACAGGCAAATAGCTACATGCACAGGTGGCAGCCTGCTGTGTATTCATTCCCTGTGGGACCAAAGCCTCTGCATTTGACAGAAAGTTCTGTTACACAAAATGCATATTGTTACATGGAAGAAGGACGAGGGGGTGGGAGTGGAAGGATCCATAGGTAGAGTGTGGAAACAATAGTATTGACCGTGTGTTCCAGTAGATTATTTTTACCCTTGTATTAGATATCTATCAGAGGTAAGTCATATGAAATATGTGCATTGAGGGGCAGTTATTGTACACGATAGAGCAGAATAAGGTAAGATTGTGTGGTGTGAAACCTCCTGTGCAGGTGAGGCCAGGTGAGGACTTGGGGTTGCGCACAAAAGACACCAGGAAAGGGCATCACAGTTATAATGGAAACAACATGAGCCGTTTTGCGAGAAGACACTGTGCAAGAACGTTAGAGTAATCTGTGGAGTCCTGGAGAGGGGTGGACATTTTTGCGAGGGACCGCCCAATAAGGCGGAGCAGCCTGGAAGATGGTGGCACTCACAAACACCAGCAGCCAATGATGGGACCAGCTGCGTGCTGGAAAGAGTCATATACGTCCCTGTTGGGCATACATGTGGTGTCCACACCTGCGTTAGACAGTTGGAGTTGGACCTTTGAGAGCTATATCTCTATCTCTCTCTCTCTCTCTCTCTCTCTCTCTCTCTCTCTCTCTCTCTCTCTCTCTCTCTCTCTCTCTCTCTCTCTCTCTCTCTCTCTCTCTCTCTCTCTCTCTCTCTCTCTCTCTCTCTCTCTCTCTCTCTCTCTCTCTCTCTCTCTCTCTCTCCCCACACAAAGGACCATTTTTGGAGAGTCACCCAGAGATCGCTTCTCATCGTCATTCCTTCGCCTGCTGGCCTGCTCATCGCCATTCTTCTGCCCCGAGTCACACTTTGCCTTCTGCCACGGCGACCTGCATGATACCAGCCCACGACCAGCTCGTGCCTGCTTATAGACCTCACCAGCTCCCTTCGTTGTGTGAATCTGTTATCATTGGGGCCAGAGTGGATTATTTATTTCCTTTGTACATAAGATGGGGTTTTGGCATCTTACCTTCCCTATTTGTTTGTCTTCAAGTGCCACATCTATCCGTTTCTTGTTCTCGTGTATCCCCTTGTCGGTATCATTTTGTAAATAAATATTTCAATTAGAAGAAACGTTTTCCCACCTTCCTGCTTTCTGCTCACGATCCACCGCCAAATTAATTTGTATTCGAACAATCCTTAGGGGATTGTAAACTTGTTAAAATGTAGCTGGAAATTCAAATATGGTTTCAGCTGTTCGTGGAGGTCTTTAACCACTCACATCACAACTACCATCCTCACTCTCAACACCACCATCATGACTACTCCCATCACAACTACCATTGTCATGCTCAACACCATTTCCACCACTACTATCACAAAAACTCCCATCGCAACTTCCAGTGTCACGATCAACACCACTTCCACCACCACTATCACAACCACTCCCATCACAACTACCATTGTCACTCTCAACACTACTTCCACCACCACCATCACAACTACCATTGTCACTCTCAACACCACTTCCACCACCACCATCACCATCACAACCTCTCCTATCACAACTGCCATTGTCACTCTCCACACCACAATCAAAACCACTCCCATCATAACTACCATTGTCACTCTCAACCCCACTTATATGACCATCACATTTTGCAGAGTTAGAGAGATCATTGATGAAGATCAGGAATTGGACTGGGCCCAGAACACAGCCTTGGGGCACACCAGCCTTGACAGGTAGAGGAGATGAAAGGATTCCATTGAGAGTTACATGCTGACTATGAGCGTAGAGGAAGTCAGTAAGTAAGCCATGTGTGGAGTTGGCCATGGGTGATATCGGCAGTGAGTTTGGAGAGTAAGGCAGGATCCCAGACTGTAGGAAAAGCCCTTGATATGTCCCGAGAGATGGCCCTGATCTCATGTCTGACATTGAGAGTTTCCATCCATTGTTGGATGAGTATAAGCAGCATGTCCAAGGTGGAGTGACATGGTCTGAAACCAAATAGATGATCTGAGATGAGGTTGTTGGAGAAAAGGAAAGATTTCATGTCAACTGCGATGATGGATTCCATGACCTTGCTGATGATTGAAGTAAGCCTGATCGATCTGGAGTTAGGGGGATCCGTTTATGCCATCCGGTCCAGTCGCAGAGTCAGAGTCGAGGGTAGAAAGAACCTTCTCCACATTCACAGGTGCGAAAAACACAGAGTCCAGGAGCAATTGGGTACACCAGGGAAGGATGGGAACTGAAAGTGAGGGATTAGGGACACAAGAGATATATATATATATATATATATATATATATATATATATATATATATATATATATATATATATATATATATATATATATATATATATATATATATATATATATTTGTATACCTTGTCGACGCTTGTATGAGAGCTAACACACAACGCACAGCGAGGGGGGCATGAGACAAGAGGGGCGGGAGTGGAAAGGACAAAACAGGAGTGAACAGAGACATCAGGAGATCTGTGGAAAGGAGAGGGATGGGGTGGGGAACACGGGGTATACAAGATGGACATTTCAGGGACTTTCAGGAAGGAAAGCAGGGAATTTGAAGGAAGTGGGTTTGGGGTGGATTATCGGGGGTAGAAAAGATCGAGGATTTGGATGGGGGACGATAAGAGGTGGTGGTGAACAGCTGTTTTGAAGGCCTGGAGGAAAGAATGGGATTGAACAGAGTGAGGGAGTTTATTGCAAAGGCAGGAAAAAGAGGAATGAGAGAGTGAAGGTGAGCAGTGATTCGTGATTTTGGTAGTTTCACCAGAAGGGGGTTGTGGGTGGATGTTGAGCGCCTTGCAGAAATATGGTGGGGACAAATCGCAGAGAGAGCGGGAGGAGGGGGGGGCGAAACCGGAGAGGAGATGGTAGAAGACAGAAAGACTACCGACCTGCCTGCGGTGAGAAAGTGAGAGGCCGAAAGAGATGAAAGCCTTATTGCAAGAGATGCCAATTATCCGAAATGCCTTGGTTTCCACAGCGTGAAGCCGAGAAAGGTGGGAAGCAGGAGCACCATCCCAGAGGGGAGAGCAGTCCTCCATCAGGCAGTTGATGAAAGCTTTGTATGTGGTCAGGAGCTCAGGTGGGCCGAGTAAGGACTTTGCACGATGAAGGATTCCCAGTCAGCGACTGGCCTTGGAGGCCACGTTGGAAATGGAGCTTTCCCAGGAAAGATCATGGCAGATAGTGAGACCCAGAAGATTGAAAGAAAGGACTTCTTCCAGAGGATTGTTGAGAAAGTAGATGGTGGTGGTGGGGGGGGGTTCCAAGCGGTCCTTTCAGAGAGACATAGTGAGAGTGTGAGATTTGTCCGGATTAAAAGACATGTTCCCCTTGTTGGACTGGTTTGTGATTTTATCTCAATCTGCAGTGAGCGAAAACAGGAAGAGGGGATGAAAGAACTCCATTTCGGGCCACATGTTGACTGCGACAGGAGAGGAAGTCTGCGAGCCATGAGTGGAGATGGCCTTGGATACCATAGGATGAGAGTTTGGTGAGCAGGGCAGGGTGCCAGACTGTGTCAAAAGCACGTGATATGTCTCGGGATATAGCTCTGATTTCATGTCCGGCATCGAGGACCTCAATCCATTGTTGGGAGAGCAGAAGCAGCATATCCAGGGTAGAGTGACCTGCTCTGAAACCAAATTGATGATCAGAAATCAAGCCATTAGAGCAGAGGAAGGATTTAATGTCTGAAGTGATGATGGATTCCAGAACCTTGCTGATGATTGGGAGAAGGCCGATTGTTCTGTCGTTGCAGGGATCTGTTTTTGCACCTTTTTTTTGCAGGGAAGTAATGTTTGCTGATTTCCAAGCAGATGGCAGATGACTTTGAGCAAATGAGAGGGTGAATAGAACAGAGAAATTGTGAGCAAGAGCAGAGGAGCAGGCTTTTAGAACACGTGGGCTGAAACTGTCTGGACCAGTTGCAGAATCTGAGTCGACGTTTGACAACAAGCTTTCCACTTCGTCAGGGGAAAAGGACACAGAGTCCAGGGACAATTGGGTGCGACTGGGTAAGGTGGGTACAAAAAGCGATGGGTTTCGGACACAAGATTTTGATGCAAACACCGAGTTTAGGCATTCAACCTTTTCTCCTGCGGTATCAGCAGTGCGGCCATTTGAGGTGAGGGAGGGGATGGAGGGGGAACATACACCAGAAACAGATTTGATTAGACGCCACCAGAGTTTGGAGGAGGGAGAGAGAGGTTTGAGAGTTCAGACTTGAGATTAGAAAGATGTTGTTTTCTGGCTCTCCTGAGGGCCGATACACACTTCTTCCAAGCTCCATGGAAGGAACTGAGATTACCCTCAGTTGGGTTTGCTTTCCATGAGGCAAAGGCAAGTTGTTAGCGAGTTTACAAGCAAACACAGAATTGAGGCATTTCGCAGTCTCACAAGTGGAGTAGCCTGATGTTGGCTTCGCGGTGAGGGTGGTGGTGTGGGATCCTGGGGTCCTGAGTTTGAGCCCCGTTTCCCACTGAATTAACACCAGGTAGGGGGTTGACTCAGCCAGTCATCCTTCAGAGGTCAGCTAAATGAGCACCAGTATACTGGTAATCGGTGGTCTTTCTGTCTTCTACCGTCTTCTCTCCAGCCTTGCCTCCCCCCTGCTCTCTCTGCGATTTGTCCCCACCACATTTCCACAGGGCGCTCAAGGTCCGCCAACAACCCCCTTCTCGTAAAACTACCAAAATCACGAATCACTGCTCACCTTCACGCCATCATTCCTCTTTTTTCCGCCTTTCGAATAAACTCCCTCACTCTATTCTTTCCCATTCTTCCCACCAGGCTTTCAAAACAGCTGTTCACCACCACCTCTTATCTTATCCCCCATCCAAATCCTCGATCTTTTCTACCCCCGATAATCCACCCAAGCCCACTTCCTTCAATTCCCCTGCTTTCCTTCCTGAAAGTCCCTGTAATGTCCATCTTCTCTTCCCCATGTTCCCCATCCCATCCCTCTCCCTTCCACAGATCTCCTAATGTGTCTGTTCCCCACTGTTTTGTCCCTCCCATTCCCGCCCCTCTTGTCTCATGCCCCCTTGCTGTGCGTTGTGTGTTAACTTTCATACGAGCCTCGACAAGGTATACAAATAAAATAAAAAAAATAGGGGCACTGCATCAGCGGCATAGCTGCAGCCCTTATGAATGATGCAACCAGCAGCCAAAAAGGCAGCACAAGTGGAGTCAGCTTTGGTGTCATTTGAAATGAGGGAAGGGATGGAAGGGGAGCATTCACCAGAGACAGACTTAACAAAGTACCACCAATTTTTAGAGGAGCAAGACAAGTTTGAAAGTTTAATCTGGAGGTTGGACAGGTGTTGTTTTCTGGCTCTTCTCAGAGTGGACACATAAACGAGGCCTAGAGGTACATACACATTTGATATGGTTAGCAGAAGAGGACTTTTCCAGCTTCATTCTAAAATTGGCTGCCTTCCCCCTGTCCATCTACTCATTCAAGGATTATTTGATGGTATAAGATGTATCAGTTCAGCTTGCTGGAGAATCTTCAACAAGTTTACCCAATTGGAACTGGTGTTAAGCAAGGCTGTGTGTGCTTGCCCCCACTGGGTTCGAAATTTTCTTCGCTGTGAACTTACATCATGCCTCTGGTGACAACCCCTCTGGTTCACTGATTGAATCCTGAACTGATGGTGCCTTTTAAACTTATCTCCCTTCAGAGCCAAAACCAAGGTCAGACAACTGTCTATCCATGAACTTCCATTTGCTCATGGTGCTGCCCTCGTTACGCATTTGACATCTGATCTCCAACAGGTTTGCACCAAATTATCTGATGCCTGCAAGGACCTTGAATGTGGTTATAAACATCATTGGCTGACTTGGCTTGGAGGTACAGACACTCACCTCCAAGCTGTCTAGCCTGGGTTTGAATCCCGACTCAGTGTTTCACAGGCAGGGAGACTCATCAATGTGCGTGCTTTCCCTCAGATGGATGTTAAATGGGAATCCCATCTGCCGGCATTAGTTAGTGGACATTAAAGATCCCACAGTGTCCTTTGCAAAGAGTCGGTGAGCTATTGCCAGCACCAAAGAAAAATTACAAATTCCTGCCCCAACCAACAGAGGACATTGCATCAGCAGCACAGCCGTGCCCTCAGCCAATGACGCCACCCCGCAGATCTCACGAACAACCACAGATCTACATCAACAACGATCTGTTTGATACAGTGGACTATTTTCACCACCTGGACTCAAATCTGTTCTTTGATTTGTCCTTCAGAACTGAAATTGACAGCAGGATTGGCCAGGCAGCCACCACCTTCAAAGTGTGTAGACTGTAGAGGAATAGATACCTGGCATTATCAGCAAAGATATCTGTGTACCAAGTACTTTGCTCTTTGGCTACGAATGCTGGACAACATATGCAAACAAGAAAACTGTGTCAATGCCTTCCAGATCTTCAGTCTCAGTAAAATCTGAGACATATCCTGGAATGATAAAGTTCCAAACACAATGTACACTATCTGCACCGTTCTCAAGTATCGCAGACCCCGATAGATGGGCCACATCCTTCAGATGGAAGACTCCAGAATCCCGAAGTCCATTCTCATTGGTCAGCTAAAAGAGCACTCTAAAAGATCAGAAGGTCAAGACCGATCTTGCTAGTTTGAACATCTTACATCAAGATTGAGAGCTCCTTGCACAAAATCTGAATACCCGGGGTGCAGTCATAAGGAGTGTGCTGATTTGGCAGAACAACAGCAACTGGAAGCCTACGATCAACGAAGGAGGGAGAAGAGAAACACCACAAAAACTTGACACAACTTCAATGTACATGTACCTGTCAAGTCTGATCTCAAATATTCAAAACACATATCTGCCTGCTGAATCACCTGAGGGTTAAACAGAAGTGATCCCCATGAACTTTATCGTCTACTCGTGGTATGTGTTACACATTGTGTAAGCATACGAACCGTGCTTCCCCACTGTCTCAGGTCACTCACCTGCATTTGATTTTTAATTTATTTTTAATTTATTTATATTTTCATTCAAGGATGTTGTCTGACAATTCTGTGAATTTTTCCGATGTACCGGCTTTGATGTCCACCGACATGCAAAATTTCAGCTTTCTACGTCACCCGGAAGGTCCCAATCTTTAATATCGGTCAGTTATTGGTTAGAAGGAGCTTTATACTATCGTCTACAATTCCCATTGACGGAAGTAGAAGACAAACACAAGGAAATAATGATAATACTAATACCTTTCCTTTCGTGCCACAAAGGCACATACGGCTGCCAAGCCAGTTTCATTGGAAAATAGTAGTCCTGGATGGGTTGCAACTCCAACACAGGTTATCCCAAATGGTTACCCCTAACCCTAACAGCCACAGTACACTGGTACTCATTTAAGCCACCTTAACCACTCAACCAACTCCAGGCTAAAACGAAAACAAAGACAACACGGAAAACATGTCAGATGAACTGGAGGAACCAAATTTTCCCATTGCTTTTAGAGTACATAAAGCTAAAGAATGTGAAACAGCCGTTCAGTTGACAAATGACTGACAGCAAACTGATAATGTGAAATGACAATGTGTGGCGTCAACAGTTGCACAATGTGTTACAGGAAAATGAAAATGTCAAACAATCAACTCGGAGAAAGACTTAAACGGTGAGGTTTAAATATTGCAATGCATTGCATTTCAACACCTATACAGGTGTTGGGGAAATTATTACTCTCTAGACAAGAAACCTTTGCCTCAGTCTGTGTAGGTCAAAGTGTTTGTGTTTTTCCTCTACTGTTCTATTATTTAGTTGTTAAGGCCTACCACATACTTATAATCTTGTTTTTCTTTGACACTTTGGACATTGCTTGGGTTTTCTGCAAGTACAAGGTGACCGGGCTGATAAGCTGTACATTCTGTTCTTGCGATGAAAAGCCCTCTCTGCTTATAAAATGGAATGGATATATGGGGAAGAGGAGGAAAAGAGAGACAGCAAATAAATGGTACAGAAGAAAGAACTCCTTGTGGACATTGATTATTACTGGACTTCTGGGGTTTTATTTTATCCCGATACATGCAACACTGAGTCGGCTAGACGTTGAATCCTCGAGGAGGACAAGATCCCTCAACAATCTAAAGAATCCTTTCGATCACGACGCGGTTCGAGGATAGAAATCCACGTCAGTTGGTGCCGTGACTCGGATACGAACCGAGGTTGCTGTGGCCACAACGCAGAGTACTAACCACGATACGATCACGGTGTATACCGAGGCAAATTGTATTCAAAAACCACGGAGAGGTACATGTGCAAGAATTATGTTTGATAAGTATGGGCCTGAAGCTGTGAGAGACATGGGGAAATGGTGCAATTGGACCAAAAATAGTCGATTACCCTTCCCTGAGAATGGAACGTTCGATCACGAGTGTTTAGACAATTTAAGAAAAGTACTGGAAGTGAAAAATAGTGACAAAAAGGTCCAGAAGCAGGTGAACTGGAGCGTTTATATAAATTGGATGAAGGAATGTCATGACAGAGACGAAAAGGCACGGTTGTTAAACCTGAAGGGTCAGCTAGACCAAAATACAGAGACCAGCGCAGAGATTTCTGTTATACATGCGGAAAACAAGGACACTTGGCTAACGAATGCCGAAATCGTAGAAACAGTCGAACTTATAGTTCGTATGAACCGGTAGAACAGAGACCAGCGGCACAATACAGAGATGAAACTCGCAGACACTCCACGCCTCCAGTGAATGAAAATCCATATTATAGACAACAGGAAAGATGGGGAACACAGTTTGAGCAAGCTGGTTCATTTCAACCCACTGCACCTCAAACCGAATTCCCTCCTCCTCCTCCTCCAGCCTCGTTCCCTCCTCCTCCACCCTCATTTCTTCCTCCTCCATCTCAAGGTTCATTTCAAAGCCAAAACCCATTCGTTTTATGACAAAGAAAAGAAGCGACTTCGTCTGAGTTACCCTTCCTGACTTTGAAACCATGTGACGAACCGAAATTGACATTGAAAATTGAAGGCCAAGAGATTCCTTTCTTCGTCGACACAGGAGCGACCAAATCTGCGCTCAGAAGGAGTGATTTCCCAGACGCCCCGTTATCGCGAGAACGAGTAAAAGTAGTGGGAATGTCAGGAGTTGCTCGTACGATTCCACTGACAGAGCAGCTCCGGGTGGAAATTGGACCATTGTCTGCAAACCATGCATTTTTGATGGCAACTGATACACCAATTAATCTGTTGGGGAGAGATCTGTTATGCAAGCTGAATTGTACAGTTAAGTGTACCCCTGAGGGCGTATATTTAGAAATACCTCACGAATCACACATAACTATGATGAATTTATTACAGGAAAATACAGAAAATCTTGTATATCAATGGACTGTGATTAATTGTGAAGCATTTAACCATTTGCAGGAATATTTATCACATTTGGAGGGAAACGTACCCGAGGTGCTCGATTGGGTGAGTAAACACGGCATGGACAGACGGTACTTACAGACTCGACTACATTGCATTGCAGATTGCAACATCAAGGGAAAAGATAACGTCTATGCGAGTGAAACACTCTCAAAATTACACCAGACCTTTGACTTAGTGTTGGGAACAATTTGGATTGGGAAGCAAGGAATTGGCCTGGAGGTGCATCTGACGCAGGAACAATTAAAATTGTGGAACCAACCGTCCAGTGTTACACCACGTTACTTTAGCGATTGCAGAAGGTTACCAAGAAACGGACATTGGTCACATGGTAACCTCTTTGAAAAAAGCATCACAAGCGACTTTGATGGAATCGAGCCAAGTAAACGGACTTTGGAAGATCGGGGAACAGGGATTCTGTTGGACAGAATGTCAAGGATCAGCAAAAGCTGTGTTCGAGGTGGTCGATCTCTCAGAATTAAATGGGTCAGGAAAATTACCTGAAATACTCGAACAAGTCCCGACTTGTCTGTGGGCAACACATGCCAACGATGTCGGCCAAATTAAAAGTATGAATCCAATCAAGATCACTATAGATCCAAAAAAGAAACTGCCTCGAAAACCGCAATACCCTTTGTCTCCAGAAGCAGAGGTAGGAATTGCTCCCGTAGTGGAAGCGCTATTGAGACAAGGGATAATTATTCCCACTGTTAGTCAATGTAATACACCGATCTTACCTGTGAGAAAACCTGGAAAGCCAACGTGGAGATTCGTACAGGATTTGAGGGCAGTGAATGATGCGGTAATTCCAGCTTTTCCTGTAATTGCAAATCCAACTACCATTCTATCAAGCATCCCAAGTAACACTACCTATTTTAGTGTTGTGGATCTTTGTTCAGCTTTTTTTAGTATACCAATAGCCCAAGAAGTACAGTTTCTGTTTGCATTCACCTACCAGGGAAGGCAATACACTTGGACTGTATTGCCCCAGGGGTATTGTGAAAGTCCAACATTATTCTCGAGGGCCCTCAAAGACGACTTGGATGATGTAGTTTTCCCTTGTGGATCCACACTGATTCAATATGTTGATGACCTGCTGATCTGTTCAGCGTCAAAAGACGCATGCGAACGAGATACATTGACACTGTTGAGGGCCTTAGCCAGGAAAGGACACAAAGCATCGAGAGCCAAATTGCAATTTTGCCAAGAAGAAGTGAAATATTTGGGGCATATTCTGAAGGGAGATACAAGACGCATCTCCCCTGAACGTATAGCGGCAATATTAAACCTGCCCAAGCCAACTACTGCTAAACAGATGAGGTCTTTCCTCGGAGTGACCGGCTATTGCAGACAGTGGATACCAGATTATGCGGCCTTAGTGCGCCCCCTGGTGGACATTGGTTCGGCAAACGCGCCCAGTCCACTCGCATGGACACAAAATGCAGACAAGGCTTTTGTAACGTTAAAACAGGCTCTTTCTTCGGCTCCCGCTCTGGGTTTACCAAACTATGAAAAACCTTTCCATTTGTACGCATGTGAGAGACAGGGATTCGCACAATCTGTGCTGACACAGAAGCACGGAAATAAATTACGGCCTGTTGCATATTACAGTACTAAATTGGATCCGGTAGCGCAAGGATTCCCCCCTTGTCTCAAGGCAGTAGCAGCCGCTTCGCTCGCGGTGCAGGCGACAGAAGCGCTCGTCGCGGGAAACACTTTGATTCTCCTGGTACCGCATGCAGTGACAGCTGTACTGTTAAAAACGAAAACACAGCATTTGTCGGCTTCAAGAGCAACGACATACGAACTCTCACTCACAGCACCCACGAACATTACGATTAGGAGATGCGCACCGCTGAATCCTGCTAGTTTGTTGCCAGGTGTACAAGATGGTGATCCTCACAATTGTGAAGAGATAATCGCCCACACGTGTCTACCCCGTCCTGACTTGAGAGACACACCAATCCAAAATTCTGAATTGGTTTTATATGTCGACGGTTCATCATCACGTGCACCTGATGGATATTTATTAACAGGCTACGCCGTTTGCTCTGATCACGAAGTAATCGAAAGTGGGAGATTGGCTGAGAGCTGTTCCGCGCAGCAGGCAGAACTGTTCGCCCTCACTCGTGCATGCCAATTAGCCAAAGGCCAAATAGTGACAATCTACACTGACTCCGGCTATGCCTTTGGTGCTGTACACGAATTCGGAGCACTCTGGCGCGAAAGGGGTTTTATAACATCATCAGGTGCGCAGGTGAGGAATGGAGCATGGATTGCGAATCTGCTGGAAGCAATACTTCTGCCTCACCAAATTGCAGTGGTAAAATGTGACGCCCACAATGGGAGATCTGATGACGTCTCACGGGGAAATGCCAGGGCAGATGCAGCTGCAAAATCTGCTGCCCACACCAGAGCTCTTTTAATATCACAATGTGTATTGAGACAAGAGGCAACGCCGACCATTGACGATATAAACACTTTGCAGACAGCTGTCAGTGCTAAAGAACGAGATTTGTGGATACTGGCTGGATGTGAATTTGAAAAAGAATCCAAATTATGGAGATCATCTGATGGTCGTGTGGTGGCACCAAGAGCTCTATTACCCTGGCTCGCCCGATTGGCACATGGGGCCGGGCATACTAGCAAAGGGGGCATGAGTGCTTCAATTGGGAGACAGTGGTTTGCCCCGGGGTTTAGTCCAATTGCAGAACAGTATTGTAAGACATGTCATATTTGCCAAAAACATAACCCAGCAAGGGGGGTGGAGATGGCCCCAGGAGGTCATCCAATTCCATTCGGACCTTTTGTTCATATCCAGATGGATTTTGTTCAGTTACCAAAATGCTGCGGTTTTGAATTTGCGTTAGTCATCGTCGATTTGTTCACCAAATGGGTTGAGGCTTACCCTTGTCGGAAAGCAGATGCCATTACTGTGGTTAAACTGTTGATGAAGGATTTCATCTGTAGGTTTGGAATACCTTGTAGGATCTCCAGTGACCAAGGTACTCATTTCACAGCCAAAGTGGTGAAAGAATTGTGTCGCGTATTGCAAATCAAGCAACATTTCGACTGCCCGCATCGTCCGAAATCTGCGGGGGCAGTAGAGAGGCAAAATGGATTCCTAAAGAATAAACTGGCCAAGATTTGTGAACAAACTGGATTAAAATGGCCAGATGCTCTGCCAATTGCTTTCATGACTATGAGATCTACCGCAAATTGAAACACTGGCTTATCTCCGCATGAGATTCTGATGGGAAGACCAATGAGATTACCGAACTCACCTCCTGTGACTATAAAAGACATGAACGTGCAGCAAATGGACGACACGTTGCTTACGTTCTGTATCTCTCTGAATCATGTTGTAAGAACCTTTTATGCACAGGTGAAACAAGCTCTGCCAGAACCAGCCACATCTGATCATCACAACTTCAAACCCGGAGATTTTGTTTATGTGAAAATTTACAAACGGAAGAACTCTCTTCAGGCACGTTGGTGTGGGCCGTTTCAAATACTGCTAACTACCCATACAGCTGTGAAGTGTAAAGGAAGAGCAACATGGATCCATGCCACACACTGCAAACTGGCACACGGCCAAAACGAACCCGAGGACAACATTGCTTCAAGATAACTTTAATGATTCTTTCCATTGCAGGATTATTTGTACAACTAAATGCAAGTTGTACAATGTGTACTTGGTCTATTAAACCGATAAGTACTGTCTGTGATCAACGTTATTTGCATGTTCTTTGGAGATGGGCCTATCAGACTACCCACCAAACTAAGCCTAGGGCATTCAGAGACCGAAGAAGCTTAACGAGCAAAGTGGGTTCACCACATGGAATAAACACTTATCTGGCTCTTTCTCGTAAACACGCGAAAGCTTTTAATAAAACCAATTGCTGGGTTTGTACCAAGATACCTCATTCAGCAGTTACTGGGATACCTCTTCTGGCTATACCATTTAATCTGAGTGAATGGTGTGGGTACTGGGCAAAGGAAAGAAACTAGGATAAACAAGATAATAACCTTAACGACCACATCGTTACCAATGGAAATGGAAATTGCCTCCGACAACGAAATTTCAGAAACTGGTTTTGGCCAAATTTTAATTTAAGTAAAATGCCTCCACATTTTATGGTTGAACGGGCAACAGAAAAACCCAAACTATGCTTGGTACAAGAGGCATGGGGAGAAAGAAGATTAGGGAATTCTGAATGCAGTCATTATGTTTATGAAAATCACACGATGGGACCACAAGTCGCTTTAAATAATACCTATTTCGTGTGTGGAAATCGAGCATACCCATGGCTTCCAGTTAATTGGAGTGGATCTTGTTTCTTGTCATTTATTTTGCCACATATGCGCCTGTTATCTAAGTCACCTTTTGAGCATTTGAAACGGGGTAAACGGGGTTTCACGTCAACTGAACTGTTCTTCATGATTTTAATCCCTCACTACGGTGTTGGACAAACGTCTGTGGGATTGGCAGAGTTAGCTGCTTCGCTTGAATTATTGGCAAATAAAACTGCTCTAGGCATGGTTGATATCAACTCGGAGGTCGTCGCCCTACGTGCAGTTTCAATGCAAAACCGAGTTGCGCTTGACCTCATTCTCGCGGCTCAAGGAGGAACGTGTGCTGTAATTAACTCTGAGTGTTGTACTTATATCCCTGATAACTCAGAGAAAATCACGAACATAGCTGACAAGATTAAACAAGAAGGAGCCAAGTATCACAATTATTTCACGAAAGATGGGCTTTATTCCTGGTTTGAAGGGATTTTTGGAGGCTGGGGAACTACCCTATTGCATTGGATTTCCGTTGGGTTATTGTGGATCATCATTGCAGTGGTGCTTGTTAGATGTGCAACAATTACAATGCCGGCATTGATTGTTTCTTGTCTAAAGAGGAATACTGCTAAAAAGGTGATGGTGGCCCAAGCACCACCCTCATACCCTGGTTTTGAGACTGAGTCCTACGACTCTTTTGAGATAGAACCTGAACTTGGAAATCCATAAGTAGCGCAAATGAATGTGTTCAATATTCACGGGAATTGTCAATCCACTCTTGCTCATCTGCTTTGTTCCCGAAATAGGTTGTTGAAAATCAGCTGTGCAGCCCAACGGGTAGCCTTATCTTCTATCGGCCTAGGGGCCTACCGGAACCTCAACCAGGTCCGAAGCTGTACAACCACATGAAGCCACCTGGCTTGCGGGACAGGAAAGGCTAAGGGACTGAGCTCTACGATGGGGAAAAGGGGGGATGTGACTACCCAAGAAAATGGGCACACTCGAACGCAAGAGAGAATGTATTTCCAAGTGAAGAGAAAATATATATCGTTAAACTTAACTAGTGTTGCCTTTTTAGGCAACAAGGGGGGAGTGTTGGGGAAATTATTACTCTCTTGGCAAGAAACCTTTGCCTCA